>NW_024070211.1:109600224-109876433 GCF_014754425.2 Oryx dammah | reverse complement strand
CACTGTTTCCACTGTTTCCTCATCTATTTGCCATGAAGTGATGGGACCAGATGCCACTATCTTAGTTTTCTGAATGTTCAGTTTTAAGCCAACTTTTTCATTCTCGTCTTTCACCTTCATCAGGAGACTCTCTAGTTCTTCTTCGCTTTCTGCCAGAAGGGTCGTGTCATCTGCATATCTGAGGTTATTGAAATTTCTCCTGGCAATCTTGATTCCGGCTTGCACTTCATCTAGCCCAGCATTTCTCATGATGTACTCTGCATAGAAGTTAAATAAGCAGGGTGACAATATACAGCCCTGACATACTCCTTTCCTGATTTGGAACCAGTCTGTTATTCCATGTCCAGTTCTAACTGTTGCTTCTTGACCTCCATACAGATTTCTCAGGAGGTAGATCAGGTGGTCTGGTATTCCCATCTCTAAGAATTTTCCACAGTTTGTTGTGATCCACACAGTCAAAGGCTTTGGCATAGTCAATAAAGCAGAAATAGATGTTTTTCTGGAACTCTCTTGCTTTTTCCATGATCCAGAGGATGTTGGCAATTTGATCTCTGGTTCCTCTGCCTTTTCTAAATCCAGCTTGAACATCTGGAAGTTCACAGTTCATGTACTGTTGAAGCCTGGCTTGGAGAATTATGAGCATTACTTTACTAGTGTGTGAGATGAATGCAATTGTGTGGTAGTATGGGCATTCTTTGGCATTGCCTTTCTTTAGGATTGGAATGAAAACTGACCTTTTCCAGTCCTGTGGCCACTCCTGAGTTTTCCAAATTTGCTGGCATATTTAGTGCATCCCCTTTCCTGAATGACCAGCATTTGGTGGGTATTCTTCGTGTCTATTTAAAAATACTGGTCATATACTGATATTTACTTATGAACAACACAGAGATTTTATATGTTTAATTATAAAAATGATATCATACTGTTGGTTTCATTCTTCAAATTTCCTTTTTTTCCATTCAATATCATGATCCCCCTCACCTCCCTCTATATACATCTAGAGAAAAAGAGAGCGCGAGAGAACTGTGATGATAGTGGGTATAAAAGGTAATAGGGATAGACAGACACACATACATAGAGACAGAGAGACACAAGAAACAATGGGGAGACAGAGAGAGAAAGAGAGTGAGTGACCAAATATCACTTTAATCATTGGGTAACTATGAACCCAGTGATTTTTGGTACTGAAAGTAAAATATTAATACTACCTTTCTTACAGAAAGTACTTTTTTTTTTTTAAACTATTGTGATTCTCTTTCCATTTGAGATTTGCAAACTGAATTCTCATGTTGCTGTCTTCCATATACAATATCTTATTCAGGGCCTTATATTTACCATTTCTTCATATACATTAAATACTACTGAGATGTAGTGATGGTGTATTTATCCTTTATCTTTCAGTTCAGTTCAGTTCAGTTCAGTCGCTCAGTCGTGTCCGACTCTTTGCGACCCGATGAATTGCAGCACCCCAGGCCTCCCTGTCCATCACCAGCTCCCGGAGTTCACCCAGACTCATGTCCATCGAGTCCGTGATGCCATCCAGCCATCCCATCCTTGGTCGTCCCCTTCTCCTACTGCCCGCAATCCCTCCCAGCATCAGAGTCTTTTCCAATGAGTCAACTCTTCGCATGAGGCGGCCAAAGTACTGGAGTTTCAGCTTCAGCATCATTCCCTCCAAAGAAATCCCAGGGTTGATCTCCTTCAGAATGGACTGGTTGGATCTCCTTGCAGTCCAAGGGACTCTCAAGAGTCTTCTCCAACACCACAGTTCAAAAGCATCAATTCTTCGGCACTCAGCTTTCTTCACAGTCCAACTCTCACATCCGTACATGACCACAGGAAAAACCATAGCCTTGACTAGACAGACCTTAGTCAGCAAAGTAATGTCCCTGCTTTTGAATATGCTATCTAGGTTGGTCATAACTTTTCTTCCAAGGAGTAAGCGTCTTTTAATTTCATGGCTGCAGTCACCATCTGCGGTGATTTTGAAGCCCAAAAAAATAAAGTCTGACACTGTTTCCACTGTTTCCCCATCTATTTCCCATGAAGTGATGGGACCAGATGCCATGATCTTAGTTTTCTGAATGTTGAGCTTTAAGCCAACTTTTTGACTCTCCTCTTTCACTTTCATCAAGAGGCTTTTTAGCTCCTCTTCACTTTCTGCCATAACGGTGCTGCCATCTGCACATCTGAGGTTATTGATAAGGTCCTTCTAGTCAAGGCTATGGTTTCTCCAGTGGTCATGTATGGATATGAGAGTTGGACTGTGAACAAAACTGAGCACCGAAGAATTTATGCTTTTGAACTGTGGTGTTGGAGAAGACTCTTGAGAGTCCCTTGGACTGCAAGGAGATCCAACCAATCCATCCTAAACGAGATCAGTCATGGGTGTTCTCTGGAAGGAATGATGCTAAAGCTGAAACTCCAATACTTTGGCCACCTCAAACGAAGAGTTGACTCACTGGAAAAGACTCTGATGCTGGGAGGGATTAGGGGCAGGAGGAGAAGGGGAGGACAGAGGATGAGATGGCTGGATGGCATCACCGACTCGATGGACATGAGTTTGGGTGAACTCCGGGAGTTGGTGATGGACTGGGAGGCCTGCTGCTGCTGCTGCTGCTAAGTCACTTCAGTTGTGTCCGACTCTGTGTGACCCCATAGACAGCAGCCCACCAGGCTCCCCTGTCCCTGGGATTCTCCAGGCAAGAACACTGGAGCGGGTTGCCATTTCCTTCCCCAATGCATGAAAGTGAAACGTGAAAGTGAAGTAGCTCAGTCGTGTCCGACTCTTCACGACCCCATGGATGGCAGCCCACCAGGCTCCTCCATCCATGGGATTTGCAAGGCAAGAGTACTGGAGTGGGGTGCCATTGCCATCTCCGAGGCCTGGCATGCTGCAATTCATGGGGTCGAAAAGAGTTGGACACAAGTGAGTGACTGAACTGAATATTACATCATATAAATATGGACCAATTTCTCTACCCAGTCTTATATTGATCACCATTTAGGCTGATTCCAGCTCAGTTATCTTTATCTGCATCCCCTTGCATATATTTGTGAGATTTTCTCTAGGGGCTGTTGTTCCCCAGGCATTTAAAAACTTCCTGCCTATTAAATTAAAAGTTACTTCTTGATCCCTATTATTGATAGATTTGAAGAAGGAATATTTTAAGCATGGTATTAGTCATCTCTAGTATTAGACCCAATTTTGCTGCTAATTCATATAAAGCTCCAAAGTGGATGAAACTCAATTTTACTTAATAAAATCAAATTTATACCTAAGCATTTAAAAATTGTTATTAAACAGAACAGTTTATTCATCTCTATTCTATCATATTAGTGATATGAAAGAAAAATCAGTTTGGAAAACAGCTTTTTATAGTAACTCAGAGCTGCTTCTATCTAGCCACTTTGCTAAAAAAGCAAGAAGGTCCATATTTCTGGCCAAATCCTCTTCACATTAAACCCAATCAGTTTTCTCCCTTAAAGTTCATCATAAAACCAAATACTGTAACATATTTTTAGTAAACTGATTAAATTCTCATCATATTAAATTCAGCTAGTTTATCTCCTTCCTAAATTTATAGCTTGCAATCATATGAAATAGGTTATATTAGAGTTTATTTCAAGCATCTTTTAACAAAGAAAGTCAGGAATTTAATAACAAAGAAAGTCAGTCCTGATCCCAGAATAAGGACTCTCCATTCTCTCCCCGTACTGAATGCAAGTAAATATGTTGGACACAATGTGTAGTATTCTGAGAGGTACATGGTAACAGGCTGACTGAGGGAATCAGAATTCAAAATATCATTGAATAAAATGGCAAGTTTCCTAGGAATTTTTTTTCTTCCAGTAACTCCTGACCTGAACTTGTAGTCAGCCTGATCTGCATACAGGGATGTCAGTCTTCACACTGTGTGGCATTTTTATAACCAACTAATAATGGAAGCACTGACAAACCTCACTTGCCGTATCACAAATAAATAAACTCTACTACAAAGTCCTGACTTTGACTATGAACATGTACAACACAATATTGAAGGACTGAAACTATTATCTTCTGAACTTGTAGAGTTAATCTATATGCCAATCTATCTGTCTCACAGATTTAACCTCCAGGAATTACGCAGATGCTATCTGCAAATATGAGCTTGATTCTCATAAAATCTCCAGTAATATTTTATAAACAACAAAAAACTTTTAAAAGATTTAACCTGCTGTCATTAGCAATGTATGACCTTTTCTCATGTGTATAAGCAATTAACTTTCATAGAATGATTTGCTCCCAAAATTGAAACTAGCAATCTAGAAGTTGATATAGATGCAAGGTATTTCCACTCTGACAAAGGCCAGTTCATTTTCTCAACCAGGGGAAAAAACATATGCCAGCCCTATCTCTATCTTCCTCAGCTAGTGTTCCTCTGAAACCGCTACCTGCTTATTTTCCTGCTTTGGATACAGGAAAGGTTTGGAGAGAATAAAGAGAAAAAAATTATTTACTCCAATTTTTATATTTTAAAATTGACATTATTCTAGATTACTTATTTATTCAAAGTGTTACACGGTTTTATATTATGCATTTTTAGTTGAAATTATTCAAAATAAACTTGGTTTAATTTTTTTACAGTTTTCTTGAGTTAAATAATTTGTTGTCACTGGTTAACAGATGACACCACCCATATGGCAGAAAACAAAGAAAACTAAAGAGCCTCTTGATGAAAGTGAAAGATGAGAGTGAAAAAGTTGGCTTAAAACTCAACATTCAAAAAACAAAGATCATGGCATCCGGTCCCATCACTTCATGGTAAACAGATGAGAAAACAGTAGAAACAGTGTCAAACTTTATTTTTGGGGGCTCCAAAATGACTGCAGATGGTGACTGCAGCCATGAAATTAAAAGATGCTTGCTCCCTGGAAGAAAAGCTATGACCAACCTAGACAGCATACTAAAAAGCAGAGACATTACTTTGCCAACAAAGGTCTGTCTAGTCAAAGCTATGGTTTTTCCAGTAGTCATGTATGGATGTGAGAGTTGGACTATAAAGAAAGCTGAGCACCAAAGAACTGATGCTTTTGAACTGTGGTGTTGGAAAAGACTCTTTAGAGTCCCTTGCAGGGAGATCCAACCAGTCCATCCTAAAGGAAATCAGTCCTGAATATTCATGGGAAGGACTGATGCTGAAGCTGAAACTCCAATCCTTTGGCCACCTGAAGCATAGAACTGACTCATTTGAAAAGACCTTGATGCTGGGAAAAACTGAAGGTGGGAGGAGGAGACTAAAGAGGATGAGATGGCTGGATGGCATCACCAACTCAATGGACATAAGTTTGAGTAAACTCTAGGAGTTGGCAATGGACAGGGAAGCCTGGAGTGCTGCAGTCCATGGGGTCACAAAGAGTTGGACACAACTGAGCAACTGAACTGAACTGAACTGTGAACTTAAAATTTCCTTTAAATTCACATGCTCCACCTAGTGCCTTACTTGAGAATAGCATCTACTATCAGTTGTTGAACACTTCCTTATTTAATGTGAAAATTACAGATTTCCAATTGTATCCAACTCTGGATCTAGCATTCCAAAGCTTAGAGGGATGGAGAGATAGATAAATGGTGGATAAAGTAAACAAAGGGCTTCCCTGGTGGCTCAGACGGTAAAGCATCTGCCCGCAATGTGGGAGACCTGGGTTCAATCTCTGGGTCCCGAAGATCCCCCTGGAGAAGGAAATGGCAACCCACTCCAGTACTTTTGCCTGGAAAATTCCATGGATGGAGGAGCCTGGTAAACCACAGTCCATGGGATTTCAAAGAGTCGAACACGACTGAGCAACTTCACTAAAGTAAGCAAAAAGTATTCTATTAAACTAACAGTTATGGTAAGGAATTACAATTTTGATGATTTAGAAGACATTTTCAAAATTCAGTTTTTTGCCAGATTTTCTGTTAGTTTTTACTGAAGCCCTAAGCACATTGTCTGCCACGCCTGGATTTCCAGATAAATGGAGTTTGGGGGTTAAAGCTTACAGAAGATGAGACTCAAAGCTCTGGTTTAGGCTGGTTCTCAGAGTTTGTGTTTCGTGTGGTAGTGGGGGAGGTAGTGGTGAGTAGGGTTGACCTAAGGATTCAGGGTTCAGGAAAAGAAGAAACTGGTATCTGAGTCCCCAACTCAAGTAATATGGGAATGAGCGCAAGTCTGAAACATCAAGTCTAATGAAATAATCACTGGATCTGAAGAGTGGGTGAGACAGAGCTAGAGGTGGAGGCTAGGAGCTCCTCTAAAACAAGAGTGGGCACAGATGGGACATAGGATGGAGGGATTTTTTGGAATGCCTTAGGTCCAGCTCATGAGGAGGACAGGAGCTGTAGACGGTATGAAGCTGACTCAGACACTGAGAGAATAAACCCTGGAGTGCTGTTGCCATCGCTATAATTTAATCTCTATATCTGTATTAGGTTAAAACCATTTCTGTGCGTTCTCTTTAATATCTCATCACTGACTTGTGGACTTATTTGAGCTGTTGGCCCTATGAATAATATTGATAACATAACATATATTATGTCCAAAAGTGACTATTTAAACCCTTAGCCTGTTCCCGTCCATCAACTCTGTGGAAGCAGTAACTTCAATGTAGGTAGGTCTAACAGGGCTGTAAGAGCTTCACATAGGTGTGGCAGGATACATTCCTCCCTCCACCCCAACTATGTAAAAAAACAAAGTGATAGAAGGAAGGCCTTTAAATTACAACTGAAGAGTAGGAAGTAAACAAAATCTTTTAGCCTAATAATGACAAGGGAATGTGCTAATTAGAGGTTAAACTCTGCAGTGAAAAATGCCTGATTGTCTTTTAGACAGCTGTCCTGCTAGAGGAGGACCACTGGGAAGGCCACTTCTATCTCCACCCCTCCACACTCAGGATCAGAGCCCCTACCCTCCATCCAAGAGAGGAACCAGTAGAAGCGAAAAATGACTAACGCACTTATCAGACTCCAGATAAGCAAGTAAAATCTGTTGGGGATGGAGAAGAAAATGAGTAAGGGAGAGGCTTGGACTCAAAGGTGGTGATCCTCAAGAGTCTAAGACAAAGATTCTGTGGCTATATGCAAAGCTTAGGGACATGCTGACAATTTGGATACATTTAGAGAAACCTTTCCTTTATCATCACATTCAGTGGCTCTCATATAGTAAGGAAAATGTTACTCAAAGTGGGGATAGAGTACTATTACTCCAACAAAGACAGTGAAGTTGAATATTTCTTCCAAGTCATTATTTCCATTTCAGAATATCTCCTGATAACAGGATGGATGAAAGAAACTTTTGACTATAATTATTTAATCATGGGCCTAGCATGAGAAAAATAATGGCAGACCATCTAGGTGTACCATTATTTTTTGGTACACCTAGAGGGCATGGTAACCCAGTCCAGTATTCTTGCCTGGAGAATCCCCACGGAGAGAGGAACCTGGCGGGCTAGAGTCCATGGGGTCACAAAGAGTCGAAAATAACTGAGTGACTAAGCACATCTAGGTGTTACTTCATCCTGTTGGTTAGTTGCTAAGTTGTGTCTGACTCTTTTGTGACCCAACAGGAAACAGGAGATGGCAAGAGTGAGCATTGACATTTTAGGAATCGGTGAACTAAAATGGACTGGAATGGGTGAATTTAACTCAGATGACCATTATATCTACTACTGTGGGCAAGAATCCCTTAGAGGAAATGGAGTAGCTATCATAGCAAAGGAAAAAAAAAAAGAGTTGGATGCAGTACTTGGATGCAATCTCAAAAATGACAAAATGATCTCTGTTTGTTTCCAAAGCAAATCATTCAATATCACAGTAATCCAAGTCTATGCCCTGACCAGTAATGATGAAGAAGCTGAAGTTGAACAGTTCTATGAAGACTGACGATCTAGAACTAACACCCAAAAGAGATGTCTTTATCATTATAGGGGACTGGAATGCAAAAGTAGGAAGTCAAGAGACAGCTGGAGTAATGGGCAAATTTGGCTTTGGAGTACAGAATGAAGCAGGGCAAAGGCTAATAGAGTTTTGCTAAGAGAAAGCATTGATCATAGCAAACACCCTCTTCCAACAACACAAGAGAAGACTCCCATACATGGACATCACCAAATGGTCAATACCAAAACCAGATTGATTATATTCTTTACAGCCAAAGATGGAGAAGTTCTATACAGGCGGCAAAAACAAAACCAGGAGCTGACTGTCGCACAGACCATGAGTTCCTTTTGCCAAATTCAGACTTCAGTTGAAGAAAGTGGGGAAAATCACTATACCATTCAGGCATGACCTAAATCAAATCCCTAATGATTATACAGAAGAAGTGACAAATAGATTCAAGGGATTAGATCTGATAGACAGAGTGCCCGAAGAAATATGAACAGAGATTCATGACATTGTACAGGAGGCAGGGATCAAGACCATCCCTAAGAAAAAGAAATGCAAACAGGCAAAATGGTTGTCTGAGGAGGCCTTACAAATAGCTGTGAATAGAAGAGAAGTGAAAGGCAAAGGAGAAAAGGAAAGATATAGCCACTTGAATGTAGAGTTCCAAAGAATAGCAAGGAAAGATAAGAAAGCCTTCTTTGGCAATCAATGCAAAGAAACAGAGGAAAACAATAGAATGGGAAAGTCTAGAGATCTCTTCAAGAAAATTAGAGATACCAAGGGAATATTTCATGCAAAGATGGGCACAATAAAGGACAGAAATGGTATGGACCTAACAGAAGCAAAAGATAATAAGAAGAGGTGGCAAGAATACACAGAACTATACAAAAAAGATCTTCATGACCCAGATAATCACAATGGTGTGATCACCAACCTAGAGTCAGACATCCTAGAATGCAAAGTCAAGTGGGTCTTAGGAAGCATCACTACAAACAAAGCTAGTGGAGTTGATGGAATTCCAGATGAGCTATTTCAAATCCTGAAAGATGATGTTGTGAAAGTGCCATACTCAAATATGCCAGCAAATTTTGAAAACTCAGCAGTGGCCACAGGACTGGAAAAGGTCAGTTTTCATTCCAATCCTAAAGAAAGGCAATGCCAAAGAATGCCCAAACTACCACACAATTGCATTCATCTCACACACTAGTAAAGTAATGCTCAAAATTCTCTAAGCCAGGCTTCAACAGTATGTGAACTGCGAACTTCCAGATGTTCAAGCTGGATTTAGAAAAGGCAGAGGAACCAGAGATCAAATTGCCAACATCAATTGCATCATCGAAAAAGCAAGAGAGTTCCAGAAAAACATCTATTTCTGCTTTATTGACTATGTCAAAGCCTTTGATTGTGAAGACCACAACAAACTCTGGAAAATTCTGAAAGAGATGGGAATACCAGACCACCTGACCTGCCTCTTGAGAAACCTGTATGCAGGTCAGGAAGCAACAGTTAGAACTGGACATGGAACAACAGACTGGTTCCAAACAGAAAAAGGAGTACGTCAAGGCTGTATATTGTCACCCTGCTTATTTAATTTACATGCAGAGTACATCATCAGAAATGCTGGGCTGGATGAAGCACAATCTGGAATCAAGATTGCCAGGAGAAATATCAATAACCTCAGATATGCAGAGGATACCACCCTTATGGCAAAATGTAAAGAAGAACTAGAGTCTCTTGATGAAAGTGAAAGAAGAGAGTGAAAAAGTTCGCTTAAAACTGAACACTCAGGTAACAATAACCCTGTATGCAAGAGAACAAAAGAGACACAGATGTACAGAACAGTCTTTTGGACTCTGTGGGAGAGAGAGAGGGTGGGATGATTTGGGAGAATGGCACTGAAACATGTATAATATCATATTAGAAATGAATTGCCAGTCCAGGGTTGATGCAGGATACAGGATGCTTGGGGCTGGTGCACTGGGATGAACCAGAGGGATGGTACAGGGAGGGAGGTGGGGGGGCGGGTGTTCAGGATGGGGAACACGTGTACACCCGTGGCGGATTCATGTTGATGTATGGCAAAACCAATACAATTAAAAAAAAACAAAACTGAACTTTCAGAAAACTAAGATCACGGCATCCAGTCCCATCACTTCATGGCAAATAGATGAGGAAACAGTGGAAACAGTGAGAGACTTTATTTTGAGGGGCTCCAAAATCACTGCAGATGGTGACTGCAGTCTTGAAATTAAAAGATGCTTGCTCCTTGGAAGAAAAGCTATGACCAACCTAGACAGCATACTAAAAAGCAGACGTTACTTTGCCAACAAAGGTCCATCTAGTCAAAGCTATGGTTTTTCCAGTAGTCATGTATGGATGTGAGAGTTGGACCATAAAAAAAGCTGAGCACCAAAGAATTGATGCTTTTGAACTGTGGTGTTGGAGAAGACTCTTGAGAGTCCCTTGGATAGCAAGGAGATCCAACCAGTCCATCCTAAAGGAAATCAGTCCTGAATATTCATTGGAGGAACTGATGCTGAAGCTGAAACTCCAATCCTTTGGCCACCTGATGGGAAGAAATGACTCATTTCAAAGACCCTGATGCTAGGAATGATTAAAGGCAGGATGAGAAGGGAATGACAGAGGATGGGATGGCTGAATGGCATTACTGATTCAATGGACATGAGTTTGAATAAACTCCAGGAGTTGGTGATGGACAGGGAGGGCCTGGTGTGCTGCAGTCCACGGGATAGCAAAGAGTCAGACATGACTGAGCAAGTGACCTGAGCTGAACTGGACTACAGCCCACCATGGTCCTCTGTCCACCTAATTTCCCAAGCAAGAGTACTGGAGTGAGTTGTCATTTGCTCGTGGCCCAGGGATGGAATCCGAGTCTCCTGCCTGGCAGGCGGATCCTTTATCACTGAGTCATCTGGGAACCCCAATACCATCCTACTGAGAGCCAAATATGAAAGAAGTTACCACCTAGATAACTTTAAGTACATTAGTTCTATCTCGATCTGAAATTTAAGCTTATATGTATCAAATAAACATTATAATACACAGATTAAAAAATACAAGAATTAGTTGGGTGGAAATCTATAAAGTATCACCCCATTTTTTTCATTTTAACATAGTTTTGACCATAATTCCAATAAATCAGCATCTTATTAATTATATTAAATGAATTTGACATAGCTACCTTCTCCAGGCAGTAAGAATCAGTGACAGCAACAGAAAATTAAATATCAATTCACTTAGTTATAGACAGACAGATAGAGACCGATATGCTGTTCAGTCGTGTCCAACTCTTTGCGACCCCATGGACTGCATCATGGCAGGCTTCCCTGTCCTTCACCATCTCCCAAAGCTTGCTAAAACTCATGTCCATTGAGTTGGTGATGCCATCCAACCATCTCATCTTCTGTTGTGTCCTTCTCCTCCTGCCTTCAATCTTTTCCACCATCAGGGTCTTTTCTAATAAGTTGGCTCTTCACGTCAAGTGGAAAAGCATTGGAGCTTCAGCATCAGTCCTTCCAATGAATATTCAGGACTGATTTCCTTTAGGATTGACTTGTTTGATCTCCTTGCAGTCCAAGGGAGTCTCAAGAGTCACAGTTCAAAAGTATCAGTTCTTTGGCGCTCAGCCTTCTTTATGGTATAGATTTGCTTCTTTTCTTTTAGGAAAATCCTTAACCTTCTATATGTTAATCATCTTCAGCATTTGATGAAGTAATCATTCAAAATTCGTGATTTACACAGGAGTCCAAGAAACCAATAGTGTATATGTATGTGTGTGTGTGTGTGTCTGTGTGTGTATTGGGGCGTTACCTGTTTACAGGTAAAAGAGGAAGTGAGTGAGTAAGACTTACTGGGAAAAGCTCAGCAGTTAAGCAGTGAAGTAAATATCTGTTTTTAAAGGTCATTGCTGCTGTTTGAAAAGAAATCAGAAAAGCTGAGGTCATTGTTTTAATAATTGTTTTAAAGCCTTAGGCAAATTGCAAGGGTATAATCAAAATCCATTAAACAGAGCAGAAAACAACCAGCAACTTAATTGCTCTACCAAGTAATACTTGGTAGTAGACCCTTGGCATTTGAGGGTTTAACATTTGTGGTTTCAGCTAATCCCAAACCACCCACTGGGGAAGGAACAACATGCTGGATTTTGCAATTTTCCTGAGGCCAGAAGTTGAATCCACAATGGGAAGTTGGGAGGTAGGAGAGGGTCAGGTCACAGCACAGCCAACCATTGCTTTTCCTGCCTCCACTCCCACTGTAGACAGTGGTTTTTACTCTTCTCCCACTAACCCTTATGAAGTGTTTTTTAAAAAATTCATGTCTTCTCTAACTTTGATAGTGACAGGACACACCAGATGATATTGATGAATTCAGGGATTTCCAAAAGTGATTTGGGGAAAAAGTCCCTTTGAAAGTCAAAGAAATGGGAGCTGACATAAAGGAAATGGCTAAATTGTTTCACAGCATCCCTGACAGGTTAAGTAAAAATGTAGCTCTAAACTGTTGTTCATGGAATATCAGGGTTATTTAACCTCCTTCAAGAGAGAGTCAGCTTTGGATACATAACCTCTCTACTGTTCCTGAATTCAACATATGCTACAGCAAAATTATAAATTACTGGAAAAACTTAAATTCCAACAGTTTCACTCATTTAATCAGCATCAAGAATTGGTATCCAATCTCAGATAGTACAACATAATGTGAAAAGGGAATGGATCAGTCTAGCTGTCCCCCAAAAGTGTACCATTCAGAAGAGAATGCTTAGACCAGGAGAGAGCACCTGGGACTTCACCATTTAAGCCCCTTTTTAATTCTGTGAATGAAAAATACCTCCTGCCTTATCAGTGAACAAAGGATGTTGCAGCCATCAAGCCATCTCACCGATGGTGAGCTCTGAGGGAATTCAGGATGGAAACTGGATGCCTGATGCCCACCATTTAGCAGTCAACTGCTCCAGCCACCCTGAATGGTGCACCCCGAGGAGACACAGGATGGGAAAGCACAGGATGCTGGCCCCAGATAGCTAAGGTGCATATCAAAGGAATGATTCCAGGGAGCCCACAATCTTGTATCTTCCCATACATAGAGAGGCACTAAATTCCTTAACTTGAGATATCTGGTTTTCTTTAATTAATTATAATCTTTGGATGTTCTGACCATTTGGTCTTCACTGCAAAAAAAAAAAAAAAAAAAAAAGAAAGAAAGAAAGAAAAAAACTTCTACATATCCTGGATCCCCACCTTGCCTCTTTGGAGCAGTTTCCCAGAGTTATCTGAGATGTTGTGTCCCAGGCTTAAGTCCCCAGTTTTGTCCACCAAGTAAAACATAACTCTCAGTTTTTAGGTTGTACATTTTTTTTCAGTTGACAATACACAGTACAGCTTCTGCTCTATTGTGAATAAGCCCCCCAATGATTCCTAACCTCACTCCTGAATATTCATCTACTTCCTCATCACAGCTGATGAGGACCATTTCCCTATAACATTCCTGTTCGCCCTTCCCCCACCTTCCATCCACTTACAGTGAGGGAATAGGGGAAAGGAGCTTCCTCCTTGCTCCCCTCTGCCTTTTTCCATCCATTGTTCTCCCTGACCAGTCTGTCTCTTTTAAAAAGTTCACATCACACTCTTAAGTCATCTTCTCCAGCACTTGACCCCCATTTTCCTTTCTCTCTACTCCTTCTCCTGATACCAGGCCTGGTTTTCCCATACCTACCAGTCACTCCTCATTCTACTTTTTCTCCGCCTCTCACTACTGCACTTGACTAGTCTTTTGCAGACCTGCCCCCCTTCTAGGTATTAAATACATTGCTCTTGTCTTGATTTGAATTTAAACAATTTGGAAGTTAACACTTTCTTATCATTGAGACAAGAGCTGGGGCTTTATTTTGGGGGGCTCCAAAATCACTGCAGATGGTGATTGCAGCCATGAAATTAAAAGATGCTTGCTCCTTGGAAGAAAAGTTATGACCAGCCTAGACCGCTTATTAAAAAGCAGAGACATTACTTTGCCAACAAAGGTCTGTCTAGTCAAAGCTATGGTTTTTCCAGTAGTCATGTAAGGATATGAGAGTTGGACTATAAAGAAAGCTGAGTGCTGAGGAACTGATGCTTTTGAACTGTTGGAGAAGACTCTTGAGAGTCCCTTGGACAGCAAAGAAATCCAACCAGTCCGTCCTAAGGAAATCAGTCCTGAATATTAATTGGAAGGACCAGTGCTGAAGCTGAAACTCCAATATTTTGGCTGCCTGAAGCATAGAACTGACTCATTTGAAAAGACCCTGATGTTGGGAAAGACTGAAGGCAAAGAAGGGGATGACAGAGGATGAGATGGTTGGATGGCATCACCGACTCAATGGACACGAGTTTGAGTGAACTCCAGGAGTTGGTGATGGACAGGGAGGCCTGGCATGCTGCAGTTCATGGGGTCGCAAAGAGTCAGGCACGACTGAGTGGCCAAACTGAACCAATCACTTTGTTAATTCTTTTCACATTGTGATTTCAAGAGTCTTCTTTGTTGATTCTTTAAAAATTTTATTTCTCCCCTACTGAAGCTGTCTACAATTGTGCTGTGACTAGTTCCCAGTAATCTCTCAAAGGTTCCTGAGAACTCAGTTCTACAGTCTCTTCTCTCCCCATCCTTTCACTGCATCTGCTCTTTGTCTTCACTGTAACTGCCAGTCCCCTGACCCCGACGCATGTTCAAAGTCAATAAACCACTCTGGCTTCACTTTTCTTCCACACTCCCAACACAGCTCAGGGATACACTCCTACTCAGATTCTTTTGCCCCCATGACCACCCATAATGTCCATCCAAGCCAGTCTCCAGCCTGAAGAAGACCACAGTATCTGCTTTGTCTCCTCCTGCTCCTATGGCTAAGAATTGCGAGAGATGATAGATGGAAAAGGTGACAGTGTTAATGGTACAATTTTATAGAGGTTCTAATGCCAAATGGTCTCCTGAATGCTCTGCATGCATTATCTTAAACACTGATTAATTCCACTAAAATACATTGCTATTGATGAAGTTCCACCTGGGTTTTCTGTGCTATTGAGCAATAGTTACATCCATCTTTAATAAACTCTTTATCATATTCATCATATTGGCTATTTCAAAGATTTAACACTTCCCTGGAGTCCACAGCCCATTTCCAACTTTGAGACCACTTTGCTTGCTTTTTTGGAAAGCTAAAGGCCTTACAACATCAATTTCCTCATAGCATCTCCTCTTCCCCCTGCCCTTCACATTTTCTGGGTATCACAACCTTTCTGTGTCTTTCCCAACCTAGATGTGTTTTCTAAGGTCAGTCTTTCTCTTAGATGCTTGATCCTCCTCCCTTGTGCTTCCTCTGTTACCTTCTCTATGTTTTCAATGCCTCCTTCTTGAGAAGATCCTTCCCTCACCTATCCAAGTTCTTCCCCATCCTGCCTTCTGCTGCCTTCTGCTCCACAGCCCCCTGAAAATACCAACTTTTCTCTCTTCTTGGGAAAGTACTAAAGTGGATAGAACATTCCCTGTCTTTGCAGGAACAGTAAAACATGTCCATCCTATAGGCTATAGTTCTCATTTCTCTACATTAACTCTCAAAACTAAACAAGTCTGTGCTGCTGAGGGGCCCAGTACTGTCTGGACTATTGAAGAACACTTCTTTGGGCAGAAAGCTAGAACCTTTGTGTAAATCTGTAAGTACACAGCATGGGCGGTATAGGGCATCTGATAGAATATGAAGAGGAAGCAAAGCCTTTTTACTGGTCTTTGTCTCTGTGTCTTGCAGTTTCTATCTGATTGCAGTCTGAACCAGGGTAAGGGGCCCAATTCAGGTAGACCCTGTAACACTTCTCTCTTTCCCTAATCTCTCTCCAATTCACCACTAAGTCCTGATGATACTATTATCATAATATAAGGTTGGTGCAAAATTAATTGCAGTTTTGCATTGTTGAAGTTTGCCATTTTATATTCGAATACATTCTTAAAGAAATGTGGTTAGGTTATACATCATTTAAACGCACATTTCTTACTTTATTATTATTATTTTGCTAATGACATTACTTGCTATCTATATTTATTTTAGACTGGGGAAATGATGTTAGACAAAAAGAAAATTCAAGTGATTTTCTTATTCAAGTTCAAAATGGGTTGTAAAGCAGCAAAGACAACTTGCATTTAGCCCAAGAACTGCTGATGAACATATACTGCAGTGGTGGGTTAAGAAGTTTTGCAAAGGAGACAAGAGCCTCGAAGATGACGAGCACAGTGGTCAGCCATGGGAAGTTCACAATGACCAACTGAGAGCAATCATCAAAGCTAATCCTCTTACAACTATGTGAGAAGTTGCTGAAGAACTTTAACATTGACCATTGTATGGTCATTGTGCATTTGAAGCAAATTGGAAAGATGAGAGAGCTTGACAAGTGGGTGCCTCATGAGCTGACCAGGAATCAAAAAAAAAAAATCATCATTTTGAAGTGTCATCTTCACTTATGCTACACAACAACAACAAACCGTTTCTCTACTGGATTGTGGTATGTGACAGAAAGAGGATTTCATGATGATCAGCTTAGTGACAGGACTGAGAAGAAGCTCCAAAGTACTTCCCAAAGCTAAACTTGTACCCCCAAACAGGTCATCGTCACTGTTTGGTGGTCTGCTGCTGGTCTGATCCCCTGCAGCTTCCTGAATCCCGACAAAACCATTACATCTGAGAAGTTTACTCAGCAAATCAAGGAGATGAACTGAAAACTGCACTGCCTGCAGCTGGCATGGGTCACCAGAAAGGGGCCAGTTCTGCACAACACCTGACCACATATCGCACGACCAACGCTTCAAAAGTTGAATGAATTGTGCTACGAAGTTTTGCATCATCCACCATTTCACCTGACCTCTCACCAACCCACTACCCACTTCTTTAAGCATCTTGACAACTTTTTGCAGGGAAAATGCTTCCACAACCATCAGGAGGCAGAAAGTAGCTTTCCAAGAGTTCATCAAATCCCAAAGCAGATTTTTATGCTCCAGGAATATACAAACTTATTTCTCATTGGCAAAAATGTGTTGACTGTAATGGTTCCTGTTTTGATTAATAAAGATGTGTTTGAGCCTCGTTATAATGATTTAAAATTCATGGTCCAAAATTTCAATTATGTTTGTAGCAAACTAATATCTTCTGTTATTTACAATTACCATAGTCTGCTCTCATTCGCCCTCCTAGTTCCAACTCTGTCCAACTCCATTCCATCACTGCAGTCAGAATGGTCTTCCTCGAGTACAACCCTGCTTGAAATCCTTCTGCTGCTCCCAAGTACCTAAGAACACATCCAGGCTCCTTAGCCCATCTTGCCCTGCCCCTGCCTGCCATGCATCTCCTTCCTCCAAGTTCCAGCAACACCAACCAATTGTTCACCAAATCCCCTAAGCTCTCTTCAGCCTCTGTGTCTTTGCCCTCTGCTCATCCTTCTTCTCCATGTGGAATAACTGTCTTCTGTTTGTTTGTTCTTCAGGATGGTTCAAGGATCACCTTACCAACAGTTTCCAGGTTGTTCCTTTCCCAAGTAGTCTGGGAAGTACCCCAGGAAACCTTCTATCCAGGTACTTTTCATGCAGAGCTGTTCTCATCTGATTCTTGTCTATTTCCCACACTGGACTATTAGCTCTTTATCAGGAACTGTATCTGATTTCCCTTGCAGTTCCTCTGTTCGGCAGAGGGCTTGACACATATACACATATAAATGTCTCTGGAATGAATAAATTAGATTTTAAATAAGAGACAGAAATTTATATTTGTGACATTTAATATCTCTGTACTGTTTATTCTCATGATGTTGTTTGGTAAGTAAATAGAGATGAATTTCCACAGATTAAGGCCAAAAGAAATGGAGGACTCTGAATTAAACAAATCTCAATGTATTCAACTACAACTGCTGCTAACAATGACTGAGTTATCAACTGAGTATCAACGTTATCAGAGTTATTTAACTGTTATCAATGTTAACTATTTTTTAATGTATTGAACTCTCAAAATAATCTCCATTTCACAGATAAAGAAATTTTGGAACAGAAAGATTTAATAACTTGTCTGTAAGTGGTTGAGCTGGGATTCAAACCTGGCAGAGTCAGGTTTTTTTTTTTTTTTTTAAACCACTGCATTGTACCACCTGCTGTGTGACCAAAACTGCAGGAAAAAAAAAAAGTAAATTGGGTATTTGCCTCTCTCATCTATGCACTTATCCCACTTATTCTTTGCTTTTTCCACCTTAACTTGGAAACTCACAACTTTAAATATATTGAATTACCAGCATCAAACATTATCTAAGAATTTTTCTGGATGGACTTAACAAACACCTATGTAGCCAGCTCCCTGTCACTTGCTAAGAGGAAGTAATAATATAGGATAGGTCATAAGATGAGTCAATTACATGCATTATGTTTCCTTTAGAATTAGTTTTACTTTCTCCTAAAGAAGTACCTGCTTTGACACCTATTTGTGAGGTTGTATTTTTTTTAGTGACTTTTTCAAAGAAACATACACTTCTGAGTGAAACTTTAGATTACAAAGACCCTGAGAGAAAGGTCTTTGACCCTATGAGGCCTTTGACATCAAAGGAATTAACAAACATAAAGAGCAATTAGAGGGGGAGGTGAGAGAGCCTGGAGTCCTGGCTTTCTATGGCAAATGGAAAAAAGTCTTTAAAAAGAGGACACACATCTGGACATGCAAAATCAGACAAAAGTACAAAGCTGAATCACTTTACAACTAAGTTTCAGAAACTGCTGTGCAGCAAATCAGAAGAAACAAGAAGATAACTGACTCAATGTAAAGTATTTAAATGCGGGGTTTGTTTCTCCCTTGGCTTGTATGTTATTTTCATCTTCATTTCTCATGGCAGTTTTGTGTGCGTGCATGTGTGTGTGTAAAAGTGAGTGGTAGAGGAGTGGTGGCTGGCATAGGAACAAAAGCAGAAGAAAAAAAAAAGATTTCAGTTCCCTGAGGCCTAAACACAAATTCTACTGCTTCAAAAGGTACCAAGTGGCAAGAATTTCTCTACCCTGTAGGCAAGCCATAGAAACAGCAATTGCAGTGGAAAAGGGAAAAGAGTAGGAAAAAAATTTGTTTTGAGCTATCAAAAAGGGAACCTGGTGGTGGTGGGGAAAAAATCAGCAAGATATAGTCACCTTGAAACTATGCCTCTAGCTTCCAGAGTTCTGATGCTTTTTGATTTGTAAACAGTTTTCTGCAGAATACATGAATATTTCTAGAACTTGTGACTTGTGATATTTTAGTTTCTTCACCTCCAGTCCTTTGAATGTTCTTTTAATAATAATGGAGGAGAGCTTATCTGCATCCTGGCCAGTTTTATAAAACCAAGTAATTGCTGAGCTGGGGAAGTAGCTTTATTCGCATTTAATTTTTTTAAAGAGAAATTCTGCCACCCTCTGGACAGAAACCAAATATCTATTTCTTAGAGACCACCACAGAATACTGTCTTAAGGAACTGCCCTTGAAAATAAACTTTTTTTTTTTAATCTACCCTATAAAAGTAGAGGAGGGAGCAATCATAGTTACTTTATATAGCATAGACAATATCTGGGGGAAAAACTCATATAAAAATACTAAATTGCTCCTAAGGAATTTTTAACTAAAGAAAATGGGCTCAAAGCACTTTAGAGAAAAAATCTTCAGTGTTGAATTCCTGATCTTTCCAACACCACTTTATAGCCTACACTTCTTTCCAGCCTGCAAGAGCCAAGTAAAGATTTCTCGCACAATCTCAGCCATGGCTGGTTTCACCCAGTTTTCATTATTGGTGGAATTTTAAAAAATCTACATGTATATTAAATATATATGTGTGTTGGTTTTAAACTAGAACACTAGGGCAGAGTGAGATTTCAGCCACTCTGAGACAAATTAGCCGTAACAGCACAAATGGGCAGCTAGTTTCCGAAGCTTTGCCGTTGTCATCCACTGAGCATGGAGTACTTAATATCATGTAAATGAAGCTCAGAAATGCAGGGATGTGATAATTACCAGTAATAATGCTGGGTAAATCAAAACACATGACATGCCATATTTTTATAAATAACCAGAGAGAGGAAGCAGAAAAATGCCAAGAACCATACCTGGTTTTAACAACAGGATTTAGATGCTTCTGGTCTTGGAGGACCTTGGCCAGCTGCTTCTGCAGAAACAAAAGCTTCCCGTGGACTCCTTTAATAAATGGGTGGTCGAGGAGATGTGTGACCGAAGGTCGCTTTTCAAAATCCTTAATGAGACACCTGTTCACAAAAATCAACGAACAGTCCAAGTATTATCTTAGACACCTGGCTTCTCTGTAAATATGGGAGAGAGGAGAAAAAGCTCATTTATAAAACCTGATCACTAACCTTACATAGCTGTTTATTCATAGGTAGCAGAACATAGAAAAAAACATTCTCTACTAGTCAAATTAATCAAAATACCAGAAATATATTTTAGTATGCTTTAAATATGTATTGAAAACACAGTTTAATTTGAAGTATTCAAAACACTGAAAAGATAGACTGGTCAGACTACATTTTCATTACAAAAAAATGTTTACAATGGAGTCAAGTTGATTAGTCTATATACTTTATTTTAGAATCATATAAAATTATATATTATCATTTAAATAAAATCCTAGTATATGAAATGTCCAGTATTTGGTGGTGGGGGAAATGCATTTCGGAGTTTGCAAGGACAGAAATGAATCATAAAGAAATCTTCACAGAGAAGATTCAATCCCTTGATTTCTAATACCTTCTGAAGAAGCAGAAAAACCTCAGAACAGGAAGTGACTATAATATAATTCAGATGAATTGGAATGGAATTATTCAAACAGGGAACAAAAAGTCCATTCAAAATGGTAAAAACTGGGCTGCATTTAAACTCTTCTGCGGTTAATTGGTTAAAACTGCACGGTTGTAACCACTTTCTGCTTCAGATTCAATGCCCTTTTCAAAGAAAACAATGATTCAGTACATTTTGCTGTGTGCTGTATGTTATTAAAGATGATTTTGACACAGGAAATTTCTACTGAAATTGAATCTGATGAATACCCCTCCAATTACCATCGCATTTCCATTCTGAATAGCTGCCCTTGACAGGAGAAAGAAATTTCAATATCCACACTTTTAAGTTATCAGTCCTTAGCTCACACTGGAGGCTTAGGGTAAACAGTAGATGTCTTTCTGCCCACTCCATAAAATAAACGTTTTCAGTTTCCCCAATAGTGACATGCTAGCAACATGTGAAACACAACATACTTAAAATAATGAAATGCACTGACAAATGGTAAAATGTTCAGCCTCACCTTGAGCATCTTTTCAAAACATTTAAGAAGACACACTCCTCAACTGTTGGTTTTATTAAAAGGCCTTAATCTTTGCACTTCAAACCACTTTTGTATCCCTTGACTTCTAGTTCTGAAAGATACTTGGTAAATTTCCCAGTTATTTGGTTTTAGAATTGATTCAGGGGATTTTCTATCTATTGGAACTGGAGCTTTCAACTAGGAAAGGCAAAAGAACCCAGACTATCTCCATTCTGCTGCCTGCACAACTATAAATACCACCTCAATCTTGCTATGGGAAGAAATCAATCATTTGACTTTTATAGGTTCAGGAGCCTTTTGTATCTATTATTTTTCTTATAAAAATCAGTGCCCAAGCCTGAAAAATACTCTGTTCATATTTTTAAATCAACAGTCTTGCTGGGATTCCACGTATATTCATTTATATATAATTATGTGACTTCCAAAGGAAAATAAATGCTAATAATTCCCTAAGCACCTGGGAAAAAGGAATTTCTGGATAGTTTATATGGTCAGTAATACAGGTGTATGGCTTTATCATCTTGGCTTGAGGGATGGTGTATGAAAACTCCCAAAATAGGAGCAGTCTGTGTTCTCTGAGAGTTCCTACTGAAAATGGACATGGTGGCTTCACACCACCACCCCTACCGAACCTGGATGGGAAACCAGACACTGCTGGGACCCCTAGCTAAGCCCGCCCAGGGATATAGTGAGGGCGCATTGCATCTGTCTCCCATCACCAAATAGCCATAGCTCCTGTACTCAAGTATATGCCCAAACATGGGGGATGCAATTCCTTAATAGATTTTCCCACCATATTAATTCCTTTTGCTTTCTGTGCAACTCTCAACTGCTTGTTGACTAGCCAGTACTTAAATAGAAAACTCAAGGAGGCAAAAAGTGAGAGGCATACAATTAATAGAAAATTCACAGCAGGTGAATGGAAAAATGAGCAGGAGCTGCTTCTACCTTCTCCTTCAGGATACATGCCTTGGAACAGTGTTCCAGGTACTCCCTGGACAGTGCTTGAGACAGATCAGGAAATCCATACTCCACCCTTATGAAAATAGTATCTGCTGGACTCTGGAGATGCAATTAAAGATGCTATAATATCTTTCATAATTTTAGCATCCACTGGAAGAGCAAAGTTGCAAACAAGGTTACAAGATCCTTTGGCATCTTGGAGAGGATTTCTCTCTAGATCACAGGGGGAGTAAGAGGAATGAGGATAAATAATTTAGTGAGATAATCAGACAAGGGAGAAATTAACGAGTGGATCTGTGGTCTCTTGGGAGATTCAAAAAATATAAAGATGGTAGGCATTCTACACTTTGCAGGAAAGACCAAGAGGATTTACTTGTTAGTTCTCTCAGGAAGGCCCAAGTGGGCTGAATGTCATACCACTGGATCAGCAAAACTGAAACTGAGTGTATATGGGAAGAATGCTAACAGAGGTGCAACATATCCAACTGCATTGGAGGATTTTTAGAAGGACAGGAAGACCTTGAGGGTAGAGCCTTATTCTAAAACACTTTTGCATACTCTTTTCTCATGGGGAGCAAATAGCCAGGATGAAATGGACTTATTATTTTACTGATAAATAAAGGAAAGTTCTGTCTTAGGAACAGATATGACTGGAAGTCAAGCATTACTAGATATCAGGTCACTGAAATCATATCATTTCATTTGCTCAGCAAACGTTTATTACACAGCCAGAATTAGTCAAAATAGATTAATTCATAAAAAATCATGACCCTTTTCCTCAAAGATCTACAATGTGATTTTAAAGATGGGAGGACAAGAGGAACACAGGAAACAGGAGAAACCAGTGTTTGATTATTTAGAATGAAAAGGTCACAAAAAAGCACAGGGTTTTGGAGCTAAAGGAACAAGATTTTCTATTCTGACCCCTCTTTTACAAGCTAAGGAAGTTGAGGTCAAGTCCTGATAGTGATGAGACCAATTCCCTGGCTCCCACAAGAGAACCCCTCCTACTTTGCAGTGTGTTGTTAAAATGGCACAGGCACAATGTGCAGAACAATACTAAGTTGTGGCAGGTGGGGTGGGGGGTGGCAGTCAGGTAAGCCTAGTGGAGAAAATGAGAATTGAGCTGAATTTGGGGAGAAATTTTGGAACTAAACTGAACTCAATTCAGGGAGAACATATAGAAGACATTTCCAGGTTGGGAAACTGGATTAGCAATGCAAGAAGCCAGATTAGGCAAGCTGTGTAGCTAGGAACTCAGGAGGCCACCAGAACGTTGACATTCACCTCCCAAGCTGCCTTCTTTGAATGTCTAAGAACAATTCTTTGCTTTAGTCCTTTTTCCAACTTTAACTTGAGAATATTCTTTATTGTTTAAGATGTTGCAATTTTGTGCCCCAAACCCATAACACTATGCTTGTCAGCTTGTCATTCTGTCTTATTCTCCCTTTCAGGCAGGGATTTGGTGGATTAATATAGAGTTGACAGTCAAGACCCATAAGAACTCCTGACAGCTTCCATGTCCTTTTTTACAGCATTATTAAATCCTCTAATGATGTCAAGAACAAACATGGAAAACTAAGGAAGTTATAATATGCTTATTCATTTCAGGATTTCTTATTAAACCAGGAATTGCAAATTCCAGATGCAGACTATTTTCTCCCAGCCTGGGATTCAACAGTTTTTATAAGAACATGCATAAAACATTGACTTCTGTGTGGGAATATAGGGGCTGGCCAATGTGAGGTAAGTTGAGTGAAACACTAGATTAGTGAGACATTTCACTGAAAAATGAAACTAGTCTTCTGGTCAAAAGGTTAGGAAACACTGCTGATTCCCTAAATCAAGTAAATCTGGAGTTTCGTAGTACATATGAGCATATTAAATGTTCTTAGAAGTATGGAGGTAAAGAAAATTCAATTTTGTTTAGGTCCATGTTTCCAAACTTACTCGGCCACAGATCCTTTTTTTTTGTATCAGTGGAACCAGGGCCCTGCAAATGACATCCTTGGAAGCTCTGTTGTGAGAAGTCAGTACCAGACTTTTGCAAATAACAGCTGAGTCTTCGTCTCAGCTGATTGAGGGGAGACACTCAGAGCCCCTAATTTTCACCAGCATGTTTGAGATACCTGTATGCTGCGTTTCTGCAGAAGACAGGGTCTCAAACTGGGGAAATACATTCTCCAAGATAACTTCTTCCCAGAATCTCTGACTCTGGAAAAAAGAAATTGAACAAGGACTAGATTTAGGAAATACTGCTTTCCCCCCTGCAAAATCATAAGTAATTTTTTCTTTCAGTTCCAGATGTTTTAAAACTCTTTTTTAAAAATCTGGATTTATGTGTGGTTATCTCTGTGCTAAGATACAAAACAAAGGAGTAAAAAATTAAAACCACCACGAGATGTATTACCTGGATTTACAAGGCCATGGAAGGTAGTTTAGAATATGATAGAAAAGTCCACCAGAAGAAAAAGGAAGCAAACTTCAGCCCTGAAATTAATCCATTACCTAATTTGAAATTCTAGTACCTTCCATCATGCATTCTTGGCTGAAGATTAATTCTCAGAATTCATTAGTGTCACCACATTAAACACAGGTTGTTGCAGCCATTTGCTGCAATCTCCCAGCCTGGTTTCTGCCAGAATCAGGAGGGAAATAAAGAGCCATTTCTTAACAGGAAACAAGGTCAGGCTTCTGTGTCGGGCTCTGGAGCTGGCAGTGCCTGTGTTCCTTTTGCTCCTAAACGATCACACTGTTGAGATGCACCTGCCTGGCCGCTGTAAACTGGCATTTCATAACCAAAAAGCAGATGCCTTCAAGGGGGAGCTATTTATTAAGAGTCACAAATGGATGTTTACTGATGACTAAACTATACTTGATAAAAGCAGCTGAAAAGTCAAAACTAAAAATACTGGTGAACTTGGAGAGAAAAGCAGGAGAGAAAAAGCAGAGAGAAAAACACGTTCGGACAAAACTAGATGAAAACTTGAGTTTTATGTCTCTTCTCATTTCTTTTTTAATATGCTGTCTTTCATACTTTCTGCTGTTTTCTTGTGGGTTTGCTACTTAGGTTGTTAAGTGTTTCTGTTGTTAAGGAGTAGCTGAACGTTCTTGATCTGAGCAAGCATTTCCTTGCCCCGTGATGCACTGCATCTGCAGTTTGTATCATCAGCAGACAGAAGCCTGAGTGAAAAAGAGGCCTCTGCATGAAAAGAAGAAATCCTCCAGAGGGTATACTAATTATAGGTTAAATATCAGAGCCCACGGTGCTGTCCTGGAAGGAAATTTCCATTTTGGAAGACAAGACTATGACAATCACAGGCATTTTCCCAATATGACTAATGCCTCAAAAGAAGGCAGGCTGAGAAACTTGACATTGCATATGTAGCAAAACCAATTCTCATTTGGTGGAAGACTTAGCTCCATTTCAGTTTTCATGTTCAGTCTGCAAATATTGCACATGGTGGTGAACTGAAATCATATACTAAGTTCACACGTAGGATAGGGATGTAGGGTCCTAACCTGAAACAGAGAAGAGAGGACCAGAAGTCTCTTTCTCAGCAAGGCTGATCCAGGCTTATCAATCAGAGAAAAACAGTCAGTATTTGCCAAAAAAAAAAAAAGCCCTCAGAAGGTAGGATGGAGGGTTTTAAAACAGGAAGCTCAGTCCTTATTATGAGATGGGTAATGGGAGCAGATCCTATGTGGCAAAGCAGGAGAGAAGTTGCAGAGTGGCAGGACCACAGGGCAGCTGGCATCTTGCCTGAGGTCACTAGGGTGAGAAGGCAGGAACAGAGTTAGAAAGATGAGTAAGTCAGCGCCACCTTTAGACAAAGTCATCAGCACTAAAGGTCCAGAGTGAGTTCAAGGGAACACAGGAAGGAAAGAGAAATGGAAGAACATGACATGTGCATCATGGCAGCTGGAGAGAGTCCTAAAGCAAAAGGAGGGTCCAGGATGGGAGAGTGGCCCTAGGGCAGAGAGCCACCATGTGTAACGTGGAATGACCCAGGATTGTGGCCTGAGTGACACCTGTGAACACAACTACCTCTTCATGTTACCTCTATGTCTCTGACCCTGTAATCAATAGTAAATAGTTAGAAAAGTCCAGACTGACTCATTGTATTCTTAGGGAAGGTGATTGGTAACAGAAATTCTAGATCCTCAAGCATAGCTTGTCTGGCAGACAAGTTGAGGGCCGCAGCCAGGAAGGACTGAGGGAAGAAGAGTTTACTACACCACAAAAGAATGAGTGAAATGCAAGAGGCCAAGTGAGGAGAGGAACCAAAAGGAACCAGGCCAGAAGTGGGAAACAAGACAAGATGGGGCTCAGGGGACACTGAGGCTGAGGGGCAGCCAGAGGAGAGGACGGCGGCGGAGGTGCAGTCTTACTACCATTGTTATCGCCACTCCTTCTGTTTCAGTTGTGCTTTCCGCATCGCAAAGATGGGATGAGCATACCCCCTAGTGGACATGCTGTCACCAAAGAAGATCCTCACGCCCACGTTTTAGGACTAAGGCTGTCTTAAGGGCTGAAACCAGAGGGCCCAAGTCACCACCTTCTCACTCCTCTTTTTCTTTCTTTCTTCCTTGATTGGGCAAAGTATCAATACTTTGCAATTAAAGAGCTATTTCTCCAAACTCTGGCCATGTGGTTCAGTCAGGATGCTGGAAAAAAACAAACCATTACTCCATCACACAGCTCCAGCAAGTTTATTGGAAAATTAATCCATATTCAGATCCCACCATCTGGTTCAAAGGGTTGGGGAAGGTGTAGTCCCTGGAGATGGGAGTTCTCTGATGGCTCCATCTTTCAGGCCGTGGCTTCCCAAGGATCTGGGAGTTGGCTGTTGCTGCAAGTGCTGCTGAACTTCCCCTGCAGCAGCCAAGACACTGCCTTTGGGACCTCTGTGAGGGGCTGAGGTTGGCCACAGGTCAGCCCTAGACTCAGCCAGGAAACCAGATGTGGGCCTTGGCTTCTGTTAAGAGGTCTTTGCCTCAGGTGGAAATTAAGGCAATACTTGGTTAAAGCAGGCCAAGAAGATGAGGAAGAAACAGGGAAGTGATGGCTGAGCCCAGAAGGAAGTATGGTTACATAAATGTGGGTGAGTCAGAGCAAAAAGTTCATTTTAAAATGATATTAATCTTTATATTAATTATTTATGTAACTAGATTCATATAACACATATATTATTATATCCAAACTATTATTAATCTTAAAATCTTTAAAATAGTCTGTTGATTTATTTAAATGGCAGTATACTTAATCACTATTACTCAAGCATGACACATGTACTCACTCATTTAAAAAAATTGGGGTGCCAATCATTGGAACAGTAATATATAAAGGTTAAAAGTCAGGGGTTAGGATCAAACCTAACTACTTCATATAAGTACATGATGATACACAAGTTAATTCAATTCTCTGGGCCACAGTTTCTTCATCTGTAAAACTGTAATAAAGTCATTGTAGGGAGTAAATGAGATGATCAATGTTCAGTGCCTAGTACACAGTAAGCACTCAATAAATGCCAGCTCTGTGGGCCAGCCACTGTACTAGGTGGTGGGGATACAGTCAGTCGGTTCATTGGAGGAAGATAGTATGGCATATGCATGGATAAAATGGCATATCCAATTCCAAATAGGATGAAGTCTATAAAAAAGAAAGGTCAAAGTGCAATGGCTCCTTGAGTCAGATTTGAATAACACGTGCCCATTAATTATCTACTTTTTCTCAACGTGATTCTCACCACTCAGGATAAAATTACTATTATTAGATGTCCTGATCAGAACTTTCAAAGTTCTGGGGGAACAAAGAATTTTAGGCCCTGACAATTCAGCAAAAGCAAAGAACTTTGGCATTTTCAAGTTCAAGCCTTTGGGCATTCCTGTTTTTGAATGTCTGGCTAATTTCTTTGATTCAAAAATCAATTTCCATTTTGACAAACCATTATGGTCTGCTTCTTAGTCCAGGTTTAAGTGCCAGGGAATATATGAATTCTAATCTTTCCCTTGACCCTACTTGCCATGTTGACTGGAATTAAATCCATAATTCTTATTTGTATGCATTTTTTACCAGGAAGGAGAGGCAAAGGAGAGTACCCAGCCATTCCCTATGAGAATAGAACAACCAGTTTCATAGTGCATGACTATTACAGGTAGGACTACTCAAGGACTGGAGTGGGGAGGCTAGGAGAGTGCAAAATAAATAGAAGATATATGCCTCCCCCCAAAATTTATTTTCTGGGATAATGCCAAACTCACACATATGAAACATTTAGAGATCCAAGTGGGATTAAGTTCATTGATTCATTCAAACACTTACTAGGTATTTACTGTGAATGGCACTGCACCAAGTATTTTGAAGAAAAGATGCCTGGAGTGAGATGTCAACTTTTATGGAACTTAGAAACAAGCAATAGGATATAGACATCAATAACAAGAATTCAAGGCTAAAAAGTGTAAACTCTAGAGTGGTTCCGATGAAGTAAACAATTCTAGTTAGGTGAACAGTGTTTCACTGGAGAGATGATATTTAGGTCTCAAATTAGGAAAGCAGTATTGACCGGAAATACAAGAGAGGAGCATTCTAGCATAGAACACAGTAGGAATGGAAGCCCATTGGCTCATATGGGGAACAGAGTAGAATAGGATAAAACAATTGTAATATAGATGGGGTGAGACCAGGAACATCTTATGCAGAACCTAGAAGATCATACCACTGAGTTTGAGTTTTCTTTCTCAGTCACATTGAAGTAGCTTTTATGAACAGCAAGATAACACAGTTACTTTAAGAAACAAACAAACTATACTAGAAAGTAAATTAGAGGGAGGGAAGTAGGCAGGGAAGGGATCCATTTAGGAAACATACAGTCTGAATTAAAGAAATGAGAGGGGAAAAATGATGGCTGTAGCTGTGGAACTTGAAGGCAAGTCAAGAGTATGGAAAGAAAAAAAAAAGAACCATCAATGGAATCTTAGACCAACTTAAATCTAAGGACAGACCTGTAGCTAAATCTTTGTGAACATAACAACCTACTTTTTACCTTCACTATCCAATTACAGTCTCTCTTGATGAAAACCAAAGATCTTTAAGTTATCAGTTCAATGGTCTCTTCCCATTCTATTCTCTATTCACTGATGACCACCACTGACTTGCTCCTCCTCCTTGAAATATTCTCTTTCCTTGCCTGCAATGATGCCACATCTGTTAGTTATTCTCTTACTTCTCCCTGACCACTTTTGCTCATTTATTTTCACTACCAGGCGGAATAAAATGACAAGGTAGCGGAGAGAGGGTCTACAAGGGCAAGCCTATAACGAGGAAGAATGGAAGTAGAATATCAGCCTTTAGGCCCACAGGCTTGGAACTTGCTGCTGAACAAACTCAGGCTTTACCTGGTGGATCAAATGACCCAAATAGAGCATTTATTTGCATTCTATGGAGAAGGCCATCTCTACTCTCATAATTCCAAACAAGTCTAAACATTCTACTGCAAACAAGTGAATTTAACTGCAACAGTGCACACGTCTGGTACAAAGTGAAAATTAAAAGTGTAAGAAAATCAGGAAAAACTACTCCATAAAATTTACAGTTGATTGCTGCAAATGACTTATAATAGCCATAATGAGACATAATTCACATACCATAGAGTTCACTCATTTAAAGTATACCATTCAAATAGTTTTAGCATATTCACAGTTTTGTAACCACTAATAATCAATTTTTAGAATATTTTCATTGTCCCCAAAAGAAGCTCTATATCCTTTAGCAGTCTCTCCCAATTTCCATTCAGCCTCTTTAGTCCCAGGTGACTACTAACCTGCTTCCTGTTTATATGGATTGCCTAGTCTGGACATTTCATATAATATGTGTGGTATTTGTAACTGGCTTCATTCATTCAGCAAAATATTTTCAAAGTTCACCCATGTTGTAGCATGTATCAACACAATATTCCTTTTTATTGCTAAATAATGCTCCATTATAAGGATATATCATACCTTGTCTATCCATTCATCATCTGAGGGACATTTGGGTTGCTTCTACTTTTGGACTACTATGAACAATGCTTCTATGAACATTTGCGTACAAGTTTTTATGTGGACATATGTTTTCATTCCTCCTAGGTGTATATACCTAGGAGTGGAATTGCTGGATCATATGATAACTTACTTTGCCAACAAAGGTCCGTCTAGTCAAGGCTATGGTTTTTCCAGTAGTCATGTATGGATGTGAGAGTTGGACTGTGAAGAAAGCTGAGTGCCAAAGAATTGATGCTTTTGAACTGTGGTGTTGGAGAAGACTCTTGAGAGTCCCTTGGACTGCAAGGAGATCCAACCAGTTCATCCTAAAGGAGATCAGTCCTGGGTGTTCATTGGAAGGACTGATGCTGAAGCTGAAACTCCAATACTTTGGCCACCTCATGCGAACAGTTGACTCATTGGAAAAGACTCTGATGCTGGGAGGGATTGGGGGCAGGAGGAGAAGGGGATGAGAGAGGATGAGACGGCTGGATGGCATCACTGACTCGATGGACGTGAGTCTGAGTGAACTCTGGGAGTTGGTGATGGACAGGGAGGCCTCGTGTGCTGTGATTCATGGGGTCACAAAGAGTCGGACACGACTGAGTGACTGAACTGAACTGAACTGAACTGATGATAACTTTATGTTCAAGCTTCTGAGGAACACAAGACTATTTTCCAAAGTGACTGCATCATTTTAAATTCCCACTATCAGATACAATTTATTTTGAATATTTCATCTTGCTCTAGAAATAATTTAAGGCATCTCACAACAACATGTATTTAAATAAATAAAGATACTTTCAGTAAGGCAAGATAAAAATAGTTAAAAGCAGAAGAGAAAAACAAAACAAAGAAGAAATTAGGGAATGAGAATAGGAATTAGAATACCAAATAAACTACTTTGTTAGAGGTGGCCACAGATTTGGTTCCAGGCTCTCAAGCAGCCAATGTGAAAGGGAAAATGCAGTCTGTTCTCTATTCTTAAAATCCATTATATAAAAACAGACCAGCTTCTTGAAGAAGGATGATGAAGATGATGTTGCTGTTGACTGGAAAGGAGACTAGAGAGTTACAGCTTTCCTGGGTCTTCACAGAAATGACTTCATATAACGTAATGAATATTATTTCCCTTTAGTAAACATGACCATGGGTTTCATAGGGCTGTTTCTTATATTAATAACATGCTTTAATCCCAACTGATATCTTGTATCAAAGAACCATCAAGTAAAAACATTCTCCCTGGGTGGCCAAGGAAACACAGAGTTCTCTGATCTTAATCTAGGCTTTATATCTACTAGCAGCTAGGTGAATTTTTGTACAGTTAAGTCCCTTGATTCAGCACGCGCTGAATGCAGCATACAGACGCTGACATCCATCAAAGAAAAGAAAGGCAAGGTGCCAAGCTACCATGTGCTGTTCATTGCAAAGAATGGAAAGAAGATGGCTAAAAAAGTTTAGCCTATGAATCAAAAGCAACTCAAAAGTCAAGAGGGGAGATTGGAGAGGTTGGAAAAGGACTGAAACATCACATCTGTTCAGTTCAATCACTCAGTCATGTTTGACTCTTTGCAAGCCATGAACTGCAGCACACTAGGCTTCCCTGTCCATCACCAACTCCCAGAGCTTGCTCAAACTCACGTTCATTGAGTCGGTGATGCTATCCAACCATCTCATCCTCTGTCATCCCCTTCTCCTCCTGCCTTCAATCTTTGGCAGCATCAGGGTCTTTTCCAATGAATCAGTTCTTCGCATCAGGTGGCCAAAGTATTGGAGTTTCAGCTTCAGCATCAGTCCTTCCAAAGAATATTCAGGACTGTTTTCCTTTAGTATTGACTGGTTTGATCTCCTTGCAGTCCAAGAGAATCTCAAGAGTCTTTTCCAACACCACAGTTTAAAAGCATCAATTCTTTGGCACTCAGCTTTCTTTATAGTCCAACTCTCACATCCATACATGACTACTGGAAAAACCATAGCTTTGACTATAAGGATCTTTGTAGGCAAAGTAATGTCTCTGCTTTTTAGTATGCTGTCTTAGGTTGGTCATAGCTTTTCTTCCAAGGAACAAGCATCTTTTAATTTCATGGCTGCAGTCACCATCTGCAGTGATTTTGGAGCCCCCCAAATAGAGTCTCTCACTGTTTCCACTGTTTCCCCACCTATTTGCCATGAAGTGATGGGACCAGATGCCATGATCTTAGTTTTCTGAAGGTTGAGCTTTAAGCCAGCTTTTTCAGTCTCCTCTTTCACGTTCATCAAGAGGCTCTTTCATTCCTCTTTGCTTTCTGCCATAAGGGTGGTGTCATCTGCATATCTGAGGTTTTGATGTTTCTCCTGGCAATCTTGATTCCAGCTTGTGCTTCATCCAGGCTGGCATTTTACATGATGTACTCTGCATAAGTTAAATCAGCAGAGTGACAATATACATCCTTGACGTACTCCTTTCCCAATTTGGAGCCAGTTTGTTGTTCCATGTCCGGTTCTAACTGTTGATTCTTTACCTGCATACAGATTTCTCAGGAGGCAGGTAAGGTGGTCTGGTATACCCATCTCTTTAAGAATTTTCCACAGTTTGCTGTGATCCATACAGTCAAAGGCTTTATTTCATAAGTGACATGAAAACAATAGGACAGTCACATTTGCCTCTTAAATGACGGCAATAATGATTCCAACTAAAATTTCAGGCCATAGTATATAGTGGAAGTGGGAGGAAGATTAGATTAAGAAGAAAGATAATGGCCTAGTTCAGTCGTCTCACTGGCATTGTGTCTATTTAGTGCCCTTTCTTTTACATAGTAAAATTTTGGTAATTTGGTTCTTTTGGTAAATATTTAAATTGACTAAATACTTCTCTGGCTGATTGCCAATTGTATGAATATTATTGATGATATTCAGTCAATTTGGGGAAAATAAGCTAAATCAGGTTTTCATTAACAACCAAAAGTGAAAGTTGCTCAGTCGTGTCCGACTCTTTGAGACCCCATGGACAATACAGACCATGGAATTCTCCAGGCCAGAATACTGGAGTAGGTAGCCTTTCACTTCTCTAGGGGATCTTCCCAACCCAGGGATTGAACCCAGGTCTCCCTCATTGCAGGTGGATTCTTTACCAGCTGAACCACAAGGGAAGCCCAACCTAATTACTACTGAAAAATCTAGAGAAAATACTGTCAGATAAAAAGCAGTTGTATAAGATTTCCCTGGCAGTCCAATGGTTAAGACCCCTGGGCTTGCCCTGCAAGGGGCAGGGCTCATCCCTGCCTGAGGAACTACAATCCTGCATGCCTTGCAGCAGGGCCAAAAAAAAAGTAGTTGTAAATATCATGCAAATGAGATTTTGCACAGCTATTGACTGCTTTAGTTCCTGTTCCACTACCAACCCTGTCACTGCCATCCCTCTGCCCAGCTTCTGACAAAAAAGAACCTTCCAAGGTGATGAACTACAAAGCCAAAGAGATTGCTCCTTTTGCTCTTGGGAGAGACAGTTCTTCCTGAGGAAGTGGTCACCCAAGGAAGCCAGTTAGTGCTGTGCCTCCGTGTTTAGACCAAAACATGAACACCAGGGAGGCCAATACAGAGTCTTGTTCAAGCACTAAATTTTTGTATGATAAAATATTTTTCTTTTTTAGGCAAGGGAAATCAACTGGCAAAGAGAGTCTGGGGAGTCCTTGAGGCCCCTGCATTAACATGAAGGAGCAGAACAGCTCCATCCATTACATCAAAGCCTCATCAGAGACCCTAATCCTTTCTGAAAGGAACTCTTAGGCAGCCAAGCCTTTAATCTGATGCATAATGGGCCCTCTAATTAACCCTTGCAAAGCAAAGCATAGACACATAGACACTGCAGGGAACAAATGTTCTTGGGAGTTGATAAAGAAAGTGGGGGTGGGTAGTGTGGATAGCTTCTACTCCCACTGTTAGTGATCTAAGTCCATGCATAAGTTTCTAAATGGTTAGCTTTCTGTTTTCCTTTTTAATTTTCCTTCTTCTCTCTACAGGGAATGTGTCACTTGCCTGCTCTGTACTGGTGTGTCCTGGGCTTCAAGCCAGTCTAACTCAGTGACAAGCATAGACAGGTGATGCAGAATGACTATGTCACTAAACATACTCATAGCAGCAAATCAATGACATGATAGGCTATTTCAGGCCATTTACCCATCCAGCCTGCTCTAGGACAAACTACTTGTGCTCATAAAAAAAAAAAAGTAAAAAGAGTAGTAACATATGCCTGAGGGGAAGAGAAAAGGAAGAGAGTGTAACAGCTCTAGTATTTCTCTGATGTGTTCTAATTCAACAGAAGATGTCTAGATTTAAAACGCTGTTGATCTTCCTTGTGGAATCCTATTACTGGAAGTAGACAACTGTATACTATGTTGCCAAGGACAGGTAACAGGTTAGATGGGTCATGGGTTTCACACTAGTGTGCATTAATAAATCACATACATATTAGACTTCCAGCTCATTTTATCAGATAATGAGATGAATGATTGAATGTATGACACAGTGGTCAATTATCATGTGGATGATATAAATTCTATTGTGCTGAGGACATTTATCTGTGAATCGATCTGGCTTTTCTAGCAAGGATCATAAATTACTAGCCTTCCATAACCATATGATAAATACTCTAATAACAGAATGCCACCAACTCCTGGTTTCCCGATAAATTTCTACATGGTTTCAGTTAGAGAAGTGATGCAGAGAATCTGGGTTTTCTAAATCTTTATTCTGTTGTCAAAATTATATGTAGTATGAAGACCATGGAGAAAAGCCTGTCTTTCCCAAACAAACAGCAGTATGCTAAAGTCAGCAAGCTCAAGCTCCCTATATATTACTGTTACATTTTCAAGGATTTTGTGAACTGACTGATGTTACACTGGTATCTTGAAACTGGTCATGGTAGGAGTACTTATACCATGGAAATCAGCAAAATCAATGAACAATACAAATCAACCCCCTTCCCCCACTCACTCAGTTGTTAAGTATCACTGCTTGTGGACCAGAGATCCTGGGGAAAACTGTCTGATAATTCAATAGCACAATTCAATAATTTACATGGGTAGAATCTCCTTTTAGCACCTTTTCCCTCTAATTCTTTTTTTCTCATTTCCTGTCCTGTTGGATTAATAAAATTTTCCATAAACCTCTTTTTTCCTTCTGTTGATTTACAAACTAGACATTATTTTTCTATACTTTATTAATATTATCCTGCATGTTTAACATATTTGCTTAATTATAAATTTTCCAGTACTTTTATCCTCACTTTGAGCACAAGAACCTATGCATGCCATAACCATGCATTAAACACTGCCTGGCAGTTTTATGACTGTTTAGTTTTTACATGTTTTATCCCAAATAGTTCTCCTTCTTATAGTTAATAGTTACTTATAGCACTCCTTCAGATTGTTCCATGAAGTCAATTTCATTTCAACTGAATTTATTTCATTTGTTGTTTTGGTGGGTTGTCTTCTTAGCCTTAGGTTTCTTTACATGTTTTGAAACATCAGTTGGCAGGCTCACTTTGAGGAGAAGGGTTTTGTTTTCCCTCTCACTTCCTCTGTGTCCACCCCCATAGACTAATAACTGTAGGGCTGTGTCTTTTCTGGGTTTGTAGCCCCAGTCTACATTTGAATGGCATTTTGTGCTCCTGCTCCATGACTGCATTAAGTAAACAGAAGAGCCCATCCCTGTGGCAGCAGAAGATATAAATCCAGCTGCTTACATATCCTTCTACCGCCTTGAGTCAGAAGCTGGCTAACAGCCATCATCCCAGGGAACTGTCAGCACCACCTCAGGTGATGGAGAACAACGTGGAAGAAACTGCCACAAAGCACAGAATCTTATGCCCACCCCCCCGCCCCATTCTTTTCCCAGCCTCTTTTTATCAGTCCTAAAGAACCACCCAAACACTGCTTCAAGCAGAAGTCCAAATGAATTGTTGAAGCCCTCTTAGTCCTTTTATTCACAGGAACCAAACTCCCCGACACCACTACTTGCTTTTGATCCTAGGAGACTGTGACTTCAGCCCAGCAGTGCACTTTTTGGTTTTATCCATTCCAATCTGTCACAATATTTAGATTCCTTCCTTCCCTCCCTAGCACTATGTTTTCGGCCTTTCGTTTTTACATGTGGCCTGTCATTGTTATCTGTTTGGAAAAGCACAAACTTGAAAAGCCACCTTGACAGAAAATCTCTTGTATCTTAAGGCAAAAATCCTTAAATATCAAAATTATTGAATAATTTCTTAACACTATCCTAAATTATCTTTTTAGTTACACCTATAGATGAGAAGAATGTATTAAGCTATTAACATATGTGGCCAAGATTAACATCTATCTGTGAGATGTGCCCCTGATTTTATTTTATATGAAGGAAGCAAAGTTTAGGTCATAGGCCACAAACTCCCCTACTTCCATTTTCATCCATCACACCTTCGTATTCCCCTAAGCAGCCTTGGTGAGGCAATGTTTATATTAATTAAAAGGAAATTTCCAGAATCTGCGGGACACAGTGAAAGCTATTCTAGTGGGAAGAGGGAAGTTTATAGCAAGACAGGAATATTTCAATAAACAAGAAAAATCTTGAATAAAAAACCAAACCTACCATCTAATGGAATTAGAAAAAGAACAAGCAAAGACCAAAGTCAGCAGAAGGAAAGAATAAGAAAGATCAGAGAGGAAATAACAGTTTCAAAGGGGATTCTACCAAAAAAGAAAAAAAGAAGAGCTAATCCTATATTTCTTAAACAATTCCAGAAAACTGAAGAAGATGGAACACCTCCAAATTTATTCTATGAGGCCACCATTACCCTGATACTGAAACCAGACAAAGATACTACAATAAAGAGAAAATTACAGTTCAATATCTCTAATTAGAAATCTTCAACAAAATCTTACAAATCAAATTCAACAATATATAAAAAGAACCATGCATCATGATTAAGTGATTTATTCCAGGGATGCAATATTCACAAATTAATGTGATACACCACATTAACAAAAGAAAGGATAAAAATCACATGGTTATCTCAACAGACACAGAAAAAGCATTTGACAAAACGCAACATTCATTCATGATAAAAAAAAACAAAAAGCCCTCAGCAAAGCTGGTATAGTAGGAAAACATACGTCCACACAAGAAAGGTCATTTAAAACAAACCCACAGGTAACATCATACTTAATGGTGAAAAGCTGAAAGCCATTCCTTTCAGGAACAAGACAAGGATACCTGTTCTCACCACCACTATTTGACACAGTATTGGAAGTCCTAGCCACAACAATCAGACAAAAATAAATAAATTTTAAAAAGACATCCAAACTGGATGGGAAAAAGTAGAAATGTCACTACTTGCAGATGACATGAAATTATATATAGAAAATTCCAAAAAATAAAATTAGTTCTCTTGTAGCTCAGTTGGTAAAGAATCTGCTGCAATGCAGGAAACCTGGGTTTGATCCTTGGGTCAGGAAGATTCCCTGGAGAAGGAAATGGCAACCCAATCCAGTTTTCTTGCTTGGAGAATCCCATGGACAGAGGGGCAGGTCATGGGGTAATGACAGTTGGACCTGACTTAGCAACTAAACCACCACCATACAAATAATAAACTACCAGAAAGAGAAAGCAAGGAAACAGATTTAAAAATCACATCACAGAGAATAAAATACCCTGGAATAAAATTAATCAAGGAGGTGAAAGACCTGTACTCTGAAAACTATAAAACAGTGATGAGGTAAACCGAAGGTGACACAAAGATATCCCATGTTCTTGGGCTGGAAGAATTAATATTGTTAAAATATCCATACTACCCAAAGAAATCTACAGATTTAATGCAATCCCTATCAAAATACCCAAGGCATTTTTCACTAGAACTAGAACAAATAATCCTAAAATTAATACAGAATACCCAAAGACCCTGTATTGAGAAAGCAATCTTGAGAAAAAAAGGACAAAGCTGAAGCCACCAGATTCCCTGACATCAGAAAAGCTATGGTAATCAAAACAGCATGGTACTGGCACAAAAACAGACACATAGATCAATAGAGCAAAATGGAGAGGCCAGAAGCAAACTCATGCATATATGGTCAATTAATCTAAGACAAAGAATATACAGTGGTGGAGACAGTCTTTTCAATTAGTGGTGCTGGGAAGACTGGGCAGTAAAAAGTGAAGAAAAAGATATTAGAACATTTTCTCACACCATATATAAAAATAAACTAAAATTAAACTAAAGAGCTAAATGTAAGACCAGAAATCATAAGACTCCTAGAAGAGAATATAGGCCGAACACTCTTTGATGTAAATTGTAGCAATATTTTTTTGGATCTGTCTCTTAAGGCAAAAATAAAGAGATCTAATTAAACTTAAAACATTTTGCACAGCAAAGGAAATACTCAACAAAATCAAAGGACAATCTATGGAATGGTAGAAAGTGGTTGCAAATGATATGACCAATAAGAGGTTAATATTTGAAACATATAAACAGCTCATACAACTCAGTTTTTTTTAAAGGCCTCAATTTAAAAATGGGCAGAAGATTTGAATAGACATTTGGCCAAAGAAGATATACAGATGGCCAACAGGCACAGAAAATGATGCTCCACGCTGCCAATCATTAGAGAAATGCAAATCAATACAATGAGATATCACCTCACACTTGTCACACTTGTCTATCATCAAAAAGTCTACAAACAACAAATGGTGAAGATGGAAAGGGAACTCCAGTACACTACTGATGGGAAAGGAAGTTGGTGCAGGCACCATGGAAAACAATATGGTGGTTCTTCAAAACCCTAAAAATAGAACTATGGTTTGATATGATCCAGCAATTCCACCCCTGGATATACATCTGAAGCAAATAAAAACATTAATTCAAAAAGGTACATGCACTCCAAAGTTCAGAGCAGTATAATTTACAGTAGCTAATATAAGAAAGCAACCTACATGTCCATCAACTGATGTGAAGAAGATGTGGTATATCCAGATGTACAGTGAAATATTATTAAGCCATAAAAAATAATTAAATTCTGCCTTTCACAACAGTGTGGATGGATCTAGGGGGTATTATGCTTAGTGAAATAAGTCAGACTGGGAAAGATAAATACTCTATGTTATCACTTACATGTGGAATCTAATAAAAAAACAAATGTCTGTATATTAAAAAGAAACAGACTCACAGATACAGAGAACAAATTAGAGGTTACCAGTGGGAAGAGGAAAGGGGGAAGGTGGCAAGATAGGGGTGTGGAATTAAGAAATACACTCTCATGTATAAAATAAATAACCAACAAGGATATATTGTATAGCACAGGAAAACATAGCCATTATTTTGTAATAACTTTAAATGAAGTACAGTCTATAAAAAACTGAATCACAAGGTTGTATACCTGAAACCAATATAATGCTGTAAATCAACTCTATGGTGGTGGTGTCATGTCCAGCTCTTTGTGACCCTATGGACTGTAGCCTGCCAAGCTCCTCTGTCCATGGCATTTTCCAGGCAATACTGGAGAGGGTTGCCATTTCCTACTTCAGGGGATCCTCCCAAACCAGGAATTGAACCCAAGTGTCTTGCATCTCCTGCAACACTAGCAGGCAGATGCTTTACCACTGTACCACCTAGGAAGCCCATACATCAATTTAAAATAACAAAAAAGAAAGGAAATTGCCAGCTCTGTAGAATGTCATGTCACTGACCATGGTCCTGAAACATCATGTGCTATGAGAACGTAGCTTTTTCTCTTAATCCTGGATTCAGAAATGGCTCCTCTGCAACCTTTCCTGGACTTCTGAACCAAGTGATGAAGGACGTGATGGTGGGAATACCAGCAGTAGACTGGGGTCAGGGGAAAGAGAATAGGCGAAATGGAGAGGAGTGGGCAGAAGTTGTTGGAGGGTAATAATGGGGAAGAGAATGCTGGGGAAGGGATTTGTTTTGATGTTATTTCCATATATTCAAGGCAACCAAAACAAACAAAAATTAATCCACAGGCAACTATGTAGTTGTCATCATTCACTTTTACCGATCCTATCATGTTTTTGACTGTTGCAATTTTATTTTTGCTCTGGGAAAGTATATGTGTGTTGTTTGTTGCCATTTAGTCATTCAGTCATGTCCAACTGTTTGTGACCCCATGGATTGTAGCCCACCAGGCTCCTCTGTCCATGGCATTTTCCAGCAAGAATACTGGAGTGGATTGTCATTTCCTTCTCCAGGGAATCTTTCTGACTCAGGGATCCAGACCATGTTTCCTGCATTGCAGGTGGATTCTTTACCACCGAGCCACCAGGGAAGCCCATATGTATGTTAGGAGAGTGAATCTGACTACCTTTTACACCTCTCATAATCTTCCTAATGTTTTATTTTTGGCTAGAAGAGACTGCTCAAAGATTATGAGTCATAACATCCAACTTCTAACCAGGTCCATCATATGCTGTGTATAATTTTGAAGATAGCACCTCCTCTCTAGGGTTCTTGGTTCTTCAGAAGGAACTGATGTTTATGAATTCCTGCCACGTGCTACAAACTGAGCCAGATATTGAGGATACAAAACGGAAAGATATTTTCTGCTCCCAAGGTACTCAAAATGTGAGTGGGGAGATAGATACACAAACCAATAATTTCAGAATGGCTTGACCTGCTGCTCTCCCTTCCTTATTATGAAAGTTTGTCAAAGATACCATGCTGACATGAAAGCACAAGGGAAAGGGGACCTAATTCAAGTTAAGGAGGCAGGGGATGCCCCACTTATTCAACTTTGCTAGAAAATGCAAAGAATATGGAAGAGAAAATTCTATTGCATAGACAGAGTCTATTCTGAATGGCTTAGTGTACTGACGAGCCTTGGTGTATTCTTTCAGTAATGCAAAGCCACAGTATGATTGTGAGGAGGGCATGACTTGAGCAGTATGGGGTTTCAGAAAGATCATGCTGACTTATGAGGGATGGTTTCCAATGACTGCAGTTGTAGAAGCAAGGAGAGTAACATGGAAGCTCTTGCCCTATTATAGCACAAAGTTGAGTCATCACCTAGGAACACCAGAGACCTGTATGATGGAATATTCTGGGCACCCAAAAGAAGCCAGATAGCAAAACTACCAGCCTAAGTTGGGAGGAGATAGAGGAAACCACATATCCTATACTATAGTCAGTGCTCCCACCTCTAGAGGCTCTGGGTGCTTTGGCCCTGGACATGAAAGTGGACAGAAGGCCATGTCTAAACACTCCTAACTTATATGGGTACAGGGGAAGAAGAAGAGTGATTTTGACAGGTATTTCAACAGTCTGGTCACCCTTGGTACCATGTATGGACTGACAAGGGAAAGTACAGGAGAAATCTGAGCAGCCAGACATGGGTCCTCTTCATATCTCCACATGGAAAAAGGTGTGTGTGTGGGGAGGGTGGCTGTTGACATTCTGCCTCACAAACATACATACAGCATCATTCAGCCATAAAAAAAGTAACGAAATACTGATATATGCTACAACATGAATGAATCTGAAAAACACACAAAAGGTCACCCATAGTATGATTTCATTCATATGAAATATCCAGACTAGGTAAATTCATCAAGAATGCAGAGGCAGAAAGTAGATTAGTATCATCTAGGGACTAGAGGGGAGGAGGAAATAGAGAGTAACTTCTTAGTGGGTATAGGGCTTCCTTTGTAATAATTAAAATGTTTTGGAACTAGGTGTAAGTGGTGGTTGCACAACATTGTGTATGTACTGAATGCCACTGAATTATTCACTTTAAAATGGTTAATATTATGTTATGCCAATTTCACATCAGTTAAACACACATACACACTGCAGCATCATGAGACTCAGAACAGATATTGTACTACGATGCAGACCTGGGTTTGAGTTTTAGTTCTGCCAGTTTCTAGTAGGTCCGGCTGTGAGAGCACAGGCTGGTCACTGAATCCCCAAGGCACTCAGCCCTGGATCTGAGTAGTGACCTGCCTCACATGGCAGGAGTGAGGGGTCACGGAAACTGCGCGTGTCACATGGCAAGCTTTAAATAATTCCTCATGATTGATGTCTGTACTTCTCACACACACAACTCCAAATTTGCTCAACTAATTTTATTCTAACTCTCAAGTATCTTTTACACTACATCTTATTTAGTTGAGGGTAAACTTTCTTTGCTTTCCTTGGTGGAATGAGTTTTGCCAAGAACAAAGATTTTCACATAGCAGAGACCCTGATCTACAGGGGTACAAGTTATCCAGTTCAGGTTCACAGCAAATATCACCAAGTGATCATGATCCTCTATCCTGGATGTGGCCTCTGAATCCTTCTAACACTGCATTCTAGAAAGGTGATCTGGTGGTTAGTGCTGGGATGCAAGATGACACCAATTGGTCATCTCTTTCTATTGTAAGTTGTTCCTCTCAGAGAAGCACATGCGGCCATGAAATCTTAGAGGAAAAAGTATATTTGGTTCTTGAAGTTCTCAATAAAGGCCAGCAAATCATTGACAAGTACAAAAGCTTCTCTCTTTTACTATTGGTCAATAGGCTTGGGAAGAGGAATTTAACATAAACCCTTAACATTTGAGACATTAAAAAAAAAAAAGGAAAGGGAAAAAAAGGAGGAAGGAAAGTAAAGGAAGAAAATACACTATGACTCTGTGGTGTAATACTAATACTTGAGTTTGTGCTGAGGTTGTGTATACTAAAGGATTTTACATTATCCTCACTGGTAGATGGGTAGACACTGCTATCCTCACCCACAACTTAGGAAGCAGAGGCCTGGAGAGATCAAATGACTTGAAGACATGGAACCACAAAGCCAAGCTTCCCTGGTGGCTCAGATGGCAAAGAATCTGCCTGCAATGCAGGAGACCTGGGTTCCATCCCTGGGTCAGGAAGACACCCTGGTGGAGGGCATGGCAACCCATTCCAGTATTCTTGCCTGGAGAATTCCATGGACAGAGGAGCCTGGTGGGCTACAGTCTGTGGGGTCACAAAGAGTTGGACATGACTGAGTGACTAACACTTCACTTGATTTTCAACCACCAAGTCATGGGCTATATTGGTTTCCTAGGGCTGCTGTAATAAAGTACCACAAACTGATATTTATTCTCTCACAGTTCTGGAGCCTAGAAGTCTGAGATCAAGATTTAAGATAGGTAGAGCCATGCTGCCTCTGAAGGTGCTCGAGAGGGATCTACTCAAACTTCTTTTGTAGCTTCTGGTGGTTCCTTGGCTTGTGGCAGCAGAGCTCCAGTCTTTACACGGCATTCTTTCTGGGTGTGTCTGCATCCAAATTCCCCCTTTTTATAAAGGTCACTCTTTGTGACCCATGGACTGTAGCCCACCAGGCTCTTTTGTCCATGGAATTCTCCAGGCAAGAATACTAGAGTGGGTTGCCATGCCCTCCTCCCGGGGATCTTCCCGACCCTGGGATGGAATCCAGGTCTCCCACATTGCAGGCAGATTCTTTACCATCTGAGCCACCAGGGAATTTTACTAGTTACACCAAATGAGGCATCCACCCTACTCTAGTATGATTTCATCTTAACTGATTATAGGTGCAATGTCCCTATTTCCAAATAAGGTCACATTCTGAGATATGGAAGGTTGGGACTTCAACATATGAAATTTTAGGGGCACAATTCAACCCATATCATGGGATGATCAAGGCCAGGTTTTCTGTACCTGGGTGAGGAAGACCACCTGAGTCTAAGAGTTTAAGTTTTGGGCCTCCACTGAAAGCAAGAATTTTCACTATTCACTAAAATATAGAGCCCTTTAAATAAAATTCTTCTTTCAAAAAGCCAGTCCTTCACATAAAAAATCAATTATGGGATATTCCCCCCCACTCATTAACCTAATATGATAGCTATATCACACACTTGATCAAGTTTCAAATAAAAATACTGAGGGGTCACCAGAAGTCACACACATACCTAGAAGGAGATAAAAAACCAAAAGGATCTATGATGACTGACTGTATTTAAAATCACTGATATAAATTTTGAATCCACTTAAAAACAAACAAATGACAACAACAAAAACAAGCCCTTTCCTCATCACCCTCAAAGGGTGATATCTGCTATTTTTAACCCTGCCAGAAATTGTAAGTAGACTGGAAGAATGTGGTACTATGACATGAGCCTTCATTTCCATTTCTAATTAAAATTCTTACTGATCCCAACCCAGATGTGTTTTTTTCACCACAGCCTATGGAAACTTCACAATGGAAACTACAGTGGCCTGAGAATGGAGGAGCAAACAGGCAAGAATCTGGGGCTCAGCATCAACCTGGAAGACCATCACAGCCCTTGGGAGAAGACCCAGGAAGGGTGTCAACCAGGGCACTCCGTACTTCCATCTTGTCCTTACGATCTCATCTCTCCCAGCCCATAGGTCAGCCTTGGTGGGGGTCACGATTGGCTTTCCTCAAAATCCCCTGCCTGGATCTACTTCCTGACTCCCTCATCTCTTGGCATCATTGTTGTAAGTTACAAAATTCATCGTGACGACTTACATTTGCTGAACTTTCAGTCTGTACCTCACTTCTTTCAACACTCCATAAAGAACATGATTGTCGATTACTACCTGTCTACATTCTCTTCATGTGCCATAAGGATAGCACCCTGGTACCAACCTGAGCCTGTGGCTGCCCTGTTCAAGGACTGCATTTCTTATCTTCCTTTGTAGCTAGATGTGGCTATGTGATAAATTACAGTTAACAATATATTGTATGGATTTGCCAGAAAGTCTTCTTCAAGAAAGGAAACTTTCATTTTTATCTCCTTCCATCTGCCCATAAATGTTGGAGCTACAGCAGCCATCTTGGTCCATGAGGTGCCTTGAGAATGGAAACAACACTTAATGGGCAGCACGAGGGCAGGAGTCTGGGTGGGTGCCATGTGCCCTGCCAGACCAGCAGTACATGCAAGGTTTAACTCCCAGCTTATTTTATGTGAAAAGAAATAAAAATCTACCTTATTTAAGCCACTGTTATTTGGGATTTTCTTTCACAGCAGTCTTAATCTCAAGTGGTTAAGTACTAACTAGAACTCACATTTTATAGATAAGGAAACTGAGGCTCAGAGAGGTTAAGTAACCTGTTCAAGGGAAAAATCTCAGTGGCAGTGCTAGACTACAACCTGATTTCAGACCCTATGCTCTTAATCTCTCCAACATATATTCTCTAAAAAGACCCTTCCCCATGCTGAAAATAGTGGCATCATGTTTAACTCTTCCCTCTCTGTAGCATTTGTCTCCTCTCATGGCTGAAAGAAACACAAGCTGGAATCAAGATTGCTGGGAGAAATATCAATCACCTCAGATATGCAGATGACACCACCCTTATGGCAGAAAGTGGGGAGGAACTGAAGAGCCTACTGATGAAAGTGAAAGAGGAGAGTGAAAAAGTTGGCTTAAAGCTCAGTATTCAGAAAACAAAGATCATGGCATCTGGTCCCATCACTACATGGGAAATAGATGGGAAACAGTGGAAACAGTGTCAGACTTTATTTTGGGGGGCTCCAAAATGACTGCAGATGGTGACTGCAGCCATGAAAGTAAAAGATGCTTACTCCTTGGAAGAAAAGTTATGACCAACCTAGATAGCATATTGAAAAGCAGAGACATTACTTTGCTAACAAAGGTTCGTCTAGTCAAGGCTATGGTTTTTCCAGTGGTCATGTATGGATGTGAGAGTTGGACTGTGAACAAAACTGAGCACTGAAGAATTGATGCTTTTGAACTGTGGTGTTGGAGAAGACTCTTGAGAGTCCCTTGGACTGCAAGGAGATCCAACCAGTCCATTCTAAAGGAGATTAGTCCTGGGTGTTCTTTGGAAGGAATGATGCTAAACCTGAAACTCCAATACTTTGGCCACCTCATGCGAAGAGTTGACTCATTGGAAAAGACTCTGATGCTGGGAGGGATTGGGGGCAGGAGGAAAAGGGGACAACAGAGGAGGAGATGGCTGGATGGCATCACCGACTCGATGGACGTGATTTTGAGTGAACTCCAGGAGATGGTGATGGACAGGGAGGCCTGGCGTGCTGTGATTCGTGGCTTCGCAAAGAGTCGGACATGATTGAGTGACTGAACTGAACTGATGGCTTCCCTGATAGCTCAGCTGGTAAAGAATCTGTCTGAAATGCAGGAGACCCTGGTTTGATTCCTGGGTTGGGAAGATCTGCTGGAGAAGGGATAGGCTACCCACTCCAGTATTCTTGGGCTTCCCTTGTGGCTCAGCTGGTAAAGAATCTGCCTGCAATGCAGGAGACCTGGCTTCGATCCCTGGGTTGGGAAGATCTCCTGGAGAAGGGAAAGTCTACCCATTCCAGTATTCAGTCCTGGAGAATTCCAAGAACTGTATAGTTCATGGGGTGGCAAAGAGTCAGACATGACTGAGCAACTTTCACTTCACTTCACAGATAGGTGCCACACACTGTGGGTTCTGCCTTCCAGAGTCCTGGCAACAATTTCCTGTCCCACTGCTCCCTCCTTGTGTAGAAACACATGGCCAGCTGCAGCAGAGACAGAAGTGCTCAGCCTGTACCAGGTATGCCCTGGGATGTGGGCGGAGCTAGTGTTGTCTGTGCTTCAGGCACTCTGACTCCTGCTAGGGCTGGTCCCTCAGGCTGAGCTTGAAGGGGTTGTACCCTTGAGAAGGGAGCTGAGGAGTGTGTGAGTGTGTGAGGGTGTGTGTGTGTGTGTGTGTGTGTGTGTGTGTGTGTGTGTGTGTGTCCTGAGCTGTGGAAGTCGGCAGGCTGAAGTCTAAATAAACAGAAATTGGACCACAAATTCCAGAGGTGTCAAAAATGAGGAGGTCATTGACACTTTCTTTTTTTCCTAAACTAGAGGTTTCACACATTTATTACTGAACCTACTAGTACAGAGGCAGAGAAACAAAAAGAAAAATAATATCCCTCCCCCCTGCCCACAAAATATCCAACTCTTCAGACAGTGGTGATGTTTTCATCTTGATGTGGTAAGAAGTATATGAAAGTGCATACAGACCCAGCTTGGGTCTTCTCCACTGTCTCCTCTTACAGTTGTACCTGATTTTAAGACCAGTTTGCCTATTAGAATCCACTGGGGGATTGGACAGTTCTGCTTTTGTTTCTTGGCCAGGAATTACTTGATCCTGAAAGTCTTGTGAGAAGAACAGAATCAACCACACATCCCATGATGGCAGGGAAAAGGAGGGAGCCAGTGACGCTTTCAAAAGGAAGTTTCAGAAAGGTGATATGGCCAATTACAAAACATAAAAATAATAGCCACTGTTGGCTGGGCACAAATGCATATGAAGCAAGTCTTCTTGGGGTTGAAATCCCAGCTCTACTCCTTAACAGCTGTGGTCTTGGGACATGGCCTCTTTTGACCTCACTTTCTATTAAATAGGGATAATATTAGAACTACTTTACAGGACTGTGAGGATTAAGCAAAGTATATGACGTGTAGGTCATATCTGAATGGTCTAGTGGTTTTCCCTACTTTCTTCAATTTAAGTCTGAATCAAATCCCTTATGATTATATGGTGGAAGTGACAAATAGATTCAAGGGATTAGATCTGATAGAGTGCCTGAAGAACTATGGACGGAGGTTCATGACATTGTACAGAAGGCAGTGATCAAGACCATCCCCAAGAAAAAGAAATGCAAAAAGGCAAAATGGTTGTCTGAGGAGGCCTTACAAATAGCTGTGAAAAGAAGAGAAGCAAAAGGCAAAGGATAAAAGGAAAGATATACCCATCTGAATGTAGAGTTCCAAAGAATAGCAAGGAGAGATAAGAAGCTTTCCTCTGTGATCAATGCAAAGAAACAGAGGAAAACAACAGAATGGGAAAGTCTAGAGATCTCTTCAAGAAAATTAGAGATAACAAGGGAACATTTCATGCAAAGATGAGCACAATAAAGGACAGAAAAGGTATGGACCTAACAGAAGCAGAAGATATTAAGAAGAGGTGGCAACAATACACAGAAGAACTGTACAAAAACGATCTTCATGACCCAGAAAATCACCATGGTGCGATCACAACCTAGAGCCAGACATCCTGGAATGTGAAGTCTAGTGGGCCTTAGGAAGCACCACTATGAACAAAGCTGATGGAGGTGATGGAATTCCAGTTGAGCTATTTCAAATCCTGAAAGATGATGCTGTGAAAGTGCTGAACTCAATATGCCAGCGAATTTGGAAAAGTCAGCAGTGGCCAGAGACTGGAAAAGCTTAGTTTTCATTCCAATTCCAAAGAAAGGCAATGCCAAAGAATGCTCAAACTACCGCACAATTGCACTCATCTCATACATTAGCAATGTAATGCTCAAAATTCTCCAAGCCAGGCTTCAATAGTACATGAACCATGAACTTCCAGATATTCAAGCTGGATTTAGGAACCAGAGATCAAATTACCACCATCTGTTGGATCATCGAAAAAGCAAGAATGTTCCAGAAAAATATTTACTTCTGTTTTATTGACTATGCCAAAGCATTTGATTGTATGGGCCACAAAAAGTTCTGGAAAATTCTTAAAGAGATGGGAATACCAGACCACCTGATCTGCCTCTTGAGAAATCTGTATGCAGGTTAGGAAGCAACAGTTAGAACTGGACATGAAACAACAGACTGGTTCCAAATAGAGAAAGAAGTATGTCAAGGCTGTATATTGTCACCCTGCTTATTCAACTTCTATGCAGAGTACATCATGAGAAACGCTGGGCCAGATGAAGCACAAGCCGGAATCAAGACTGCCGGGAGAAATATCAATAACCTCAGATATGCAGATGATACCACCCTTATGGCAGAAAATGAAGAAGAACTAAAGATTCTCTCGATGAAAGTGAAAGAGGAGAGTGAACAAGTTGGCTTAAAGCTCAATATTCAGAAAACTAAGATCATAGCATCTGGTGCCATCACTTCTTGGCAAATAGATGGGGAAACAGTGGAAACAGTGAGAGACTTTATTTTGGGGGGGCTCCAAAATCACTGCAGATAGTGACTGCAGCCATGAAATTAAAAGATGCTTGCTCCTTGGAAGAAAAGTTATGACCAACCTAGACAGCATATTAAAAAGCAGAGACATTATTTTACCAACAAAGGTCTGTCTAGTCAAAGCTATGGTTTTTCCAGTAGTCATGTATGGATGTGAGAGCTGGACTATAAAGAAAGCTGAGCACTGCGAAGAATTGATGCTTTTGAACTGTGGTGTTGGAGAAGACTCTTGAGAGTCCCTTGGACTGCAAGGAGATCCAACTAGTCCATCCTAAAGGAAATCAGTCCTGAATATTCATTGGAAGAACTGATGCTAAAGCTGAAACTCCAATACTTTGGCCACCTGAAGCGTAGAACTGACTCATTGGAAAGATGGGGAAAAGATTGAAGGCAGGAGAGAAGGGGATGACAGAGGATGCAATGGCTGGATGGCATCACCAACTCAATGGACATGAGTTTGAGTAAACTCCGGGAGTTGGCGATGGGAGGCCTGGTGTGCTACAGTCCATGGGATTGCAAAGAGTCATACATGACTGACTGACTGCACTGACTGAACTGATGACGTGTAGGGAACAGAGCCTAGCATGAATAAGAGCTATATATGTTAGTTATCATTATAATTATCTGCCAGGTTCTACATATACATTATATAATGTCATCCTTACAGTAACCCTCTGAGACAGGTATTCTCAGCCCCAATTTGACAGCTGACTACCAAGGATCAGAGAGGTTAAATACCTTCCCCAGGGTTACAGAGCTATTAAGTGGCACTCCTGGATAGCACACACTGTTCTCCCATGGCTGCCTCTTCTTGATGGTAAGCCCAGCTACACTTGGGGAAGGGCTGAGAATGGCAGGACATGGACAGATGTGTGAGCTATGCCACCATCTCTCCACCCCTAGCCCATGCACACAGCTCACTGCCGACTATCACTTGTCTGTTTCAACTGCAGATTCTTTTTGATGTACATTGTGAAACTCAAGCATGTTATCTTTTTTTGAATAAATGGTATAGATGGTATATTCAGACTAACCTTATCCAAAAGTCATCTAACATCAAAAAAATCTACAAACAATAAATGCTGGAGACAGCATGGACAAAAGGGAATCCTCTTACACTGTTGGTGGGAATGCAAATTAGTATAATCACTATGGAGAACAGTATGGAGGTTCCGGCACGCTTGGGGCTGGTACACCGGGATGACCCAGAGAGATATTGTGGGGAGTGGGGTGGGAGGGGGGTTCATGTTTGGGAACGCATGTACACCCGTGGTGGATTCATGTCAATGTATCGCAAAACCAATACAGAATTGTAAAGTAAAATAAAAAATTTTAAAAAAAAGAAAAGAAACTAAAAATAGAGCTATCATATGATCCAGCAATCCCACACCTAGACATATATCTGAAGAAAGCCATAATTTGAAAGGATGCATGTACCTGGATGTTCACTCTGGCACTATTTACAATAGCCAGGACATGGAAACAACCTAAATATCCATCAGCAGGGGAATGGATAAGAGAGATGTAGTGTGTGTGTAGGGGCGGGGAGGGGGGGGTTTAAACACACACATATACATACTCAGCCACAAAAAGGAATGAAATAATGCCATTTGCAGCAACATGTATGACCTAGAGATTGTCATATAGAGTGAAGTAAGTCAGAAAGAGAAAGACAAATATTGCATAGTATCGCTTATATGTGGATCTAGAAAAATAGCACAGATGAACTTATTCGCAAAGTAGAAATAGAGTCACAGATGTAGAAAACAAATTTATGGTTACCAAGAGAGAAGGTAAGGGGTGGGATGAATTCGGAGACTGAAATTGATATATATACACTACCTTACATAAAATGGACAATTGATGAGAACATACTGTATAGCATGGGACCTCTACTCAGTGCTCTGTGGTGACCTAAATGGGAAGGGAATCTAAGAAAGAGTATATATACTCTTTCATATATATATATATATAAAACTGAATCACTGGCATGAGTAAGAGCTATAAATGATATATATATATATATATATATAACCGAATCACTTTGCTGTACAGCAGAAACTAACACAACATTACAAAGAAACTATACTCCAAAAAAATTAATTAAAAAAATTAAAATAAAAGTCACTTAACATAATGTGCCACAAGCACTAATATGAAATCTATGACATATGCTACAGACTTTGTCTCTTACAAGTTCTAAATGCATTTGTTGGGAAATAAACAGAATATGCTGACAAGAGTCTGGGGCACCTACTTTACTATGCCATTTGCTTATTCTGGATTAGGCTGAACTCCTCATTGCCACAGTTCCCAGGACAACAGTATATTTCAGGTATGTGCAGATATTACACTGTGTTTCAAATTTCAAGCCACACTAAGGTTTATACCATGAGAAAAGCAGATTTTATCAGCTGAGTTTACAGGTGGAGTATAAGTGAGATTGAATTGGGCCCTTGGTGTTTTTAGATGATCTATTAGGTAATCAAAATTGATGCTCTTCAGGGAGATATAACCTTGAAACTCACAGCTTTATTTTTCTCATGAAGGGGAAAAAAAAATCTCAGTTTTTCAAAATGAGAAAGAAGTTGGGTTGCATTTATAAATATATTGATCAATATGTTTAGAGAGGACAGGAGAATTGGGAGTTTTTTAAATTCGATTTTTTTTAACTTCTCCATCAGTTTTTATTAATTCACTAATTCCCTATAGCTCAAGAGATGCTAATTAATTCAAGAAACCATAATGCTAATCATTGGCTAAATAAATCTAAAATGGAAACAGTCTGTCACCAGAGATACCACTGCTCATTTTAATTAAAATTACCAATTCGTGAAGTAATATAAATAAAGGTTATTGTATCCTTCTACTCAGGCGGTATTAACCCTGTGCACAGCCACCTGAGAATCCATCAGGACTTAAAAAGCCAAGAATATTTGGGGAACCTTATCAGTCCCTGAGTTAAGATATTTAGCATTCCAAGAGTGCTGTTCACTGATACTATAAAGCCATGTGGAATTAAGCTGCCTTGAAATGCAAAATGGAGAATGGCGAAGGGCTGAGAATTGTTGCCTTGAAGGGAGTACAATCAATGTCAAGAAATTAACCATTCCAAAATGATTACCTTTACAAACATTCAGGCCTAGAGAAAAGCAGATGTTCCAGGTCTGAGTTTCAATTTTTAAGGAATAAATTTATGTCAACGCCCATTTGTTTTAGTAGTTTTGTAGCTCAGAGTGATCTCACCTTGTTAACATTCAGTGCAACTGCTTATAGCCATTTGAATGTCATTTGCAGGGATAGGAAAGGTTGCTTCAACATTTCATAACCACATGGCAGGCATGACCACGATGCTCACTCTGGGAAATAGACACACCTGCACGCTTAGCTACTCAAGCCAGCCAGCCCTGGAAAGAGGTGTGTGCGTGGCAATCATGTGGTTCAAGTCATCAATGAGTCTGAAGCTGAATAGTCATAGTACTTTTGGTGGATTTGCCCTTGACTAAGAGAAACCCATCTTTATTGTCTCACTAATCAGCTCAAAAGCCATTGATGATGAAGTCCTAAATCTAATTTCTAATAAAACCCCAAAAGTTTCAGAGGCAAAATGAAAAAGCACAGCTCACAGATACCTTTTGACCAAAGGTTGGTAAGGAATTTTTGTGGATTAGTCCAAAGACCTGACATTGGTTTGAACTAAAAACAGAAGCGACATCCTTTAGAACCAAAGAGAACCTGGTAAAGAAAATTATTGTCATCTTATCAAAAGGCTACTTCTGAATGGAGCTTCCAGACAAAATAGAAATCTGTCTGGGACTTCAACCAGATAACCTTGTTATGCAAATAGCTTTAGCCAAAGGGTAAAGGGCTGATAATAAAATCGCTACAAAGCCAACCACACATTACAAAGGTGACAAAAAACATCAGGCAGGGTCCTAGCATCTGGATAAAAAGCAGTGCAGAATTTATGTGAGCATCATGTTTAATTTATCATAACTAAGCTGTCAGGAGTCATGCTTTGACAAATGCTTAGCTAACACACATAAATGAGTCAATTATCACTAACAACCAAAAGTTCAAAACCAAACAGGCTGATGTTTCCTCTTTTTTAACTTTTTTAACCCTCAAAATAGGTTTACTAATAGGATTTCAGAATTTAAAATCTCTTCTACTGTTTCCAAATTAAGAAGAATGCTGGAAACACATCTAAAAACACTAAGCTACTTCCTGGCACTTATAGCCTGCCTCTGCTCCCACCCCTGCACTTACTGACTTGCTCTCTCTCTCTCACACACACACACATACACACACACAGAGTCCCCTGTCTACATAGCTGTGATCACTGGGCTGCAGCCTGACCAATTCCTTCAGATCCCTGCAGCAACAATGAGAAGCCATGAGGTCCTTTGGTAAATGGTGACCATCATGGACCAAGAAAGACTTAAATTATTGAATGACGCTGATATGGTTCAGCAATTACATGAGAACCAGGTATTAAAGATTTTAAAACTGTTAAATTTTTCTAGTCCTATTTACTCTTTAGAAAGAACTAGTTTAGTTTACTTTAAATCAAGGCACCATGGCTCCATCCACAATGGGAATTGAAGAAATTATTTAGATAATTCAGGCTAAAAAAATTTTACCGGATAACCCTCTTCCCACCTCAGTTTCAGCAATAATGAAAAGTTTATGATCTGAAGGTCTTAATCTTCATAGTTTTCCCTTTTCCTTGCCAAGATGAGTAAGGTAAGGCTCTCTCTTTAAATAGATGTTTCTAACCCAGTATCTTTGTTTACATTTAATTAGAGATTTGAATAAATAGAATGAAATAGAAAATTAAAATCGCATTTGGTAGGCTGGTTCCTAATAACCAAAGGGTAATATTTTAGAATAGTAAATAGTTTTCTACCTAAAGATATAAAATACAATAATTAGTTCCTAATCTTGACAGTAATATTTCTAAAAATTTTATAAAAGGAAAATCCATGGTTAAAAAATCTCAGATGTTATGGGGAAAATAGAATTGAGGGACTGAAGTCAGGAAAGAATCTATGAACACCTATAACATAATATTTTCACTAATAAAACCAGTAAGGACAAGTCATTAAATAAAGAGAATACTGATGACATTTTTCCATATCTTAAATTAGTAATAAAGCACTATCACTTAATTTCTCTTTACCTTCACTGGTTCATTAGAACCTTTCAGACTCTCTCTCCTCTGCTATTTCAATAAGATGCTTTTGCTCTGTAGCTGATGTATGCATACTAAAGGCATTGTTTTCTGTGTTGAGTCCTCCATTCTAGTACCAACATTTTTCTGAGTCTAAAGCAACTCAGAATGAGCACATATAGAATTCTCAGAGTTGGGGAAAACTTAACCAGATTTAAATGGGAATATAATGGGATCTGCCATAAAGAAAAATCAATAGTAGAGGGGGATTTCTATACTATATTTAATCCTGTAAGCCACAACCCTATCATCAATTACGTACCTTTATTCCCACATCTATCCATGCAATACTGTGCTTACTTTAAGAACACAAACATACTCTTGAAGCCAAAACTTCGGTGAGTAAGTCAAGTCACATTTTAGAGGCATTTAGTGTTTGGTATAGGAAAGTGTATTTGTGAGTATGTGATGTGGTTTTCTAGGTCAACAGCTTCAAGGTCAGTCAAGGGCATCTGTGTGAAGCAATGGAATGAAAAGGAAAACTCTGGAGTCAGCTTTTGCCAGCAAAATCACGAGAACCCTAACTCCTGGATTTCTTTCTCTGGGGTCATCTGAAATGTGTTTCCAGACACCAGGATGTCTGTAGCTCTCCAGTACCTTCCACCTCTTTGTTTGGCTTCCAAATACCAGGAAGTGGCTCTTCCTCTGCTCCTCTGAGAGCATCATCCCTCCTGCTGTATCTGTTGTTCCTCTCAACACTGCCCACTATCACCACCCTTGACTTGTGGCTGCTTTTGCATTCTGCAGTCACTGCAAAAACATCAGAGTGGGGACCAGAGGGACAAGAAAATGTCCTCCATCACTGGCCCTGAATTTCATGGTCACATTCCCACACAGCCATCCTTAGAGTTGTGGAATTCTTGGAGCTCTTTACCCCTCCTCCCTTCTGAGGATGATAGCAAGAAGCTAGCAGGGATTGACTGGACAAACAATTTCAGGGACCTTGAATTATGCTGTATTTGAAATGAAAATGAAATACAGGATCACAGCTCTTTATACAAAACCCTTGGGGCCAAATTTGTTTTAGAATTCAGAATTTTATCAAACTGTAGAAAAGTAAATCAGTGCATTTACTGTATGCTATATAACATCCCCAGCAGGATCTGGGGCAGCAAACTGTAATCAAACACATTAATATATCTACAGCATTCACATGAATATTCACACTGAGTAGGACCAATAATGGCTACAAATAGCCTCACTTCAGTTTTGGTCATGTGTTGCCACCAAATTAGTTCACATAAGGTCAGGGCTTGCAGCTAAATGACTCAAAGACAAAATAAACCTTCCATTTTTCAGAGCTCTTTGGGTTTTGGAACTGTGAACAAGGGATTGTACTGTGCTTAAGTAAGGCGATCAAGAGACCCAGCTTGCTTCCTTGCACTGTCTTTGTGGAAGCTAAGTCTGCACATAGGCATAAGTTAGAGAAATCTGTGTTGACCCTTTCCTTCTTCCTGTTTATCAGCTATTTTGGCCATGTCTTTTCTCCTTCCATGACCCTTGAACCCCTTGTTTGATACACTAGATGCTGAGGGCACCACTATAGCTTATAATCGCCTTGTCTAGATTCCTGCCCCCCAGAGTTCACAGGCCCCTTTACATAGACGCCTCCAACACTGAGCACCTTCCTCAGGTTCGGGACTAGTGTGGTTCCTCTGTCGGGGGACAGCACTCAGTCCCCACCCTATTGGTGCTACTGGTGGTTCTGCTCCTGTCTGAGTCCCATGCAATACTGCCTAACTCCTGGTAACACAGTTCCCACCAGGTACATTACCCATCAATTGGGGTTTCATCTTGTTCTCCACACTCTGAGCCCTGGCTGGGGCTTCTTACCTTGGTGCCTCAGGCCTAAGATCTCACTTTGCCTCTCAATCATCTTGGAAGCTGGAGCCCTGCTCCTAGACCACAAATCCTAAAGCAAAGCCTAAATTCCAAGCTGCAAAATCTCTACTGCAGGCTGCCACCTTCTGTCTCCTCCCTGGCTCAAGTGTGGGTGTCAGATGTTTATATGGAGTCCCCTCTCTTATTAAATAATAAGTAGTAGTCAGAAAATGTGACACATATGATCAGGAGATCTGATTATAACCAAGAGTCAAATGGAATTCCGTATTTTTGAAATCCACAGAAGCACCGTCTATCATTTACCAAAACAAATTCTGTGTCGTGATGCACTAGAAGGCATAACAACATCTAGTGCCAAATCAATTCTACAGCTTGGATTTCTCCAATCACTGTCCAAGACCTTGCTGGATGAACAATTTTTCGTGGAAGAAATACTCACTGTGAAATGAAGTGGTTGAATTCTTCACACCATTTTTCCGGATGAAGTAAAGTAGGTGGAGGATTTCTGAAAAACAAAAACATTTTTCTTACCAAAAAATTGTTTTGTTAAAAACAAAATATCAACTTATCTTTACTGATATTGTTCTAAATAGCTCTGATAAAATCTAGGCTTATTTATTTCTGGGTAGGAGTCATTTATCAGTGGTAAATTATAAAGTGCCAATCCCTATTCATTTAGTGGCTCATTTCCATTGACTGAAGGCCTACTATGTATGTCTACAGCTTTCTGCGGGACCTCTGAGGGTTACACAGATCAGGAACATTCCTCAGGGAGTGGATACTACTGAAGGGTGAGGCAAGCACATAGCCACTATAACTGAGAGCTGAGTATTATTGGTGCTATAAGAAAGCTATAAGCCAAGTGCTATGAGCTTGAGAGAAGACTTTTAATTTTACAGGATTTTCAGATTATTATGATCCATTTGAATTAATTACATGATGCATTTAAAGTATACTTACAAATTCACTGGTCACATTTAAAAAATTTTTCCTATATGTCAACCTTGACAATAGGCACCAGAGAAAGCAAAACAGCTAAGACAAGGTTCCAGACCCTGAGAAATTCCTGAGTAGTGAAGAGGACAGACATCTAATGCAACTGGAGTTAGGTGTACACCTAAGTACTGGAGGTCCCAAGAGAACTAGAGATCTGTGGAAAGTCTCTGGGAACCAGACCACTTCCTGGTGAGAAGGTAGGAAAAGGAAAATGTCAAAACCCTGCATCTGGCTGAATATTTACCCAAAGAGAATCAATTTTAAAACAGAAGTGACATTACTTTTAATTGATAAGAATTTTTTTCTAGTAATAAATGCTGGAGAGGGTGTGGAGAAAAGGGAACCCTCTTACACTGTTGATGGGAAGGCAAACTGGTACAGCCACTATGGAGAACAGTGTGGAGATTCCTTAAAAAACCGGAAATAGAACTGCTATTCGACCCAGCAATCCCACTGCTGGGCATACACACCAAGGAAACCAGAATGGAAAGAGACACGTGTACCCCAGTGTTCATTGCAGCACTGTTTATAATAGCCAGGACATGGAAGCAACCTAGATGTCCATCAGCAGACGAATGGATAAGAAAGCTGTGGTCCACATACACAATGGAGTATTACTCAGCCATTAATAAGAATACATTTGAATCAGTTCTAATGAGGTGGATGAAACTGGAGCCTATTATACAGAGTGAAGTAAGCCAGAAAGAAAAACACCAATATAGTATACTAATGCATATATGTGGAATTTAAAAAGATGGTAACGATAACCCTGTATGCGAGACAGCAAAAGAGACACAGATGTATAGAACAGTCTTTTGGACTCTGTGGGAGACGGTGAGGGTGGGATGATTTGGGAGAATGGCATTGAAACATGTATAATATCATATGTGAAACGAATCGCCAGTCTAGGTTTGATGCATGAGACAGGGTGCTCAGGGCTGGTGCACTGGGATGACCCAGAGCGATGGTATGGGGAGGGAGGTGGGAGGGGGGTACAGGATGGAGAATACGTGTAAACCCATGGTGGATTCATGTTGATGTATGGCAAAACCAATACAATATTATAAAGTAATTAGCCTCCAGTTAAAATAAATAAATTTATATATTTTTAAAAAAGGATGTTTTTTCTATTGGTAAATGGAAATAGGGGCTTATGGGCAAGTCAAGTTCAGAAAATGAAGAAAGTTACAGTTCTGAACACCTGAACTATAACTATAAACCTTCAGTTCAGTTCAGTTCAGTTGCTCAGTTATGTCCGACTCTTTGCGACCCTATGAATCACAGCACGCCAGGCCTCCCTGTCCATCACCAACTCCCGGAGTTCACTCAGATTCACGTCCATCGAGTCAGTGATGCCATCCAGCCATCTCATCCTCTGTTGTCCCCTTCTCCTCCTGCCCCCAATCCCTCCCAGCATCAGAGTCTTTTCCAATGAGTCAACTCTTTGCATGAGGTGGCCAAAGTACTGGAGTTTCAGCTTTAGCATCATTCCTTCCAAAGAACACCCAGGACTGATTTCCTTTAGAATGGACTGGTTGGATCTCCTTGCAGTCCAAGGGACTCTCAAGAGTCTTCTCCAACACCACAGTTCAAAAGCATCAATTCTTCGGTGCTCAGCTTTCTTCACAGTCCAATTCTCACATCCATACATGACCACTGGAAAAACCATAGCCTTGACTAAATGGACCTTTGTTGGCAAAGTAATGTCTCTGCTTTTCAATATACTATCTAGGTTACTTACAACTTTCCTCCCAAGGAGTAAGTGTCTTTTAATTTCATGGCTGCAATCACCATCTGCAGTGATATTAGAGCCCCCAAAAATAAAGTCTGGCACTGTTTCCACTGTTTCCCCATCTATTTGCCATGAAGTGATGGGACCAGATGCCATGATCTTAGTTTTCTGAATGTTGAGCTTTAAGCCAACTTTTTCACTCTCCTCTTTCACTTTCATCAAGAGAGCTTAAACCCATTATATACCTTTGTTTTCACTTGGGTTCTATTTGCTTCCTAAAGCCATAGTTTGCTCAGCTTCAATTGGCAAAGGAAAGGGGAGCAGCATGAATGATCAGAAATTAAAAATGTATCTGATAATGTAATAGTAAGCTGCCTCTCAATACCCTTCCTTTTCTCACCTCTTCTAATACAATTTTTATTCTGATACAGTGCTGCCATATATTTTTTTCCTGAGTTTCATGTAGCTAGATATGGCCATGTGACTGAGTTCTGGCCAAATTATATGCTACTAAAATTGTTCTATGATATTTCTAGAAAGTCTTCTTACAAAAGGAGAGACATGCTATCTTTTTTCTTCTCCCTTTCTGCTTCTTGGAACATGGATGTTATGACTGCACCATGAGCAGCCATTTTGTATGTGAAATGAAAATGTGAGCTATGAGCTGAGTATGGCAAAGAAGAGGGATTCCCTGGTGGCTCAGATGGTAAAGAGTCTGCCTGCAATGCAGGAGACCCAGGTTCAATCCCTGGGTTAGGAAGATCCCTTGGAGAAGGAAATGGCAATCCACTCCAGTATTCTTGCCTGGAAAGTCCCATGGATGGAGGAGACTGGGGGGCTATAGACCATGTGGTCACAAAGAGTCAGACATGACTGAGCAACTTCACTTTCATGGCAAAGAAGATAGACAGGACGTTGGATTCATGATGACATTTTAAAGCTGCCATACCAGCTCTAGATTGCTTCTGCCTAGTCTTCCTTAACAGGACAGAGAAACAAACTTCCATGTTTTTTAAGCCATTGTTTTATGTAATTAATTCTAATTGAGCTGATCATATTTCAGAGGATTACTCCATTATACGATTATAACATAATTTTATAAGTATATCACAAGCACAAAGATATGTGGAAGCATAATAAAGTGGTAACTTATCCAGTCTGGGGAGTTTCAGAAGACTTTAAAAGGAAAATGAACTTCAGCTAACCCTTGAAAATTGGTTGGAGTTTTTTAAGATAGAGGACAGGAAAGCTACCTCAGTTTTAGGAAACAAGATGTACCAAGTTATAGAAGTGTAAAAAGTCTGGTAGGTTCAAAGAACATGAGTAATCTTTTGAGGCTAGACTATATGATTCTTTCAGATCTGGAGAGAGAGTAGGCGGGAAGGATAAGGTGGGAAAGGAAGAATGATGAAAGAAACTATATGATTTCCCTGTTCTGCATAAGAATTTAATTATTCTTCAGATCTTCTGATTCAGAAACCCAAAGGAATAGTACCTGTGTACCCAGCTAGAAAGAGTAGCCGTTGAAAAGTTGCCCTTCAGTTATTTTGGAGACTGCCTCTATCTCATTCATTTAACAATATTTGCCTTCAAATTTCCCTGGGCTTCTTTACATAATAAAAATACCATCACATAACTTCTGCTTTAATACCAGCTTGGCTGAACTGTTCTTACTGACTCTAGCTATTTGAGATTATACGTCCACATGTCCTTCCAGTTCACCTCAGGGTAGCAACTCTTAGTGAGCAGTTTACTCTAGATCATCTCTACAGCCCTTTCCACAGCTCAGACTTCCCTAATTCTGCTCAGGTTTCCTGCTTATTCTGCTCTTAGGGAGGTCAGTTCCACAGAGAAGAGCTGCTCAAGCAATTTACTGTCTAACAGACTTCATCCACCTCCAAAGCCATTAACTGTGACCAGCAAGTCACTGGTAGGCACACTTGATTAAACCCTAGCAGGCTTGACCTTGGCCAGTTGAGCGTGGAGGGACAAACCTCTGTCACAATTAGAGAATGACCTCGCAAGAGACAGCTGGATAAATGGATGGAAGTGTCCATGCTGGTGTGAAGAACACTGTCCCGTCCTGTTTCCAGTCTGTCGCTCAGCAGGAACTATGAGCAGGGGTTACTGTTTATGTGTTGGCCTGAACCTCTGCAGTAGGACACAGAGGAAAACAGCAGATCACCATTCGCCCAGGCTACCACCAACTCCTCATAGCTCAGTTGGTAAAGAATCTGTCTGCAATACAGGAAACCCGGGTTCGATTCCTGGGTCAGAAAGATGCCCTGGAGAAGGAAATAGCAACCCACTCCAGTATTCTTGCCTGGAGAATCCCATGGTCAGAAAAGCCTGGCAGGCTACAGTCCATGAGGTCACAAGAGTTGGACACGACTTAGCAACTAAACCACCACCAACAACCTATGATGGCCTCACATGAACCTCACACAAGGAAACACTTTCTCTGAGCTTGACATCATAGGAATTTAGTTTTAGAAAAGCTCATTTGACCTTGTAGATGCCCCACCTTTCCTGGAGTTCATCCATCATACTTAGGTTCAGTAAATTGAGGTTTTGTAAAAGATTACTCTCTGAGCATAATGAAAACTAAAAGGAATTTGAAGGCTTTACAGTACTTTGTTTGCATTGGCAATATAAATTCTCTTTCTCCTGATATGCAGGAAGAGCACCAAATAATAATAGTTGTGCCTTTTTGGCTCCTCTAAACACTACAGATGAAAGCTGCAACCCTGCCCAAAAGGGTCTCTCAACACAAGGAGAAATGCTTCATGTTCCTCGTGATAAGAGTATCAGAGCATAGCTGAGATCAGCAGGCATCACTCACGTATGTGTATGGATGCTGAGAGCCTGCAGGATTTTTGAATGCTGAGTGGTTGAAAGGCCCGTGAATCTGAATAACAAGTTCTCATTTGGATAATATTTATAAACATACCAAGGCTATGTAGAAAAGAGATTAGTCAGTAAAGGAAAAAGACTATATTTGATTTGAGGTTTCCCTGCCTGGATTTTATTCCTGTGATTTGGACTCCAAATTCAATTTCTACAAAATGATCCCTGCTTACAGACAGCATTAGAGCTATATGAGGCTAGCAGCAAGGGGTGATGCCCATTTTTTACATCATAATCCTAGGTCTAGCAAATACGATGGAGATAGAGTTAACCTTCTTTCGTGAAAGCCTCTGTGGAACAAAATGATTTGCTGAACAGTCAGATTGAATTCATTTTAGTTCCTGAAATAGAGAAGCAGCTGATTGGATGAAGGGGAGCACACAATCTCAGGATAACCAATCCAAATTTCATCTAGTGACCTGTGCCGAAGCATGACTCAAAATGATAAGCTGGGTCAATTTGATTCTCTTTAGAAGGTTTCCTCCCCACCCCCCCTTTTTTTTTCACCTTGAACAGAACAGAACAAAAAACAAACAAACAACAGGCAGTTTAGTAATGGAATCTGAAGTGGAAAGATCCATGATGACTGGAGAGCACAATATACAAACTGGTTTTGGGAAGCAGATACTAGGAATAGGCAGGAAACTAGGGAATGAGGGAAGCAGCCCAGGTAAGGAGAAAAGAAGAAATAAGCTACAAACCTCCCAGACCCCATGATGGGAGACCACGTAGGTTTTCCTTCAGTTCCTTTTGTGAGTCCTGCTCCCTCTGGTGCAACTACAATATATTGGTCCCAGCATTCTGTTCTCAGCTCTCTTCTCCTCCTATTCTAAACATTCACTGAGGGCTCACTATACATTAGCAGCTTTCTCATCTATATCTCCTGCCTCGGTTTTTCCTCTGCCTTTTCACTGGTGCATCCAACTATTTACTAGATGTTCCATTTTTATTTCATAGGGTCACTTTAGAGTCAGCATATTCAAAATTAAGCTCATCATCTTCTCCTAAATCTGCATTCTACCTGGTAGTTGAAGTCAGAAACTTGAGTTCAATGCTCTCCACTGACCCCACATCCAATCTAAAAAAACAGAATAAAGGCTCCCCTTATTAAAGAAGTCCACATTCTAGTGCCTGGTGCCTATGAACATGTTACCTTCTATGGCAAAAGGGACTTTGCTGATGATTACAGTTTAGGACCTGGAGATGGAAGATTACCTTGGATTATCTGGATGAACTTAATTTAATCTCAGCTCCTTTAAAGCATAACAGAGAGGCAGAAAGAAAGAAGAGGTAGGAAAGAATCGAAATGTGAAATGCACTCTACTTGCCACTGTTGGCTTTGACGATGAGCAAAGAGAGCCACAAGCCAAGGACTGCAGGTGGCCTCTGGAAGATGGGAATGGGACTCAGCAAACAAACGGGGATCTCAATTCTGCAAATACAAGAAACTGAATTCTGCTCATGATCTGAACGAACAAGGAGATCAATTCTCCCCTAGGGCCTCCAGAAAGGGATGCAGCCCTCCTGACACCCTGACTTTAGCGCAGTGAGATCCATGTCAGATTTCTAACAAATTGTTATGACAGTAATAGAAAACTAATATATCAATCAAGCACCAACATCTATCAATCCTGCTTCCTAAATTCCTTTCTCATCACCCCATTCCCTCTTTCATGGCCTAGTTCAGTCACTTATCTCCATCAGCCTACACCATAGTCTCCTTATTTTCCTCTCTCCCTCTTGTATTCATCTCCCTCTAATCCATCTTGTACTTGGAAGCTAGAACTTCTTTATAACATACAAATATGACCTTGTTATTTTTTTCTTCAAAATTCTATAGTAGGCTTACATTGCCAGCATGATAAAATGTCAGCTCTTTGGCATGATATACAGATGGCCATACCTGCCTATCTACTCAATCCCATCTCAAACCACCTACCTTTCTCACCCAGCGCTGTAGTACTATACTGTGCAGAACTTGAACTCCTAAAGTAAGTCCTGTTCTTTCATGCCTTGGGGCCTTTGCACATGCTATATCTTCAGTTTAGAATGCTCTCCCCAATTTGTCGACCTAGTAGGCTCCTACTCAAGCTTCATGTGTATCTTTGGTACTGAGCACAGCTGCTGCTGCTGCTAAGTCGCTTCAGTCGTGTCTGACTCTGTACAACCCCATAGATGGCAGCCCACCAGGCTCCCCTGTCCCTGGGATTCTCCAGGCAAGAACACTGGAGTGGGTTGCCATTTCCTTCTCCAATGCATGAAAGTGAAAAGTGAAAGTGAAGTCTCTCAGTCGTGCCTGACTCTAGCGACCCCATGGACTGCAGCCCACCAGGCTCCTCCGTCCATGGGATTTTCCAGGCAAAAGTACTGGAGTGGGGTGCCATTGCCTTCTCCAACCTAGCACAGCAGCACTCAGTAAATTTTTAATAAATGAATGACTACATGAAGATCATGGCATCTGGTCCTATTACTTCATGGCAAATAGATGGGGAAACAGTGGAAACAGTGTCAGACTTTATTTTAGGGGGCTCCAAAATCACTGCAGATGGTGACTGCAGCCATGAAATTAAAAGACTCTTACTCCTTGGAAGGAAAGTTATGACCAACCTAGATAGTATATTCAAAAGCAGAGACATTACTTTGCCGACTAAGGTCCGTCTAGTCAAGGCTATGGTTTTTCCTGTGGTCATGTATGGATGTGAGAGTTGGACTGTGAAGAAGGCTGAGAGCCAAAGAATTGATGCTTTTGAACTGTGGTGTTGGAAAAGACTCTTGAGAGTCCCTTGGACTGCAAGGAGATCCAACCAGTCCATCCTAAAGGAAATCAGTCCTGAATATTCATTGGAAGGACTGATGTTGAAGCTGAAACTCCAATCCTTTGGCCACCCAATGCGAAGAACTGACTCATTGGAAAAGACTCTGATGCTGGGAGGGATTGGGGGTAGGAGGAGAAGGGGATGACAGAGGATGAGATAGCTGGATGGCATCACTGACTCGATGGACTTGAGTCTGAATGAACTCCGGGAGTTGGTGATGGACAGGGAGGCCTGGCGTGCTGCTATTCACGGGGTCGCAGAGAGTCGGACATGACTGAGCGACTGAGCTGAACTGACCTGAACTGACATGAATAAATGCACATAAACATAGATATATTGTAAGTAACCCAAGAAATGATGCCAGGACAAAATATGACATTGATCCCCAAAGTAGCAAAAACAAAACAAAAAAAATCAAAGTAGCAGAAAAAAAAAAAAAACAAACTAGACAAATATGGAAGAGTTCCTTTGGATGTGAGCAAATTCACAGTAAGCAGAGTTTGAGGAACAAAGGAGTCCCCTAAGGTAGTAACTTGAGTAGGATTTGACAGTATAAACCTCATTTTCATCATTTGGGCTACCTTTGTAGAACCCAGGATCCTGAACATATTTGACTAAAGCTAGCAAACAAATCATCTGAAATCAGATAATGTCTATAATGCAGTTTAAATCATGATTTATTCCAGTTTGACATGTGGGAAAAAGCAGCTTAAAAGAAGGAATTTTCTTTAAAATGTCCAACTAAAAAGTGGAAGGCTGCTGCTGCTGCTGCTGCTGCTGCTGCTGCTGCTGCTGCTGCTGCTAAGTCGCTTCAGTCATGTCCAACTCTGTGCGACCCCATAGACAGCAGCCCACCAGGCTCCCCTGTCCCTGGAATTCTCCAGGCCAGAACACTGGAGTGGGTTGCCATTTCCTTCTCCGAAAGTGGGAGGATCAGGCTTCAAATAGGTGTTTCTGTCTTCAATGTCCATACACCTCACTGTTCCCTGTATTTCATCTCATAAAGAGTCCATTACTATGGGGTTGCAAAGAGTCGGACATGACTGAGCGACTGAACTGAAGAGAACATATATGCAAAAAATGACAGAAAAACAATTAGCAATACCTCTAGAAGGTGTAAAATGAAGTTGTCAAATATTAAAGCACATTCGTCAAGAACATACTGAGTAAAGGATTTATCAATAAGACTAAGTTAATTAAGCAAGACTACCTGGAAGTTGTGTCAGTTTTGAGGCAGATCCTATATAGGATATATCAACCAGATGGTAAGAGGGGAAAGGTATAAGGGAAGGAAAGAGAATAAGCGGAGGAAGGTACAATGATTGAAGTATAATAGTTAATAATCATTAATATACAGTTAGATAAACACAGGAGTGTGCTAAAAATCTATTCTATTTCCTTCCTCATAAAAGCAATAAAGCAAGACATTTGAGAATAATGAACTATTCTGAGAGTATTAACCACAGGGACAGAGCTGCCACTCCGACGCCTACTGCTAGATTCACTAATGAGGGGGAATGGTTAGGTCTGTGCCCATGTCTCCCCTAAGGATCACCACCTAGCTCCAACCAAAGTGGTTGCTTTTTGTCCTAAGTCATATGTTCCCTGTTCAGAATTATTTTAAAGTTTTTATATTTAATTGTAATGTATGATTCCATCTCAATATTTAAAAATTCCCCAGGGATAGAGAAAGCAAAGAGTGTAATACCTCTTCACTACCACCCCTAATCCCAGTCTCCTCTTTGTGTCAGTATGGCTTGTATTCTCTCAGTTTTTTTTGTTTTTCACTTTTAAATATTTGCTATAATATATAATTTATATAGTTTTGCTGTACTATAAATTATAACATAATAAATATAAATTTATATTAGTATTTACAATATATTTATAGTTGAGGACTGCAGAAATGGAATCATATGCTACACGTTAAGCGTCCTGAACCCTATATTTCCCATTCAGTAACACGACTTAAAGATAATCCCAGACCAACTTCATACTCAAATAGTATTTCCCAACATGTGCATACAATAGCTTAGCCATTCATTCACTGATGGATATTCAGGCTGTTTTTATTTTTTCCACTGATAGAAGAAGGCTGAAATGGTTTACACATGCCATTATGTGATTTCTAACTTTTAAAAAGTTTCTTAGGTGGTGGACACCTCTTGTCAGTGAACATTTAGGATCCTGCCATATATTTCAAATGCAGAGAGAACAGGTGCTGACTGCCTCATTTTCTCAAAGTGATCAATGAGCAATTGTAGAGCAGAGGAGAAATTGACAACCCAAAGGCCTACAGGGTTGTGAAGAGTTGTGAAGGTTGTGAAGCACCCCTGGGTTACCGCCTCCTAGAATATGCTGTCAATGGGAACTTTGAGTTATTCAACTCCATCAATGTCAGACCAAGAATGCTACTCTTGAGGTCCCCTCTGCCACTTGCAGGCATCTGTGCCCTTGTTTGGACAGTGGATATCTCGGGGTAATTATCTTGACACACAGGACATAGACCAAGATTTATCAAAAATATACATGCAATTCTGCTAAAGAGGAATCATTTGAAAAAATTAATAGCTATAGCTATATCTGTAAAACCAGGAAAGAGATGCATGAAAATGACATAGAAATCAGAAATACAATGCTGTGTGCTACACCCTCAGTAACTGTGAAAGACCGGTTCAGGCTGGAATGGACTCCACTCATGCAGAATGCTAACTCCACAGTGAAGGCAGCTCCATCAGGGTCAGTCCTTTGAAGCAGGGAGGAGGAGGGAAGAGGTTTTCAAGGACAACACTAGATGGATGGGAAGGTATCTGGAAAGAAGTAAAAGTACAAAAGGAAAAATATTATTACTCCACCCTTCAAGTTCTCAACTGGGGCCCCTGTAGCAAAGGACAGACAACAAGAGAAAAACAGATAAATTTGCTTTAATATAAGTTTTACATGCATGGGAGCCTTCATAAGGAAATGAAGATCCAAAGAAACAGCTGTATCTGAGCATGTGGAAGAGTAGAGAATCTTGGAAAGACATGATGGGACAAAGAGTATGAGTAAGTGTGGTGAATTGGGGAAGCTTAGCAAGGCCTGTTCACTCAGGTCCTCTCTGTGTCCACTGTCTTTGTCTTTTGCAGTAAGGATGCTTCTTTCTTTTGGGTATAGGAAGGGCATCTCTCACAAGAGGATTTTATAAGCTGCTTCTAAGGATGGTGAGAAAGTCCTTCCTGCACATACCATTTCTCAAATTCCTTCAACTTGAAATATTCAATATGCCAAGGTCCCGTATTCAAGGGTAGCATGTCTTGAATTGTGTCACAAAAACTTAATGAGTCTAAGTCACATCTCAGCTTTGTATCACCATTGTCTAAGAAAGTACAGATTTTATGATTAACACCTATGATAATTTTTTCTACACTAATTGACAAAGTTACTAAAAGTAACGAGGAGAAAAGCAAAAATTTGTAATTAAACCTCAAGCTTGTTTATTCCTTTTTTTTTCTGCTTCTTAATAACCTAATTTGATTTTGTCCCTTAAATAACACTGCTGGCAATGTTAAGCTAAAATATTTAAAATGTAAAGTTACCATATCAAATCACATGGCCCATCATAAACCCATTTTCAACCATTTACCATCAGTAAGTGACAAGATGGTCATTTCCTCTGGGTACCTTTCCCTCATTTGTACTTTCACTATGTAAACACACAGAATACATAGGCAACCCAGTCATGCACGCAGAGTGCCAGAGAAAGTCAAGGACAATAGAAAGTGTGATGTCAAGTGGTGTGTGGCTCACTGTCTGAGCCAATATGGTCACTTGCTGACATCCTTTCTTCAATTTGCTCCTTCAACAAGAACTCAGCAACTCCATCATATTCAACTGTTAAAGTCCAATGTGTAGAGAATTTGACCTTGCCCAACAGCTGGCTAATGACCCATTTCCTCTGTGATCCTTTATGCAGAGAGTGAGCCACAAGTCTTTTTTTTTTTTTTTCTTTAAAGCACAGTTTTAACTGCATGATATATTAATTCATGATTTTAAAGAGATGTGTTTCAAACAGATGAAACTGTTTTCTGAATGTTTTCCTTATCCTCAAATTCTGGACTGTTTATATGGGTTCTGTGGGATCGTACTCATTGAAGGGGATCACTAATGGTGTGTCAAAGCATTTTGGAGATACAGAATCACTCTCCAATTAGGTTAGTATTTTAAGAAAAAACAATGTCTGGTCAGATGAAAGTCATAGTGATGAGCTAGTAGGTCAGGGGACAGGCAAAGCTAAACAACATGTGCTAGACATGCTATGCTTTCTTGGTGCATCCATTTTTCTGGCAATAAGTTATTTAAAATTGTTTTATGCAAAAAAAAAAAAAATCGTTGGTGCAGACAATAAAAAGTAGGACTTCTCCCTGCCTGCATTCTGAACTAATTGAGAAACAAGAAAAAGTCAGCAGATTGAGTCCAACATGATACCTTTAGTACTGATAAAGCTGATCTCAGAGAATGTGGCTTTTACCTGCAGAAAATAGTTTCTAAGACTGAAAGAAAGAGTTAGACAGACTTAACCAGCTGGTCTTGGGCCCAGGGCTGGGCCACCACAGGCCTCTCACTCAGAGGCAGAGCTTTGGCTGAGTGCAGGCTGGAGAACAATCCTCTAGTGCAGGCTGACTTGCAAAAGGAAGAGAAGGGACAGAGCTGGGGTCTGTATGTCCAGTGCCTCTGCAAACTCATCTGCATACAGCACTTCTGACCCTCTAGGCGCTATCAATTTGGGTCCAATCAGAAGAAAGGAAAAACACTAGTAATTTGAATGGAGAAAATTTAATATAAAGAATTAATATGTGAATCAAGTATTTCTAGATATTCAAGCTGGATTTAGAAACAGCAGAGGAACCAGAGATCAAATTGCCAACATCCACTGGATCATAGAAAAAGCAAGAGAATTCTATTAAAAACACCTACTTCTGCTTCATTAAAGCCTTTGACTGTGTGGACAAAGGCTTTTCCACGACAAACTGTGGAAAATTCTTAAAGATATGGGAACACCAGACCACCTCACCTGCCTCCTGAGAAATTTGTGTGGAAATCAAGAAGTAACAGTTAGAACCAGACATGTAATAACGGACTGGTTTCAAATTAGGAAAGGAGTTATGTCAAGGCTGTATATTGTCATCCTGCTTATTTTTCATGCAGAGTACATCATGTGAAATGTTAGGCTGGATGAAACACAAGCTGGAATCAAGATTGCCAGGAGAAATATCAATAACCTCAGATATGCAGATGACACCACCCTTATGGCAGAAAGGGAAGAGGAACTCAAAAGCCTCTTGATGAAAGTGAAAAGAAAGTAAAAAAGCTGGCTTAAAAGTCAACATTCAGAAAACGAAGATCATGGCATCTGATCCCATCACTTCATCGCAAATAAATGGGGAAACAGTGGAAACAGTGGGAGATTTTATTTGGGGGGGCTCCAAAATGACTGCAGATGGTGACTGCAGCCATGAAATTAAAAGACGCTTGTTCCTTAGGAGAAAAGCTATGACCAACCTAGACAGCATATTAAAAAGCAGAGATATTACTTTGCCAACAAAGGTCCATATAGTCAAAGCTATGGTTTTTCCAGTAGTCATGCAGGATGTGAGAGTTGGACCATAAAAAAAAACTGAAAGCAGAAGAATTGATGCGTTTGTTGGAGAAGACTCTTGGAGTCCATTGGCCTGCAAGGAGATCAAACCAATCAATCCGAAAGGAGATCAGTCCCAAATATTCATTGGAAAGACTGATGCTGAAGCTGAAACTCTAATCCTTTGGCCACCTGATGCGAAGAACTGACTTATTTGAAAAGACCCTGATGCTGGGAAAGAAGGAAGGCTGGAGAAGAAGGGGACGACACAGGATGAGATCATTGGTTGGCATCACCAACTCAATGGACATGAGTTTGATCAAGCTCCAGGTGTTGGTGATGGACAGGGAAGCCTGGAGTGCTGCAGTCCATGGGATTGCAAAGTTGGACACGACTAAGTGACTAAACTGTACTGAATAGTGGATTAGATACTGAGTGAAGAGAACTCTAGCAGAGCAGATATGGGAGTAGCTACTATGTCTAGATGAAACAGAACCTCTAAAGAAGAAACTAATTTGTAAGAGCCCTTGCCCCCAAGGCTGAGACTCTGATCTCATTGGAAAAGATGTGATTGCGGTCCATAGTGAGTGAAGTTCTCAGAGATGAGACAAGACAGGGCTGGCAAACAGGAACCACCTGCCTGGTGCCTGAGACTCACCAGGAAGCTGCCTAGTGAGTTCTGGTAAAACATATTGGAGGGTGAACACCACTGGGTGTCCCAAACACCACTGAGAGTCAAAGGCCACAGAAGCAAGAAGGAAAAGCTACCCTGAAACTAAGAAGAGAGCCCTTTCCTCTGGCAGCAGCCTTCTGGTGCCCTCTACTGACAAAGCTTAACTAACTTCTACCATACGGCAAAGGAGAAATGTTTGAGTCCACTCCAGTATCACAAAACAGGGGAAAGAAGGGTAAATTTGGATCTGAAAGGCACTAAATTAATAACTGGCACAGGAAAGAAGTGAATGAGAGAAACAGAGAGAGGCTAGGAGTTTTACCGTGTACTTTTTTTTTCTTTAAGATGAAACACCAGATTTTAAGAAATTTCTATTCCACGGTGGGGAGAGAAGGGTTAGGAATTTGGAGTTAGCAGATGCAGATTGGTAAAGATAGAATGGATAAACAACAAAGTCCTACTGTATAGCACTGGAAACCATTCAGAATTCTTTCATAAACCATGATGGAAAAGAATATGAAAAAATATATCTATCTATATATCTATATACCTGAGTCACTTTGCTAAATAGCAGAAATTAACACAATATTGTAAATCAACTATACTTCAATAAAATACTTTTTTAAAAAGAAATTTCTATTTCAGGCTTGGAGTAGGTAACTTCCAACCATGAACAACTGAATGAGTCCAGCCTTCTCTGCCTTAAGAGCACTTGCTGAATATATTTAAGAGGTAATGAAGAGATAATGGAAAACTTCTTCATCCTCCACTTAAAAATTTTGTTTTGTCATGGTGCATCAGATTTCCTCATTAAGACTCATTGCTTTCTATCCCAGAAGTTCCTTATTGAAATTAGAATATTCTGGGGAGCATCCTATTGTAAACCTTTATTGGCCAAAACTTTTCTTGGGATAAAAGGCAGACAAGAATAAAAACTTGGAAAAAGGGATTCAGCAATGATCAGTGCAGGGACAGGACCACAGACACAGACTTAATCTCTTTTGTGATTTTTCCATTTCTATGATTCCAACTTCGTGTGAGCTGACAAGTGAAGAGTCAGGTGGCATGGCATGACACCTCTTGCTACTCCCTCCTGTCTCTCTGCCTCTAAAGTGCCTCCCAGCACAGAAAAGAAAAGGCATCAGTGAAAGCCAGTGTGGTTCACAATGCCCAGGATCATGGTCACAGAGAGGAACTCCTTTTCCTTCTGGGACTTCTTTCCAACTCAACAGTCACCAGCGCTCTGTTATGGAATGGGTGGAGGGGAGCTGATGATTGTTCTTTCCTCACCCCCTTCCCATTCTCGCAAGCCCATGCAGGAGCCCAGGACTTTGCCTTAAGCTGGATCACTTTTTCTGCATTATTTCTGGGGAATCCTTAATTTCTTGAGAGCTTATTATGTATTATAAGCACTGTGTTACGAATTCACTAATTTAATCCTCACATAAACTCTCTGAAGCAGGTTATACAATGCTCTGTTTTAGACAGGAAAAAACCAAGGGTGAGAGCAGTTTAGAAGCTGGTAATGGTGTGGCCAGGCTTCCTGTGCAGGCAGCCTGATCCTGAAGAACACAATTACAGCCACTGCTTCCCCACTTGGGAATTCCTTTTGGTTAATCAGGCACCACAGTATCTTTAGATTCTGCCAGAAAGCAAATTATGTCCTATTAGTACAGGAATATGGGTCTGATTTAATAAGCCAGTTGTCTTTCTGACATCCCATCAACTTAAACACAGTACTCTTCAGACAACCAAGATATTAGTAAGCAAACCCAAAGAACATTTTGTTTAGGATACAAAATAATCAGTAATAGGGAGCATGAGCAAAGAATGTTTTCATCTGTTGAGTTTTATATATCCTCTGTCATTCAGCTCCCTCCAAAGTCACAGCTGGTAAAACCAAATGGGTCATTTTACCACAATCAGACTAACGTCACAGTTCAAGAAGCACCATTTGTCCTCCAAGGCAAAGCCATGCACCTAATTACAACACACTGTTAATAAATTTATAATAGACAAAAAGAAATTGACTGCTATGGATTTTTTCCCCTAGTAAAGCAAAACCATTTAAAGGGCATTTTGTGCAGCTATTTCTTCTTTTATTGTTTCAATAAAGTTAGTAATATATTCCAGACAGGAAAAAGCAGGGCAGGCCTCAGATGAACAGATTGTATCATCTGATCCTACCACATTGTCTCTAATGGGGGAAATTAGCAGCTGAACATCAACACCTGTCACCATGAGCAGGCCCTGGCACATACACCAGGTAGGTAGACTGTGCTGCTCCTTAAAGCAAGCAGAGCCTGGGCCACCAGGATCCAGTGCACATGCCATGACAACAAAAGCAGGCTCCGTTTAAAATCAACTGGTATATTAAATCCAGGGGTGATGCAGCTGCAGGTCCTAAGGAAGACTGGGTGTTTACAGCCGTGAGCTCTATAAAGGTTTTATGAAGAGTGTGCTAACTGAAAGTGGAACCACACAGACTTAAGCAGAGAGACTGGTCCCAGAAGCAACCACTGAACATTCACCCCCTTGCAAGGGCAAATGTACCACCAAAACAGCAACCCCCTCTCACACCTAGATGGCTTGAATCATGTCTCCACTGGCAGATTACAGCCAAGTGTTTTACCAACCTCAAGATCAATTGCAGTTATTGAAACTGAATGAATTACGTTGCAAGTCCAGGCAGTTTGTGAGCATGCCCAAGTGAACAAGCCCACATTTATTTTTCTGACATCATAAGCATGTCTTCTCTTTATAAGGGCTTTGGCCATTTTTCTATCTGGTTGCCTAGCAACATTTTGAAAGGACAGAAATAAGGGAGAGGGATGCTGGAGCCATACCAGTGAGTGAATTTGTATTTATTTCACAGATTCCTTTTCAAAATTCCTGGGGTGGAGGTGGGTGGGGGAGAAGGGGCTGTGTTACGTTATCAATAGCGCTGCTACTCTTACAGCAGGAACATACAATGCCAGCAAGTATATTTATACAAGGATACTCAGCAAACAAAGGGTGAAAGGAGGTATCACTGGTTACTGCATGTTAATAAAGATGAAGAATAAATACATTAACATCAAATCAAAAGAAATATATTGAGTAAACAAAATGCCCATTTCATTGTTCTCTCTCAGGAAGGTCTCAGACCATGCCTGAGGAAAATCTGTAGCCTCTATCATTTTATCCAAATTGTGAGTGGCTAATGAACAATACAGCATTCTTGTCTGCCTTGTATCCTTCCTTTTGCTAAATGATATTTCCCGACAGAAAGTACCAATTCCAATCAGATGCTCAATTTTATTTTAAAAGAATTGAATAAAGTAGGCTCCCATGATTCTTCTAATTTCCTCTGCATCTGTGGCTACTTTTGTCTTTTTTAAAAAATTTTTCATGTGCTAAAACTTCCTTTTTTCATGATTAGTTAATAATTCATCTATTTTTTATCCAAAAAAGCTTATGATTTATTTATTAGTTCTATTGTTTCATATATTTTTGGTTCATTACTTATCACTTCTATTTTATTTAATCTCTTCTTCTTCTACCTGGATTTAAACTTTTTTTTAAATTTCTGCGTTAGAAGTTTAATTCATTTACTTTCATTCTTTCTTGATTATTAATATAAGTATTTGGGGCTATGAATTTGCCTCTAATCCCTGCTTTAACTATTTTCCTTTTAATTCTGATATGCAGTATTTTGATAATAATTACTTTCTACATATTCTTCAAATTTCATTTAGATTTTCTTTTAAACTTGAATTGTTAAAGATGATTTTGCTTTTTTCTCACCTAGGTGGCAGGAAATTAAGTTTTCTGTGTTTATTTCTAATTGTTTACATTGTGGACAATTAATGTTGTCTGTACTGTTTATACTTTTGGAATCTGAGAATGTCTTTGTAGTCTTTGTAATAGGCACAACAGTAGTATTTATGTTGTTGTTCAGGCACTCAGTCATGTCTGACTCTTTGCAACCTATTGAACTGCAACAAGCCAGATCTCTCTGTCCCTTACCATCTCCCAAAGTTTGCCCAAGTTCATGTCCATTGCATCGGTGATGCTGTCCAGCCATCTCATCCTCTGATGCCCTCTTCTCCTTCTGCCCTCAATCTTTCCCAGCATCAGGGACTTTTCCACTGACTCAGCTGTTTGGATTAGATGACCAAAATACGGGAGTTTCAGCTTTGGCATCAGTCCTTCCAACGAGTATTCAGGGTTGATTTCCCTTAATATTGACTTGTTTGTTCTCTTTGCCGTCCAAGGGAATCTCAGGAGTCTTCTACAGCACTGTAAGTATTCATATTTATATAACATATGCAGTATAATATCATATACATGTATATTAATATATAAAACCTTGTCCCTCAAGAATAGAGAATGCTCCTCTTTTCAAGCACTCCTGAAACATTCACAAAAATTTATACTATTGCTTATTATTTTTTAATGTATTATAACTGCCATGGGATGAAAGAGGTTCAATAATAACTTCTGCAACTAATGTGTATCTCCTTGCACTTTCTGTAGTTTCCGCTTTATGAATGTGATGCTATAAGTAGATATATTTCTTATATCTTCATTTTAAAAATAGCACCCATCTAAAAGTACGCTTTTTGAACTAATTAAATATTTTTGGTCCTGAATTCAATATTATCTCATATTAACAACATGGTGTTAGACCCTGCTGATCTAGTGGCCTGTGTGCCATATCCACTGAGCCTGCGCTTTAGAGCCTGTGAGCCATACATACTGACCTGGAATGCCACAGCTACTGAAGCGCATACACTCTATAGCCTGTGCTCTGCAGCAAGAGAAGCCACTGCACGGAGAAGACTTGTACCTCAACTAGAGAGCAGACCCGGTTCACCGCCACGAGACAAAGCCCACACACAGCACCCCTCCTTGCCACAACTCAAGAAAGCCCACACACAGCAATGAAGACTCAGCACCGCCAAAAGAAAAACGGTGTTATACCTATTGCTTTACAAAACCATGTATCCTTTAAAGAAATTAGGAACAAAACTGAAAAATTATATTTAAAGAATTTTTCATGTTAACTCACATATTTACCATTTCCTGTGCTCTTTATTTATTCCTGTGGACTTCAGTTACAATCTGTTATCATTCCCTTTCTGTATGAAAGACATCCTTGGGGCTTCCCTGGTAGCTCAGTGGTAAGGAATCCACCTGTCAGTACAGGAGACAGTTTTGATCCCTGGTCTGGGAAGATCCCACATGCTCTGGAGCAACTAAGCCCATGCACCACAACTACTGAGCCCATGCTCTAGAGCTCAGAAACTGCAACCACTAACTCCTTGCCCTGCAACTACTAAAGCCCGCGTACCTGACAGCCCATCTGTGCTCAGCAACGAGAAGCCATTGAAATGAGAAGCCTGTACACTGCAACTAGAGAGTAGCCCCTGCTCACCACACTAGAGACAAGCCCATGCAGCAACAAAGACCCAGCACAGCCAACAAATAAACAGTAAATAAAGTAATATTAAAAAGACATCCTTTAGTATTTCTTACAAGGCAATCAGCTAACAACAAAGTCTCTTAGTTTTTGTTTATTGGTGACTGCCTTTCTTTTCAATTTTGAAGGACAGTTTTGCTACATATAAAACTCTTGACAGTATTCCCCAGCACTTTGAATATGTCATCCCACTGCCTCTGACTATCATTTTTCACATGATAAATTGGCCACTAATCACACTGCCACTTTCTACACATTATCAGTTGTTTTTCCCCTGATGATTTCAAGATTTTCTCCTTGCTGTTCAACAAACTGACCATGATGTGGACAGATGTTTAACTTTGGATTTGTTGAGATTTTTGTTTGTGTAGACCAATGTTTTTCAACAAATTTGGGATGTTTTTACCCTTTACCTCTCCAAATACTTTTTCTGGACCTTTATCTCTCTTACTTCCTTTCTGCACTTCCTTTACATGCATGTTGAAATTTATGATGGTGTCTCACAAGTCTTTGTGTCTTTATTTTCTGTTTTCAATTGTCATACTTTAAAATGCCATTAGAGCAGAACAGAAGCAGCCTAGCATAGAGGAAAAGAGCTTGACTGGGATCAAACTTTGTGAATTCAAGTCTACATACCACAATTTACTGACTGTGTGACCTTAGGCAATTTACTTGGTTTCTCTTTACCTCATAAATTGGAAATACAAATAGTACTTACCCTATAAGCATAGTTTGAGAATTAATTGAGATCATATGTATGAAGTGATTAGAACATAGTCCGTCATAAAGGAAGCACCCAGTTACTCTTTGCTATTATTATCTCTGCTGAAATAGGATTCTGGTTATCACCAACAGCTATAGTCAGGAATTAGTTTCGTAACTGAAGCCTGAAATCTGGTGTAAAAGGGATAAGCCCCTTGTACATGACCCTTTCAGAAATCCTTTCTAAGTTTCCCTCTGTTCCCTCAGTATATCTGGGTTTCTTATTGTTTTTTCTAATTTACATTATAGTCACATTATATGATACATTAATGCTCAGCTCACTTGGTAAAAACTTTAACATATGACATAGATTTTCCTGGCCCCCTGCTCTCTGGAAGGCCTGGACCCTGATTCTCATGCCTACAGGTACTAGTTGTCATTGGGCGCCAACCCACACTAACAACTCATAATCATATCACTCTATGTATTAAATAAATAATAAGCATTGTTTCTGTAGTAAAGCACCCACTCCTCTACCTTTTCAGCCCACTATACTGGACCACTTGTATATGACTCTTTCATATTTGAACTCAAGTTTGTTCAAACTCCTTGAGACAATGGATTTGGTCTAGGGTCATCCATCTCATGGAGTACAGCCCAATAAACACACCAGCAGTCCAGGTTCCAGTTCTTCCTAGTCCTGGCCCTCTTCATCCTATTGGCTCATAGTCTTGAACATCTCCTTTACCATGGGTCACCACTTCCCAGTCGTGTTTCTGCACTGACTGCAAAGTAGTTATGGCTATATTTGGTCAAATCAGAGTGTCAGTGGAATGATCTAAGAAGAAGTATTCTGAGAATTTCTAGTTAACTACTAACGTGGCATTGAGACAAACCCAGGTGAACTAAACAGAAAATTTTCTAGTCCATTTGGTCAGTTTAGGCTAAGTCTGGGCAAAGATGAAGACAAATTTTCCAGTGCTCTCTCTCCACTCTCCAAACCTGTGTGCAACTCATGTTTCCCAAAGAATGTGACTCTCAGAAGTTTTCCAATGACAACTAATGGCTCTTTGCACTTTACAAAGCACCTACACAAATATATTTCATTCAGTCATCATAATAACCTTGTGATCTACATGAAGTCACATGATTATTCCCGTTACACAGATAAGGAAACAAATTTGGAGTGCATAAAATTATTGAACTGTTTTGGGTGCAGAACTGAGGTTACAAACTAATTTCTCTTGCTTTCAACTCAGTGAGCTTTTCAGAATGTGTTTCATGAATCAGTAGTCCTGTAGGAATTGCTGTGATTAATAAGTTTAGGAAATGGTGAAGATTTTGTCACAATAAAAATCTCCAGGAAACCCTAAAGTAAATAAATCTTGTTAAGTTTATTTTCCACAGTATTTCTCACACTTATCTGACCACAGAACCCCTCTTTTTTTTTCTAATAACTATTTACATGCCATAGAATTTTAGGAAACATTGCTCTACATCAAACTGCCTTACCAGAAAGTCACAGAAGGCCAAATTGAGTGAGCCTAGGGGATTCTTGGAGGGGCATACTGCTCTGAGCAACCTCCAGCCTTTTACCAAACACTTCCTCTATCAAACATGATCCCTGTCTGCACGTAAAAAGGGACTCTGGTGACAGGAAAAGTGGACTATTAAGATGAGGACAAGAAGCAAAAATCTAAACGCATACATGTATTTACTACAAGATCAGGATACTTCCTAGAGTGGCCCTAACTCAGTGTTTTTCAGAATGGAGTTTACAGTAGCACATATGCATCAGAATAATCTAGGAAATCTTGCGACCATAAAGATTCCCAGATGACACTCAGAGCTGTTGAAACAGAATATCTGGGAATAGGGCCCAGGAATCTGCATTTTAATAAGCCTACAAGGTGATTTTGCCATGATTAGAATCTTAGAAGCACAGCCTAAGGTAGTCAACAACAGATGTGAGATACTTTTCCAATTAAATCAAAGTCACGAACCAAAGTGAAAATGACCTGAGATGTATCCAGTAGGGGACTATTTGGTTCCATGGTAAATAACCACATCTCAGTAAGACCAGCCTTCCTGGGGAAGACTATTCCATGGTCTATCAGATCTCTTCATTAGGGAACTTCCCTGGTATTCCATCTAAGTAGCTTTCCTTAATTTGATCCTATTACTCCCATGTTTTATACAAAGCAAGTGCAGCAGTTATACTCAATAAACAAAAATGCAATATAAATGCCATTTCAGGCTCATTTTTCCACCCAATTACTCTCAAGTGGCCACGTCTCTCAACAAAGTGAGGGTCAACCTAACTGTCCAAGGCAAGATGAAGTCTCATATCTTGATTTGGATGAGTAATGCCATGTTCAGAGTCAAGTGTGCAGCCATCAATGGCCCCCTTCTTACAAACAGATGGCATTCTCACAGCTTCTCGGCCACATTAAAAAAAATTGGGACTCAGAGGGCTGTTCAAGATGGAGGCACTTAAGGAAACTGGAATGTGACCATAACTATTGACTCAGTTATAAATGCTGTGATTTCTTGGCTTTGGGAAAAGGACCAAACAGGATAACATCAGTATCATGACAATCAAATGGAATAAGGCAAAGCAGCAGGAGAGATTTGGATAGCACATCAGGAAATACCTGCTGACTATCTAGATCATTAGGAATGGCAACAAGCTGCCAAGATAGGCTGTACGGTATCTTTGAAGTCATTAAAAATAGAAATACAATCTTCCAAGATTTCCTGCCCAGGCACAAGGGGGTAAACAAGATGGCCTTTTCAGATTAGAATAAAGATTTTAATGAGTATTCAGAAGATGTATTTAGAGAAGAGTTTTCTGTAGAACAGAAAAAAAAGCTCTTTGGAAGAATAAATAATGCATTTAGAGATCATCTGAAAAATTTCAACAGATTTTCCTGGGAATACCTTGGTTTCAGAGTAACTGGGAAAGACTTCAGCAGATTGGCACACCTAAAATAATTAACTGTCTAAATTCAATACACCCCATCATCTATATATGCACACATACATATTATATACATATGTATATACATGTGCATGTATGGTTGGAGTTTGAAGGCTGTAACACTAGGAAGTTTCAGTCTGGAATACTTGGCAAGCTATTTGACCTAAAATTGCAATAATAATCAATAGAAATCCTGCCTACAAATAATAATAATTCTTTGGAATCATCTCTGAAATAGCCCAGACATCTGTTATTTTGAGGTCACATTTGTGTTGACCTGCTTAGATCCTGGGTGATAAAGAATGTGATCATTTCAGATACTGTCAGGCCCACAGCTTCAGTCACAGAGAGAAGCTATGACTGGGAGAACCTGCAAAACATAGGCTCTCGATTTGGACTGCCTGAGTTCAAATCCCAATTCCACTGCTTATTATCTGCATAAGCCTGAACAATTTCTCAACCCCCTGAAGTTTCAGTTTTATCGTATATGAAGTGAGATAAATGCAATGATAAATATAACATTGGGATCAAATGAGTTCAGTAGAAATATTCATGTAAAACATTAAATGCACCAAATAAACATTCAATAGGTGATGTTAAAGTTGATCTTATTGTTAAGAACTATAAGTAATCATGAGTCTCTTCACTCTAACTCTCCAGATAATCCCTGACATTGTATGATATATTTATGAGGAATCAGTCTGCAGAATAAAGCAGACCTTTAGGAATCATAGGAGAAACGCTTCCTTCATTTCCTGAAACTTCAGGCTTTCAAGAAACAAAAGAGATGAGGAATTATGTGCTGCTTGTAGATCGTGGGAACCAAGAAACAGCAAAATAAAAGAGTAAGAACAATAAGACGGTTGTGATCTGAGGCAAAATTTGTCCAGTCAGGGCTTTAACCATCCAATACAAACTCATAGAGTTAATAAACTCTTATAAGGGAAGGCTGATGTTTTGTGAAATACATGGCTATTGGTGGACCAGCCTTGAGGAACATAAGGGAGGACAAAGTGAATAACGTTGAGTAATATAGCATAGTGTGTTTAATTTATATATTCTAATACCAGAGATTCACCCCCAGCACAAGGTGCTTTTCTTTCAACACTTCCCATTCTAGGACTTCTTAACTCTATCAACTAACCCAAATCTGACACTTCCATTAGGGTTTGCCTCTCCTCATAGCCATCCCAAGACATTTAGCTTAAAATACATTGGTCCTTACATGAACATTCACTCATTCATTCATTCAATCCTGCGTGAGTACCTACAAGCAAAATATAAGGCTGTACTTAGAGCTGAGGTTGATGTATGTATATGTGTGTGTGTGTGTGTGTTATATTGCCCCTTTCTTAGCTATATTTTCTGTTCCTAACAAGATAGAGAACCAGTGAAAGATTTTAAGACAGAGCGACACAACCAAGTAAATTTAGGGGAAGGAAAGAATGCCATGACTGGGGTGACTGAGTAAATGGCACACTAGCCTGTCTGCAAGAGATGTCTGTCTCTAGACAGTGTTGAAGTAGGGAGGAAAGCACACTTCATAGGGAAGAATGCAACTTAAACTTTCTCCTCAGAATCTCTTTGTGGTGAGTTCATGATAAATTCAGTTGGATGAACACATGAATTAATGAAATAGAGCCTATTTAACTCTCATTCAGGAAAATGGGCATACCAGGTCCTGGCTCAAGGTTACTGAGGCCTTCCAGGATGAAGTACTTGACAGAATCCAGTCACAGTACCAATTCTAAACTGCACATTAAATAAGCATAATAAAGATGTGAGTTTGGAGGCGAATGGCCAGCAGGAGGTTACTTTTCCGGAAATGGCATGTGAGGTGGGGAGGAGGGGAAAGGAGGAGAAGCAGTTAGAAGGAGCACAGCCCCCTCCTTCCCCTCTTACCCATCAGGCTTCTGGTTTACTAAAACTCAAATAGACCCTTGTTTTCTTTCCTGGGCCAGTATGAATGGCAGTAATTATCCACTTGAGTCACGAGGCAGTGCTGGCTCCCATCTCCTTGCAATTTTGAGCAGTGTGTGTGCGTGTGTTTACCCACTACTATTGAGGGGTGGAAAATAGATTACAATTACATTCTGGCTGGCTTTTGAAGACTTGATAGACAGCTGGAAAGAAACCTTTCCTACAGCTGGCAGGATGAGAGGGTGGCCAAGAGGTGGGCACGGAGAGAGGAAGACAATGCAACATGGACTCAATACATTCTCAGAGGAGTATTTTTTAAAAGATTAGGGTTGCTAATATTAAAAATGAGTCTGGGGTCCAAGTGGCTAGTTGCACGTATGTGGGAAGTAGGTCCCTTTCAGGAACATTCTGTGTCTTCATTTCCAAAGATGCTGTCACTGGATCACACAGCAGCAAGATCAGACTTGGACAAGGCTGGCCCTGAGGGTGGGTGAAGCCCACACTCTGAGCCAAAGGGCTCAGCTGGACACTTCTCCCTCTGCATCCAGAATCACTTTTCTAGGTTACAACTGATACGATTCTCCAAGATGTTAGGTGAGATGATTTTTATTCCCTTCCACTCCAAACCAAGTTTTTTTTTTTTTTTTTTTTTTTTAGTATTGGGATGGGAGGAAGAGAGTGGGGAAGCCTCAGTTATTTCCTGAGCACTAAATGCCCAGATACTGGAGGACAGGGAAGCCTGGCATGCTGTATGCAGTCCATGGGGTAGAAAAGAGTCGGACATGGCTTAGTGACTGAACAACAACAAAGGCTAGATGTGTTATTTACCCAGCCCATGTAATCCCAACCACTCCACTGACAGTGAAAGGTCAGAGCTCTCATTTTATAGGGGAGGAAGTGAAGTTCAGAGAGGTGAAGCACAAGGATGTTCAGGGACAGAGTGGGCAGCCCCATAAGGGTCATTCCAAAGTTAGTCTCCCAGCACAGGGCAATACTGAGTATTTATCTGGTTGGTCACAGCACCCACAGTGCTCTGTGGTTTTTCTGAAACATTATCTCCCAGGCCATAGAACCTACTAAAGGTTGATAGGGTGAATTTCTCACCCTGTTATTGAGGAATTGTTGGTCAGAGTGTGGGACACAGGAACAGGCAGGTACAGACCAGAAGAGAATAAGAAAGGTTCCACATCCCAGGTCTGGTTCTGAGAAAAGAGCTTATGGTTGGAGCTTGGAAAGAGAAGGATGGGAACTACAGGAGGAGGAGTACAGGGGACAGTCATGAGTAGGGCAGCTCTCTGGAAAGAATGGCAAAGCTGAACTACAAAGACAAACTCAGCCTACTTTCTAGCCTGCCTTGGCCAGGGTTTTGTCTGAGGTCCCACACACATCCACCCTAGACCACACCAGCAATTCTGTCCCTACAACTTGGAGAACTTTCATGTAAGTGTCCACTATGACCTCACTCTCTAAAGGTCATCACAAGGGAGGTCTTTTGAATATATGAAGACCACAGGTATATCTTAGTTGGAGCTGGTTCAATGAGTCAGACAGCCTCAAACAAACTCGAGTCTCCAGAAATAAAGGTATAAGAATTGTCATACATTCCTCAGATTACAGGAGACCTTTAGTCTTCCTTAATCTGCTTGGAGTATCTCCTAATACAATTGTATTAAACTTCCTACTCATAAAAATAAGTGACTAAAATGAAAATAAAAAATATCCTGCTTCGGCACAGCTGGCCCACGGCTGACCTTTCTCCTGACACACTGTAGGGTGTGCAGCATGCACTTTATAGATCGAATGAGCAAGATGTGAGGTTTCATTTAGGGCCTGAATGAGGACTATTTATTCTTATCTTGTTTCCAGCTTCCTTGGGATAAGAACAGATAGATTTGAATCACTAAAGAGTGTGGTTAAGGGGAATGAAGGGGAAGGACACGTACCTCTTCACTTACTAGTAGTTATCCTCTAGGCTAAATGCAATATATCTATGGTATTTTATCCAATCATTCCTATGACTGACATGCATGTCAAAGCAAGAGAGGCAGATCAAATTAGGCATCAAGGATGCAGCAGAAGTACATACAGGTTTCATTTTTAATTTGTAAAAATTAAAATATTATGCAATATTTTGTTTTTATTATAACTTAATAACTACCTATGTGGGAAATAAGAATGTCAGTTAGTGGGAACAGTGGAGGGGGCAATGCTAATATATTTGTTACTCTTTTTAATTGTGCTTTTAGATACTCAGTAGTCTAGGTTCTGCAATTCCATAGTGGTTAAGAAAATAAATACAATGGTTACATCAAAAATGAAATATAGATAGCACTTCTATGTATAGTTTACATACATCTGCCGATATGTGGGTATAAAATCCCCACCCCATGTAAGGTACTGGGGAACTCGCCAGCTTTAAGTGTAACTAGAATTCAGACAATAATTGTTGGTGAACATGGACCCCAAATTTCAGGTAGACATGATTTCCCTGGCTGACAGATGGAAGTGATTTCGGCAGGCCTCTAATCTCCAGGGAAGGTGGTTAGCACAGTGGTCTGCATAGACCACCTGGAGCTGCCAAGTAAATATTCAGAAAACCTGCTTTATCCTTAGCTAATGGCAAAAATAAACATTTCCACATTTTCCCATCAGCCTTCTATGCAGCATTTTCCTTGATATCATTTTGCATATTGGTTTAGATCAAAATTAGATCACACTTTAAAAACTGGTTTACTAACCACCTCCTTTGTCAAAGGGATTGGAACTCTTCCCTAAATGTGAGACACCTATCCACATTTGGTCAGGGATTTCTTTCTTCAGTAACACACTAACCAGGCATGGTAAGCTCCTACTGAAGGCAAGGGGTCATTAAATAATAGAGGTGTCATCCTTGCACTCCAACTGCCTACAGATTAATCACAGGTAAGTACATAAGCCATTACAAATGCTGTCCAGGGGTCCCAGCTGGATGAGTCAGAGAAGGATGCTGTGTCGAATTTTGACTCCCTGCTATCACTTCATCCTATCCCAGACTGGTTTTAAAGGTAATTAGGAGAAGGCAATGGCAACCCACTCCAGTACTCTTGCCTGGAGAACCCCATGGACAGAGGAGCCTGGTAGGCTACAGTCCATGGGGTTGCTAAGAGTTGGACATGACTGAGCGACTTCACTTTCACTTTTCACTTGCATGCATTGGAGAAGGAAATGGCAACCCACTCCAGTATTCTTGCCTGGAGCATCCCAGGGACAGACGAGCCTGTTGGGCTGCCGTTCATGGGGTCTCACAGAGTCGGACATGACTGATGTGACTTAGCAGCAGCAGCAGCAGCAGCATGAAATCACAGCAAACCCTAACTACTCCCAGAAACACTTGTGACTGTGAAAAAAAAATGAAAACATTAAAAAAATGTGCATCTTAAGACACTTGTTATGTGAGTGATAGAAAGGATGGAGAAGAAGGTATGCAAAGGAATGAAACAGCCTTAGCTGAAAGAAAAAGATAATTATGTGCCAGAAGAATATTGAAAAATAAGAACAAAGTTAGGAGACTCATACTTTCAGGTTTCAAAACTTACTACAAAGCAATGATAATCAAAACAAAACAGTGTGGTACTGGCATAAGGACAGATACATAGGCAAAAGAAATAGAATAATAAACCCATATATCTATGGCTGATTGATTTTCAACAAGGGTGCCAAGACCATTCAATGGAGAAAGAACAGTCTCTTCCACAAATAAGGCTGGCACAAATATCCACATGCAAAAATAGTGAAGTTAGACCTATACTTCACAACATATACAAAAATTAACAAATGAATGCACAATCTAAATTTAAGAACTAAAACCATAAAGCTCTTAGAAGAAAACAAAGAAGTAAATATTCATGACCTTGAAATTGGCAATGGATTCTTAGATATGACACTACAAGCACAATCAACAAAAGGAAAGAATAGATGAATTGTGCTTTGAAGGACATCATCAACAGAGTAAAAACACAACCTACAGAATGGGAAGAAATATTTCCAACTTATATATCACATAAGGACCTAGTATCCAGAATATATTTTTTAAAAAATCTCTTACAACTCAACAATAAAAAGATAAACAGGTAAAAGATGGGCAAAGGTATTGAATAGACATTTTCCCAAAGAAAATATACATACGGCCAGCAACCACATGAAAATAAGTTCAACATCATTAGTCATTTGGAAAATGCAAGTCATAACCACATTAGGTACCACTTCAGACCCACTAGGATGGCTATAATGCTTTTAACATACCAAGTAACAAGTATTAGCGGGGATGTTGGGAAACGGAAATCATACAGGGATGTTGTTGTGTTGTGCTAAGTCGCTTCAATTGTATCCGACTCTTTGTGACTTCATGGATTACAGCCCGCCAGGCTCCTCTGTCCATGGGATTTTCCAGGCAAGAACACTGGAGTGAGTTGCCATTTTCTCCTGTAGGGGATCTTCCTGACCCAGGGATCAAACCTGTGTCTCTTATGTCTCCTGCATTGGCAGGCAGGTTCTTTACCACTAGCGCCACCTGGGAAGCCTTATTTTTATTTCACTTTGCAGATTTTTTTTAAACAAATTGAAAGTTTGTGGCAACCCTGCACTTTTCCAATGACATTTGCTCAATTTGTGTCTCTGTGTCACATTTTGGTAATTTTCACAATATTTCAAAGTTTTTCATTATTACTGTTTGTTATGGTGAACTGTGATCAGTGGCCTTTGATGTTATTATACAACTGCAATTGTTTTAAGGCATGATAAACCATGTCCATATAAAGTGATGAACTTAATCCATAAATGTTGTGTGTGTTCTGACTACTCTATCAGCTAGCCATTCTCTCCCTCTCCTTGGCCCCCTCTATTCCCTGAGACTCAACAATATTGAGATTAGGTCAATTAATAACCCTACAATGGCCTCTAAGTGTTCAAGTGAAAGGAAAAGTTGTATGTCTCTCATTTTAAATCAAAAAGCTAGAAATGTTTAAGCCTAGTGAGGAAGGTATGTGGAAAGCTGAGCTAGGCCAAAGGCTAGGCCTCATGTGACAAACGGTTACCCAGGTTATGAATGCAAAGGAAAAGTTCTTGAAGAAAATTAAAAATGCTACTTCAGTGAGCATTTGAATGGTAAGAAAGTGAAATAGCCTTATTGCTGATATGGAGAGTTTGACTGGTCTGGTTAAAAGCTCAGACCAACTACAACGTTCCCTTAGGCCCAAGCCTAATTCAGAGCAAGGACTTAAATCTCTTCAATTCTATGAAGGCTGAGAGAGGTAAGGAAATTGCAGAAGAAAAGCTTGAAGCTAGCAGCTGTTGGTTCATAAGGTTTAAGGACGAGCCATCTCCATAACACAGACGTGCAGGATAAAGCGCGAGTGCAGATGTAGAAGCTGCAGCAAGTTGTCCACAGGAGCTCGCTGAGATAATCACTGCAGGTGGTTACACTAAACAACAGATTTTCAATGCAGATGAACCAGCCTTCTAGTGGAAGAAGATGCCCTCCGGGACTTTCATAGCTAGAGAAGACTTTCATGGCTAGATGTCATCTCTAACACAGTTCAATTTGCGTTCCCTTCTAAAAGAACTAGTTCATTTGGCTGGCTTTTGGTGTTGTCTTTCTTGGAGGTTGCAGAAAAGAGGAGTGTGATAACCTAATCAAGAAAGGTCTAAAGGAACGTGAGAAGGGATCATTAACCATAATACAGAATTAAGCTGGTATATTTAATACATCAAAGAATAAAAGGATTCTTGAGAGAAAGGTTAGAACTGAAATCAACTTGAGTGTCTAAACCCAGCCCCTTGGATTCTGAAGCCCAGAGACCCCTACTCACACCTAGAGGATGCCCAGCACTAAAGATCCTATTTGAGATCAAGAAGAAGGAAGCATGATCCTTACACAAGTCAAGATTGTTGTGGGAGCAGTGATTTTTGCACTTCCACTGATGGAATCTTGGCACGGAGAGTGTGCTCTATTCCCACCAGGCCCAGCGAGATGCCTTTGTGCAGGCACAGAGAAGAGAGGCAGTCATGTCTCACCCTCAGCAACATGGCTACAAAAATAATTACAGGAGGCAATGGCTTCTTTGATTTTTGCTTTCAGGTTTCTGAATGCCATAAAGGCCTCCAAAGGGCACTGCCTACAGCAATTACAGCATCCCCTTGCAATGTTGCCGGAATAGAACATTCACACTTTTCAGAAACGGAGAATAGTCTATTATTACTGAATGTTCTGAGACAATGGGGTTCAACAGGGCAAACAAAAGACTGGAAATAGGAGGCCAGTACATTCAAAGCATTTCCTTAGCCATTTGCTCAATAAGTATCTATTGAGTACTTACTATGAGCCAGAACAAGCACATAAGAGAACAAGTTCCCACATTTAGCTGAGACAAACCATTCCCTCCACCTGTGACACAGAGTGTCTTGCCCTAACACTTTAAGGCCATATGGGGGGATGGGAAGCCTAAATTCAATGACTTGAATCTGACAGCTTTAGAGAGTCATACATACAATTGATATGCAATGAATTCTCTATCATATTGATAATAGGAAGAAAGTTACCCTGGGAAGAACAATGACTCACTGAACAGATCATTTTCATTTTCTCACATTAAAGGCATAATTCACCATCTGTTTCTGAGTACCCTATTCTGTACTGAAAGTATATATGCCTTTTCAAGTCAGTGGTCAAGAAAAAAGCAATGTCATGATCAACCTAAAGTAAAAGATCTGGTAAATCACAGGGACTTTGAAATGGAGAAAAAATTCTGTGAATGAATGAGTATAAAATAAATGTTTTCCCCATTTCCGTTTGCCTGAGAACACACAGAGCTACTTGCAAAAGATAAAATACGTAATAATTTAAAAAACAGTATTTTAAAATAGGTTATTCAAATGTACAAAATGTACATGGGTACCTAATGATTCTTCATGTAGTAAGATGGCATCACAGACCCAACCTGGGAAAAACCTGGACTATTTGTTTTCTCCCGAATGATCACCATGCTGTCACTTGGTATCCAGACATGCAACGGCAGATGGGCTAATGTGGGGTCAGAACTACAGAAGTCCTGTCTTTTCAAATGAGGACCAAATCCCTGGCCCTGGGGTCATGAAGGTAGCACCCCAGCCAACTGAACTCAACTTGATAAGGATATTTGGAAAATCACAAGCCAAACTAATGGCCAGTAACTAGTCACTGTCTGATAACCTGTATTTCCAAGGTTAGACTGTTTGAATTTAAACTTTTCCACAACACGAAACCCCCACACACATACTTAAACCATGTATGTATATCCATAGAATTTATAAAATAATGAAAAAACCTTCACATAGCTCTGACTTAAAGTTCTAACTACTGTGGAAGAATGCCCAAAACAGTCATGTGAAACCACCAAATGCAAATATTCTGTGATACTTTTCCCATTGAGAGGTGAGGTCTGTGCTCCTATTAAGTAGTGGGATCAGTACCCTAACCTGTTGAATCTGGGCCAGTTCTGTGACTGCTCTGATCAACAAACTCTTGCAAAAGTGATGTAGTGCCAGTTCCAGAAACCAGACCTTACAAGTATGGCAGCCTTCACTTCTTTTCTCTTGAAGCGCTTGCTTGTAGAGACTTGAACAGCCATGCAGTCTAACAACCCTGCTGGAGAGATCATGTGCCTAAGGAGAGGGGTCCAATTGAGCCCAGGCTTCCAGACATTTCCACCAAGGCACAAGCCATGCAAGTGAAGCCATCTTGGACCTACAGACTGGACCAGAAACCAGCAGAATACCCCTGGGTGACCTCAGGTTATGTCAGAGTGAAGCGAGAGAATCACTTACTGAACTCTGCCCACATTTCTAACCCCAAAGCGTGAAAAGTAATAAAATGTTTGGTTTTTTTAACCCATGAATGTTTGGGGTATTTTGTCACACAGCAACAAATATGTAAAACAAAAGCTTACAGGATCTTGGAGCTGTGACTACTTGAGTGAAGGGCATAGGGAACAGTTTCCTAGGAAGGTATTAATTAGTAGAAAGAGGGAAGCCTGTATCTCTTTCTCTCCATTATTACTGAAGACTTGATATCATGCTTGGTGATATCAAGGTTAGGAAACTAGAAGTACAAGAGTTGGATAAGGACTAAATAACCTAAAGGAAACCATCTCTTACAGTAACACTGCTGCATCCTAACATGAATAGTTTCTGGAAGAGTAAAAGTGGAAAAATAGCCAGAAATATTTTGGGGGGAAAAGTGAGGATTCATACTGCCAGCTAAAAGAAATATACCTTCAAGTAATGAAAACGGTATGGTACTGTTTTTAACACAGAATAGAAAGGGCAAAAACAGACCCATGTATATGTGCTTTTGAGTGTGGGAGAACCACTGAGAAAGGATGAAGCATCCTTCATAATGGTAGAGAAGGGAGGCTGTGTCCTACAGTATTAAGACCATAGGTTATTTGTATTTAATAAATCTAATTACATTCCTACTTGAATTAATCATAAGTTCCAGATGGACTAAAAATCTAGGTACTTCTATTATTTAAATTATTGTTGCTTTGTTGTTGTTCAGTTGCTAAGCCATGTCCAATTCTTTGGGACGCCCTGGACTGTAGCATGCCAGGCTCCTCTGTCCTCCACTATCTCCTGGAGTTTGCTCAAAGTCATGTCCATCAGGTCAGTGATGCTATCTAACCATCTCATCCTCTGGGGTCCTCTTCTCCTTTTGTCTTCAATCTTTCCCAGCTTCAGGGCCTTTTCCAATAAGTCAGCTCTTTGCATCAAGTGGCCAAAGTATTGGAGCTTCAGCTTCAGCATCCCTCCTTCCAATGAATATTTCTTTAGGATTGATTGGTTTGATCTCCTTGCTGTTCAAGAGACTCTCAGGAGTTTTCTCCAGCATCACAATTCGAAAGCATCAATTCTTCAGCCCTCTGCCTTCTTTATAGTTCAACTCTCACATCTACACATGACTACTGGAAAAACCATAGCTTTGACTAGATAGACTTCTGTTGGTAAAGTGATGTCTCTGCTTTTTAATATGCTGTCTAAAAGTCTGGCATACCTTTCCTTCCAAGGAGCAAGCGTCTTTTAATTTCATGGCTGCAGTCACCATCTGCAGTGATTTTGAAGCCCAAGAAAATAAAATGTCACTGTTTCCACTTTTCCCCCTTTTATCTGCCATGAATTGGTGGGTGGGATCAGATGCCATGATCTTAGGTTTTCGAATGTTGAGCTTCAAGCCAGTTTTTTCACTGTCCTCTTTCACCTTCATCAAGAGGCTCTCAGTTCCTCTTCACTTTCTGCCATTAGACCGGTATCATCTGTATACCTGAGGTTGCTTATATTTCTCTTGGAAATCTTGATTCCAACTTGTGATTCATCTAGCATGGCATTTCCATGATGTACTCTCCATATAAGTTAAAAGGCAAGGTGACAATATACAGCCAAAACCACTTTCCTCGTTTTGAACCAGTCCATTGCTCCACGTCCAGTTCTAACTGTTGCTTCTTGACTTGCATACAGGTTTCTCAGGAGACAGGTAAGGTGGTCTGGTATTTCCATCTCTTTAAGAAGTGTCCACAGTTTGTTGTGATCCACACAGACAAAGGCTTTATTGTAGCCAATTAAGCAGAAGTAGATGTTTTTCTGGAACCCCCTTGCTTTCTCCATGATTCAGTGAGTGTTGGTGATTCGATGTCTGGTTCCTCTGCCTCTTTGGAACCCAACTTATACAACTGGAAGTTCTTGTTTCACATATTACTGAAGCCTAGCTTGAAGGATTTTGAACATAACCTTACTAGCATGTAAATGAACCTAACTGTACGGTAGTCTGAACATTCTTTGAAATTGCCCTTCTTTAGACTTGGAATGAAAACTCTTTTCTAGTCCTATGGCTATTGCTGAGTTTTCCAAATTTTCTAACATATTGAGTGTAGCACTTTAACAGCATCATCTTTTAGGATTTGAAATAGTTCAGCTGGAATACCATCACTTCCACTAGCTTTGTTTGCAGTAATGCTTCCTAAAGCCAGTTGACTTCACACTCCAAGATGTCTGGCTCTAGGTGAGTGACCACACCATCGTGGTTATCTGGGTCATTAAGACCTTTCTTGTACGGTTCTTCTCTGTATTCTTGCCATCTCTTCTTAAATCTCTTCTGTGTCTGTTAGTTCCTTGCCAATTCTGTCCTTTTTCATGCCCATCCTTGCATGAATTGTTTCCTTGATATCTCCAATTTTCTTGAAGAGATCTCTAGTCTTTCCCGTTCTACTATTTTCCTCTGTTTCTTTGCATTGTTCATTTAAGAAAGCTTTCACATCTCTCCCTGCTATTCTCTGGAATTCTGCATTCAGTTGGGTGTATCTTTCCCTTTCTCTTTTGCCTTTCACTTCTCTTTTTCCCTCAGATTTTTGTAAAGCCTCCTCAGATAACCACTTTGTCTTCTTGCATTTCTTTTTTTGGGGGGATGGTTTTGGTAACTGCCTCCTGCACAATGTCATGAACCTTCATCCGTAGTTCTTAAGACACTCTGTTTACCAGATCTAATCTCCTGAATCTATTCATCACCTCCACTGTATAATCATAAGGGATTTGATTTACATCATACCTGAATGGCCAGGGCTTCCCAGGTGGCTCAGTAGTAAAGAATCCATCTGCCAATGAAGGAGACACAGGTTCAATCCCTGGACTGGGAAGATCCCCTGGAGAAGGAAATGGCAACCCACTCCAGTATTATTGTCTGAGAAATCCCATAGATGGTGGAGCCTAGCAGGCTCTAGTCCATGGGATTGCAAGAGTCAGACATGACTTAGCAACTAAACCACCATGGCCATACTTGAATGGTCTAGTGGTTTTCCCTACTTTCTTCAATTTAAGCCTGAATTTTGCAATTAAGGAGCTCACAATCCGAGCTACACAGTAAGTGCCAGGTCTTGTTTTTGCTGACTATATAGAGCTTCTCCATCTTTGGCTGTAAAGAACATCATCAATCTGATTTTGGTATTCACCATCTGGTGATGTCCACATGTAGAGTCATCTCTTGGATTGTTGAAAAGGGTGTATGCTATGACCAGTGTGTTCTCTTGACAAAACTCTATTAGCCTTCTACCTGCTTCACTTTGTATTTCAAGGCCAAACTTGCCTGTTATGCCGGGTATCTCCTTACTTCCTACTCTTGCATTCCAATCTCCTATGGTGAAAAGAACATCTTTTTCTGATGTTAGTTCTAGAAGGTATTGTAGGTCTTCAAAGAACCGGTCAGCCTCAGCTTCTTCAGTATCAGTGGTTGGGGCATAGACTTGTATTACTGTGACGCTGAAAGGTTTGCCTTGGAAATGAACCAAGATCATTCTGTTGTTTTTGAGGTTGCACCCAAGTACTGCATTTCAAACTCTTCTGTTGACTATTGGGCTACTCCATTTCTTCTAAGGGATTGTCTCCAACAGTAGTAGATATAATGGTCATCTGAATTATATTCGCCCACACCCATCCATTTTAGTTCACTGATTCCTAACAAGATGTCAGTGTTCAACCTTGCCATCTCCCACTTGACCACATCCAATTTACCTTGATTCATGGACCTAACATTCCAGGTTCCTATGCAACATTGTTCTTTACAGCATTGGACTTTACTTTCACCACCAGACACATCTAACTGAGTGTTGTTTCCACTTTGGCCCAGCTGCTTCATTCTTTCTGAGCTATTAGTCATTGCCCTCCACCTGTTCCCAGTAGCATACTGGATACCTTCTAACCTGGAGGGATTCATCTCCCAGCATCATATCTTTTTGCCTTTTCATACTGTTCACGGGGTTCTCGCCACAAGAACATTGGAGCGGACTGCCACTTCCTCCTTCAAGGGACTACATTTTGTCAGAACTCTTCACTATGACCCGTCACCTTGGGTGGCTCTGAACAGCATGGCTCATAGCTTCATTTAGTTACACAAGCCCCTTTACCACAACAAAGCTGTAATCCATGAAGAAGATTATCTAAATACAAGACCCTAAATGTAAAGAATACTTTAAAAATCTTGAGATAGGAAAGAGCTTCAGGAGCATGATATAAAATTTAAAGCCATCAGTGAAAAACTTGACAGATTAAACTACAGTAAAATTTTAAATTCTATACAGAAAAAGATACATTAAGCAAAATTAGAAAGACAAAAGAAACCTTGGGGAAAAAGTACCTGTGATATATGAGTCAAAGGGTTAAGACCCGTAATATACTATAAATATATACAAATTTCTAAGACAATATAAAAATCCCAGTACAAAACTGGATGAAAAACATCAACAAGCAATTCACTTCAATGGAGTGAAAGTGGCCAAAATCATCCAGAAATATGTTCAAACCTACCAATAATCAGAGTAGTGAAAATAAAGAAATAATTTTACCTACCATGTTGATAAGAATTTTGATGATTAACAATATCCAGTGTTAAATAAAATGTAGGGAGATGGGTATTCTCACACTGTCAGAGGAAAATATAAATGGACACAGCCATCTTTTAAAACAACCTGGCAATATGTGTTAATATTAAAAATAAATATATCTTTTGAGTCACAGGCTCCACTTTCTATTATCTATCTCACAGAAATACAGTTACAGAAATATACACACAATGATATTCACAGAGACCTGGTCTATAAGAGCAACAGAAAATAGAAACATCCAAAATGCTCATCTATAAAGGAAAAGTTAAATACTTCCATACTACAGAATACAACATAGTCATTTTAAAAGAATAGGTCAATCTACTCCCGTGGCAGATTCATGTCAATGTATGGCAAAGCCAATACAGTATTGTAAAGTAAAATAAAGTTAAAATAAATAAATAAAAAGACCTGACAAAGAAAGTTATCCCTGAGGAAATTGCTAAGTGAAAAAAAAACAGTGAAATACAAATGGTACGATCACATTTTGGTAAAAAAGCAAATTGACAAGAGTGTGTTTGTGTATAAACATACATTAGTATGTGCACAATAAAAGTCTAGTGGTGCAGAAACACATACATGTATACACATACACCAGAAAAGATAATGTCTGAGATTATATAGAACAAGCTACCTCTAATAGATTTAAATATTTTGTATATCACAATCTTTTTAAAACAAGGACCTAAATCACAGCCCTTTTGTGATAGAAAAACCAAATAATACAGTGACCAAAAAAGGTTTAGTATTGGGTCAAACCATCTTCTCTTTGTAACTGCATTGTGACACCAAAACTACCTTCATCCTGTCTCATAGTCAATACCTCCACATTTTAGCTCTTTCTCATAAAATATGTTCAACATCTGAGAGATTAACTAGCATTTAGCTGTCGTGTTTGCAGGACCCATTCTCTAAAGCAGTGATCTCAAGGAGGAAGAGTGAAAGATTTAACATGGCACATGCCTCATGCACTCCAGATACTTCCCTTTCCCCTGCCATGGGCTTTTACTAGTACGAACTTCACTACTACAGAAAGTACCTTCTTTAATAGTAGTGTATGTTATGTCTCTCAGGAGTTTGGAGGCAGGAAGAAGTTTGGGATCAACTGCTAAAAGCACTAGGTATTTAGCCTCCTTTAAATTGCATGCTGAAATTGGGGCTGATAGATGGGCTTCCTTGATAGCTCAGCTGGTAAAGAACCCACCTGTAATGCAGGAGACCCCTGTCCAATTCCTGGGTTGGGAAGCTCCACTGGAGGAGGGATAGGCTCCCCACTCCAGTATTGTTGGGTTTCCCTCATGGCTCAGTCAGTGAAGGATCTGTCTGCAGCGTGGGAGACCTGGGTCTGCTTCTTGGGTTGGGAAGGTCCCCTGGAGAGGAGAAAGGCTATCCACTCCAGTATTCTTGCCTGAAGCCATGGACAAAGGGGCCCGGCAGGCTACAGCTGATGGGGTCGAAAGAGGCAGACATGACTTCACGACTAAACCACCACCACCACCCATACTATAGGAAGTACTCTTTATTTAGATCATACAGTCCCAAATACAGTTAACATTTAAATTGTGGGAAACAGATAACTAATTCCTCCTTTATTTAAGATAAGTACCTTCCATTCCATATAATGCTTTTTTTTTTCCTCTTAAAACTCTTTCTAACATTAACTAACATTCATATATTAACTCTAAGAGAAAATACCATGTGGAGTAAGAGCAAAAGAAATACAAAACCACATACAAAATAAGAACACTATTCACACAATGTCAACTTCAGCTGTAATTACTCCTTGTGCCTATTCCTTTTGCAAAGTCAGAAGTCTCACTGATCTCATTGTCTGTGGCAGCACTGCGGGTTAGAAGGACTCCAAGAGCTGCTGAAGGATACACCCAGCTTGGTGGGAAGGCTTGCCAACGCTTCCTCCCACGCTTCAGTCTTGCTTCAGGGCTTCAGAGAAGTATCCAGAGCTCACAAACACCTATCTACTTAGAAGTTCCCGGGAAGGCTTTAATTTGCCTCCTGCTGCTGGCTCTAATTATCTAGCCAGTGCCTGAGAGGGAAAATCCAGGCTCCTGCTTCCACTCAGCCCAAGTGGTGGCTCTCTTGCTTGTTTCCTATAGGCTTTCTCCTCTCGCACAGACCCTGACACATAAAAAGACCCTAAAATACTGGGCTGGTGTGTCCCCACCATCACCTGCCGCATGACTGTGTACCACACAGGAAACATTTGCTCATGATAACTATCATTAGTTATTGCAAGTAGACTACTGAAGATTAGTCATTAAACCACTCCAGTAACTCTCAACTATTGTTTTGTTTCCTGATGGAAGCCAGGATTCTGATGAAGGGCATTTTCCTTAAAAGATTCTGCCTCTTCTCCCTTCTGATCATTTTAAGCATAAATTGAATTTAGCAGAAGATTTTGAAAGCATGAAAGATTTCTTAGTAATATTACACCTTAACTGGACTGTACTTTGTACCCATAAGTATACAAAATTAGGATAACCTATAGTGCCAACCAGTCGATTCTGAAGGATATCAGCCCTGGAATTTCTTTAGAACTGGACATGGAACAACAGACTGGTTCCAAATAGGAAAAGGAATACGTCAAGGCTGTATATTGTCACCCTACTTATTTAACTTATATGCAGAGTACATCATGAGAAACGCTGGACTGGAAGAAACACAAGCTGGAATCAAGATTGCCGGGAGAAATGTCAATAACCTCAGATATGCAGATGACACCACCCTTATGGCAGAAAGTGAAGAGGAGCTAAAAAGCCTCTTGATGAAAGTGAAAGAGGAGAGAAAAAGTTGGCTTAAAGCTCAACATTCAGAAAACAAAGATAATGGCATCCGGTCCCATCACTTCATGGGAAATAGATGGGGAAACAGTAGAAACAGTGTCAGACTTTATTTTTGGGGGCTCCAAAATCACTGCAGATGGTGACTGCAGCCATGAAATTAAAAGACGCTTACTCCTTGGAAGAAAAGTTATGACCAACCTAGATAGTATATTCAAAAGCAGAGACATTATTTAGACGACTAAGGTCCGCCTAGTCAAGGCTATGGTTTTTCCTGTGGTCATGTATGACTGTGAGAGTTGGACTGTGAAGAAGGCTGAGTGCCGAAGAATTGATGCTTTTGAACTGTGGTGTTGGAGAAGACTCTTGAGAGTCCCTTGGACTGCAAGGAGATCCAACCAGTCCATTCTGAAGGAGATCAACCCTGGGATTTCTTTGGAAGGAATGATGCTAAAGCTGAAACTCCAGTACTTTGGCCACCTCATGTGAAGAGTTCACTCATTGGAAGAGGCTCTGATGCTGGGAGGGATTGGGGGCAGAAGGAGAAGGGGACGACCGAGGATAAGATGGCTGGATGGCATCACGGACTCGATGGACGTGAGTCTGAGTGAACTCCAGGAGATGGTGATGGACAGGGAGGCCTGGCGTGCTGCGATTCATGGGGTCGCAAAGAGTCGGACATGACTGAGCGACTGAACTGAACTGAGGATATCTTCATTAGTCAGCTAGGATGCTTTTTCCTAGGACTTCAGTCCCTAAAATAAAACCTGATTGAGCAGTTGGTACAGATAATTAAGGGTCCTGTAGTCTTTCCCATTCAGCTGAGGAAGGGATCATCACACTGACAAGAAGATTGGTTTAACATTCAGGGAAATTACTCTCGTTGTCATCAGTGACTCCCACTCCCCCATCTGAGGGAGCCTCTTTCCTAAACTGAGATGTCTTCTTCACAGGTTGTCAGCACAGATGCAGCCTGAAAAAGTCTAATGAGCCTGCATGCCAGCACCCACCATGGTATGTCAACTAACTGAAGAAACCCTCTCTTTGAAATTCAGCACCTCTTCTCCAGGTTTGTTTTGAATCTCCAGAAGATCTCATGTGTGGAAACCTGGTCCATCTTCGCTCTTTGCTAGCTTTGAAATGCAAGACTATAAAAACAAAAACAAACCCTCACTCTCAAGTCTTACTGAGTAAGTCATTTAAGATAAAGGTGGTAAATTTCAAAAGGTAGAAGAGTACTCTGGTGTCTACCTAATTTTTATTTTGTGAGCACTAGCTTCTGGAAGTTGGTTGCAGACTAGATGTACCAGAATAAAAATAGTAAGGATGGTTTCAGTCTTGTCACTCTTACTGTTTCCATGATGCCTGATCCTCTACTTTTTAAACCACAAAGGTGACTAGAAGAGAAGAAACAGGTATTCTCACATCTGCAGCACTAAGTCCCTTATATTGCACTCTGGCCCAGCCACCAAGTACCCTTATTACCAGCAGGGCTTTCTGTATTACTACTCCCCAAAAGGAATACTCTTCCAGTACTCTTGCCTGGAAAATCCCATGGACGGAGGAGCCTGGTAGGCTGCAGTCCATGGGGTCGCTAAGAGTCAGACATGACTGAGCGACTTCACTTTCACTTTTCACTTTCATGCACTGGAGAAGGAAATGGCAACCCACTCCAGTGTTCTTGTCTGGAGAATCCCAGGGACAGGGGAGCCTGGTGGGCTGCCATCTATGGGGTCGCACAGAGTCGGACACGACTGAAGCTTCTTAGCAGCAGCAGCAGCAGCAGCAGCAGCAGCAGCAGAGGGACATAGTTGGGGGCAGGGGTTAGCATAAGCTATGCCATGTGGTAAAGATTTAGAAAACGGCATATCCTTAGCTTGAGGGTTGGAAATGAGTCTTCTTTTGTGGTCCTAAGCCCTGGTATAGCAGAAAGTAAGGGAAAAGCTTACATGCTGATTAGGACTTCATTCTTTTAATATGCATTGTACTCATATTGGTCCTCTAGCAGACAAGGCACACTATCAAGCATGTTGTCCTTCTGAGTGGCAAGAGAAAGAGAACATGAAACTCGCTTTTCAAAGGCTTCCACCAGAAATGTCACATGTTAGCTCTGCTCACATTTCCTTGGCCAAAGAAGCTCATGTGATCAGACCCAATTTCAAAGAGGCATGTGAATGCAATCTAACCTTGTTCCCAAACAAAGGAAACTGGAATAATGACCTCTATGCACTGCATACTTCAGAGGTGATTGAGGATCAAATACAACAAGATATGAAATTGCTTTTAAAAACTGCAAACCCAATACTACAGCGAGTCCCCTTATTAGTGAGTGCCAGTCCATTGAGAGTATTCAAGACCTTTGCCACACTGAGACTGTATAATCTCACCCTAACAATGCAAGCACAAATGTTTCTGATATTCAGGAGATGCTTCCTAGGCTTTTGTTAATAGATCTCATCAAAGACCCAAGATAATTCTTCCTGTGATCTAGGGATGGACCTTTTTTTCTCACTATCCTCTCCCACACTAAAAAGCTTTCTACCTTTATTTTTGGGATCCCAGAATTGAGTTCATTTCCATATATATTCAGTGTCCAAGGAACAAAGGAAAGGGAATGGAAGTTAAGCACCTTGGTTCCAATTCTGGCCCTAATACTTGCTAGTTACAAAATCTCAGCTAATCTTTCTAAGCCTCAGTTTCCTTCTCTAAAAAATGGGCATATTAATAGCATTTACCTTCCAAAGGTTTTGAAGATTAAATATACACATTAATATGTAAAGTGTTAAGCCCAATGGCTGGCTCATCGTAAGCAGAGAATATTTTCCTTTTTTCTTTTAAGAAAAAAGAAACTTACTAGAAAATTATTTTAAATGTCATGGTAGCAGTGAAGGTAACTTGTGAGCCAAACTATTGGCAATGCCCAGGGAGCAAGGATGGTCCTAGAAAATGGGAGATGAGTCTGCTTCAGTTGATTCATTCATTTAGTAAGTTAATCATTCAGGCATTTATTTCCCATTCTCTCTATTCCAGGAACTGTGTTAGGCCTATGACTTCAGAGATAATTAAGACACTATCCTTCTAGCCATGAGCTCATAATCTAGTAGGGAAAGATACATAGATGTACTGTTCCAGAACATAAGAAATATGCTAAGAGATATAAATCCTAAGTAGAGCTAGAAGAAGCTCCTGGTCACCACCCATCCTGAATGTTATCTTGCTTGAGATTCTGTCCTAGAGTACTATTAGTCCTTTGGTGAAATAATTTCTCTCTCTTGTTCAGAAGAAAATAGCACCAAGGGAAGAGCCACATTATTCTCACTTCTTCCCATCCAAGACCAGTCATATCAGGGATGTCATCTGGCTGGTCTCTGGGGAGGGCTGTAGCCTCAAACTCCCCTTCCCATTTCCATCATAGGGACCAATATTTCACTGTCCGAGGTTCATTCATTTAGATCACTCTTCAGCCACCTGGGATTTGATTTGGAAATAAAACAAATTATCTTTGGAATAAAATTCTCAGAGAACAAGCCTTGAAATATACATGGCATATATTTATATCAACACATATACAAATACATTTATAAACCTTCATCAATATTCTATCAAGTCTCCAAACAGTATTTCTATAATACTATTATCATAATGATTATTTGCTCGCCTAATCATTTTCCTTTATATATTTATGTCTTTGGTCTCATGACAGCACCTGTGAAAGGCTAGAGTTCCTTGTTAAAAGTACACTCACAAGCTGTTCCTATAGGATAGCTGCAGTGCTAATCAAGAAGAGCAATTAAATATCTCACAAGCAATTTTAACATTCATCAAACTGATAATGGCAAGAAACAAACTGGAGCCTTTCAGTGTTTTACCAAATGTGCTCTCTAATTCCTTATTATGCTATATATTTCTGGAAACTATTTCTATACACAAACCAAGCTGAAAAGAAATGTGCTATTTGCTGCAAAAATAAAAGAATGAGTGTAAGCTGCTTGCCACCCTGGGGATAATCACAATCACATTAAAATGCAGCTCCATGGCTCATCTTTCATCTTTCCCCTCTATCAGTCAGTAAATTAATTCCTCTATAGATATGAACATCAATATTCTATTTCTGTAAAAAGTGCCCTTTTTCAATTACTTCCTGAGAAAAGCAGAGTTACTATGGCAATCTCTGAATTTTGCACTCTGCAGCTTTAGACTACCACTGTTTTATAAATGGAAAGCTATAATTTAGCTCAATTCTTTTTGCAAGGTGTAAGGAGAACACCCACATGTTCTTAACTGTCTGTGGCAACAACATGGGAGGGGGAAAAGAGAATGCATCTTTTCTTAAGGGGGAATTTTATATCCCAGCACCCAGTGAGGACCTTGGTAATGATAGGTGCCAGATAAGTTTGTGGAAGATAAAGATGAAGAAGTAGTTTTGTATTCCCCTGGGACTCCCTCCTATTAATAATCAAATATTCAACATGTGAAGGAGACCAATTTGTGCAAAGGTTTTGCATTTTCTGGGCTATGAAAAGTAGTCTCATGGCCCATGAAGACCCCTAAACCTCCCCATTACAGGGCTCTGCTCAGTTCTGTAGCCTCCTTTTAATCCTACTCAGTGCTATCCTGCAGCTTCCCAATATCTGGATCACAAGAATCTTCTATAATAGGTCTGCTTTGATGTGGAGACATCTAAGTAATTCATTGGAAAGCCCATTCACACACCCTTCTTATTGTATACCATGTGGGTGTAGACGTACTGTTAGCCACCAGTAGTTACACAGATGGATTAGTAACATCTTAGGCAACTTATATTTCCACTTCAATTTCTACATGGATTGTCTTTTAGACCTAGTTCCTTTAGGCACTCCTTTCTCTTTCAGTCAGGTGTTTGACTGGAAGGACAAAAGAAGCACTCAACCCACACACAGGTCAGCACTCTGCTCATTAGAGCAGGAGCTTAGAAATGGAATGGAAATAGGGCTGAAGTCCTTCATAGAAAGATCAGTGTCTGCCTCTCACATGGAAAGACCTCCTATCTTTGGAGAGCCTATAACAAATCTTCTTAACCTGGGACCATGGATGTGCATCCATAAATCCTCTAACTAATAGGCAACATTTTGTACATTTTCTAGGAAGGTTGTATGATTTTCAGCAGTGCCATATGAGCTCAGGACCCACAAAATGGGTGAAGCCCATAGGCTTAGCAGAGGTGAGCTTCAGATAGAGACTTGGAGCACATAGCCAGCATTCTTTGGAATAACATCTTCAACATACGGAAAGAAAAGAGCTCTCAACATGGAATTCTATTCTCAGCTATTTTTCAAAAGTGAAGATGTCCTGTAATAAAGAAAGAAAAATACAAGCCACAGACTTAGGAGATATTTATAACACATAAAATATATTATGGATTAGTATCCATAATCTATAAGATGTTCCCATAAACTAATAAAGACCAAAAAACCCTCGATATACAAGTTGCTAATATTTGATTAAACTGAAGATACTCATATCCAGTAATACAACTGTTCTATTTCCAGGCATGTCCTCCAGAGAAATCCTCATTATACATGTCCACAAGAAGACAACTATACTATTATTCATATAACAATTTAGACACACATCAAGAAGAATATGGATAAAGTATGATATAGTCTAATAATGGGATACTATGCAGCAGATAAAATGAACAGATTAGATCCATTGCGTCAACATGAATAAACCCCAAAAACATGGTGTTTAGCAAGCTACAAGAGAATACGTATAGTATGAGACAGTTTATGTCACATTTTAAAAGAATCAAACAGTGTATTATATTACTAATAAATGCATATGCAATAAAAGTTTTCAAAAACTCATGGCAAAGAAACACACCAATTTTAGTGGGATGGTTACCTACCTGTAGGAAAGGAGACTGAAGAATGAGATGGGTAAAGTCTCTTTACCCCTATTTACTACATTTTATTCATCAAGGAAAAGGAATTTAAATGGATGTGGGAGGTTCATAGGTGTCATATTTTCTAAACTTTTTTGTATGTTTTAACTATTTAACACAAAAATGAAATCAAAATTTAAAAACCTAGACCATAATTTTCAGGGATAAATCTTTTTATCATAAATATCTTTCCCAAAGCTTCCTTCCTCTTTCTTCTTCTCCCCATCATTCACCAAAATTCTATATAGGCCTCAGAAAAAATTCCCCACTCTGCCTGCCTCTCCCGCTTCCTGCTCTGCACTCCCTCTGGACACTGCATTAGACTCAAATGCTCCCTGTTATCAGAACTACTACACTGACATGTATTGGGCTGACCCACAAGAGACTGCTGCTGTTTGCAGGTCAAAAACATTTAAGTATTGGGAATATCACACAGTTTCACCAATCATTATATTTACATAACTGCCTTTCCTAACTAGACTCTGGATCACTTGGACGTTCATGGTAGATTCACCGCTTTGTTTAAGCATGACACACAGAGGGTGCTTAGTGAACTGATCCCATAATGACCGGCATTTGCTCTCAGCCTCTCCTTCACTCTTTTGCCCCTGGATTTAAGAGGATAGATGAGTGGTACATTTTTCCTCTGTATATCAGCAAGGAGTTGTGGAGTGGTCATTGACGTGTGGTCTTTGTTTCATGGAGCTCACTGCTTATGGAAGGAACTAAAAACAGAATATGTGAGTGAAGAATTCACAAGAACTGCTCAGCTGCCGGACAGAAGGGATTCTTGGGAAACCAAAGAGCCAGTATACTGTAGCAATAATGCCTAAAGATGCACATCTGTGCATTTTTCATTCACTCTTTCACTTATTCATTTGTTCAGTATCAGTATGCAGTTTACCCAAACTTATCAGGAACGACCCAATAACCCAAACATGATGTGCCTCTTTAACTGCCATTTCCAGCTAGAGGCACCACTGCCCACCTACAGCCTTTTGACAGCTGCTCAGAGAACTGACCAGAACCTTTTACCCAAGAATAGACAATTATAGTTGCTGTTACTGGTAACAGTGCTGTTAGTTTCAGGAATGAGCCAGTTTATGCCTGCTTTATGATCGATGGGTGGTCCACGTCTCCTTTCTTCTGCTTCTGTGAAAAGGGTGTGTCCCATAAGTGCTGTTCAAAGCTGGAGAAAATACTCTAACAGGGAAGAACATCATAAAATTTAAACATTATAATGAATTCATTTTAGTGTTAAGGATATTTGGACTCTTATTTAATAGCTTCAAAAGCATTCTGCTGTTGCTAAAAATAGATGTGTGCTATCTGAATTTCAAAGAGCTGTTTTATAAGGGAAATAGAATGAATTGTAGAAGAGATTCTGTGTATAATTCTTTCCTATGTGCTTGCTGTATATAGGACTATGACATTCTTAAAATTTCAAGCAGGGAAACCTGCTCTGGTTACCTTGGTGATAAACTGGGGATAAAAATTACACATAATTGCTGCTGATGTCACTACTGCCTTATTGTTTCCAAGGCTACAGATTGTCTCCAAATAATTGTAATGCTTTGTGCATTGGAAGGCCATCATGTAGGAAAAAGCTTAGTACTGCAGTTATTCTTTCTAAATCTCTCTAATAAACCATCCATGGCCTCTCAGGGACTTTGGATAATTACAGAGATAAATAGGCATTGAAAAGGCTTCTATCTTAACCTATCCCAGGAACACAAACATCATTGAAATATCTAATATATAGAAAAGTTAGTTTCTATTATGATACATCAGGAAATTTCCTTCTAAAATATATTTTCTCTAAATGCTAGTCAGGAAAGCAAACTGCAGGAGAGAGAGAGGGAGAGAGAGAGAGAGAGAGTGTGTGTGTGTGTGTGTGTGTGTGTATTCTGCATGAAATACACTGACAAATGTGCAGCAAACTGTTGACAGTGCTACATTCTGAGGGGTAGGATTAAGGCAGGCTTTCATTTTCCATAAGACATATATTTGGGTAATATCTGAATTTTTGCAGTTAACATATATTACTTTTGTAAATCAGATAAAACAGTTAAAATTCGAAGTCCTCAGCAGAGCTATTTTTAAACTACCAGTCAAAATGAAATGGCCTCCTAAGTTGCATGAATAGATGAAACCATTTATAAAGGACACGTTTCCCTCTATCCAGCTTTCATTTGTAAAAGCAGTTGCCAGTGAGTTCCTTGTACAGTCACACTCAGCCACAATACAGTTATCCTCATAAGTTACACTAGTCACAAATCAAGAATCTCTTTGAAAACCAGCAACTGATGCATGCTGACTTAATAACTTTCTTCTTCTTTTTTGGCATCAGCCATAGATGTTGACTGCCCAAGAAATCACCATAAAGCAGTTATGGCCAATGAAAAACACCATTAAATTTAGCTTCTTGGGAAATCCTATTTAAAGCGTAAGATACTTGAAAAACAGTGTGGTAATGATGTGATTAACCCTAACAATCATTAGAATAGCATGTGCTTTCCAAAGTCACCAAACCTACTGCTAAACCTGGGCTTCTAGGTGCAACCTGAGCCCCGCATTTCAGATACTTACTTGACCAACAGCAAACAGGGCAAGAGCCTTCCGTCCAGCCCTCTCCCAGGCCTACAAGGGCCTCATGCTGCTTGGTGACACTGGGCTTCAGCAGTGACCTTGTCAGCAGGACATTTTCCACCAAACCAAACTAGAGCTGGCTGTCACTGTTTCTTAGCTGCCCTTGCCTTGCTGAGGGGCAGGTTTTACATAGTAATAATTTACCTTTGGAGCCCATTTACCACATAACACATAAAATGGCTCACATTTGGGGTTGGGAGGGGGCTCACAGAACAATCTTCATCTTTTAGACTAAAATATTTAGAAACATGAAACAGAATTATGATCCAGATAAATAAATTATAAAGCAAAGCACGGCCCTTTTGCATCAGAGTCCTGATTCTTTTTCTGCTGGTGAAATTTACATCAGAAATTGCTACTATAAAAGAGATTAGAGATCAAAGAATTACGTTTACAAGACAGGCAATTGGTTATACTGGCCAGGTATTATATATCTACCTGTGAAGAACTGAATACTAACTACTCCTCTTTCTTTTTTGATGGTCATAATTTTAGGCTCTAATAATGCTTTAATGATTTATTTCTGTGCCTCCTGTAATTGGCCAGGTATGTACCTACCCACACATTTACAACCTAATGACAGCTGCAAACTGTACTATTAAGATGGAAGGATTGTTTAAGCTACAGGGTTTATATATTACATAACATGTTTCCTCATTTTACCAAAGTGGATTTTGTAAACTCTTGGATAACCATAAGCATATGAGTTTTACTCTAGAAAGCTCTTTAGGGCATCATGAGACCAGAATTAATAGAGCTTGGAATTTATGAATAAGTAGTCTATAAATAACAGGGGCCCCATTCATATCACTCCCAGTTTCTCTGCATGACCCATTTATTTGCCATTTCGAAGGACCATTCTAGGAATAGCTCATTTACAACCTGAACTAACATTAGTTTCCACATCACTCACTCCTGACCTGGTCAAAAGTCTCTTTCTGAGGCAGTGGGTATAGATGGGAAATCTAACTCTTTGTATCACTTCATTTGTCTAGAGTGACAATCACCATTTCAGGAATAAAATTTACAAGTGATCTATGAATATCCCTCCTAGGAGATGAGACTGGCTAGCATGGAAAAGTCGGAGAAGGCAATGGCAACCCACTCCAGTACTCTTGCCTGGAAAATCCCATGGACGGAGGAGCCTGGTGGGCTGTAGTCCATGAGGTCGCTAAGAGTCAGACATGACTGAGCGACTTCACTTTGAGTTTTCACTTTCATGTATTGGAGAAGGAAATGGCAACCCACTCCAGTGTTCTTGCCTGGAGAATCCCAGGGACGGGGGAGCCTGGTGGGCTGCCATCTATGGGGTCACACAGAGTCGGACACGACTGAAGCGACTTAGCAGCAGCAGCATGGAAAAGTACAGACTGTACCTCTAAGTCCTCACTCATTGCAGAGAGGAAAGCAGCCTGGATTTAGCAAAGGTTACAAAATTCTGCTGTTAAAAAAATGTAACTGAAAAAACCTCGAATAGCCAAAGCAATCTTGAGAGAGAAGAATGGAACTGGAGGAATCAACCTGCCTGACTTCAGGCTCTACTACAAAGCCACAGTCATCAAGACAGTATGGTACCAGCACAAAGACAGAAATATAGATCAGTGGAACAAAATAGAAAGCCCAGAGCTAAATCCATGCACCTATGGACACCTTATCTTTGACAAAGGAGGCAAGAATATACAATGGAGAAAAGACAATCTCTTTAACAAGTGGTCCTGGGAAAACTGGTCAACCACTTGCAAAAGAATGAAACTAAAACACTTTTTAACACCATACACAAAAATAAACTCAAAATAGATTAAATATCTAAACATAAGACCAGAAACTATAAAACTCCTAGAGGAAAACATAGGCAAAACACTCCCTGACATAAATCACAGCAGAATCCTCTATGACCCACCTCCCACAAAAATGGAAATAAAAGCAAAACTAAACAAATGGGACCTAATTAAACTTAAAAGCTTTTGCACAATGAAGGAAACTATAAACAAGGTGAAAAGATAGCCTTCAGAATGGGAGAAAATAATAGAAAATGAAGCAACTGACAAAGAATTAATCTCAAAAATATACAAGCAACTCCTGCAGCTTAATTCCAGAAAAATAAATGACCCAATCAAAAAATGGGCCAAAGAACTAAACAGACATTTCTCCATAGACATTTCTCCAGAAGACATATAGATGGTTAACAAACACATGAAAAGATGCTCAACATCACTCATGATCAGAGAAATGCAAATCAAAACCATGCCGGTCAGAATGGCTGCTAACCAAAAGTCTACAAACAATAAATGCTGGAGAGGGTGTAGAGAAAAGGGAACCCTCTTCCACTGTTGGTGGGAATGTAAACTAGTACAGCCACTATGGAAAACAGTGCGGAGATTCCTTAAAAAACTGGAAATAGAACTGCCATATGACCCAGCAATCCCACTGCTAGGCATACACACCAAGGAAACCAGAATGGAAAGAGACACGTGTACCCCAATGTTCATCACAGCACTGTTTATAATAGCCAGGACATGGAAGCAACCTAGATGTCCATCAGCAGACGAATGGATAAGAAAACTGTAGTACATATACACAATGGAGTATTACTCAGCCATTAAAAAAATACATTTGAATCAGTTCTAATGAGGTGGATGAAACTGGAGCCTATTATACAGAGTGAAATAAGTCAGAAAGAAAAACACCAATATAGTATACTAATGCATATATATGGAATTTAGAAAGATGGTAACGATGACCCTATATGTAAGACAGCAAAAGAGAGACCGATGTATAGAACAGTCTTTTGGACTCTCTGGGAGAAGGTGAGGGTGGGATGATTTGAGAGAATAGCATTGAAACGTGTATATTATCATATGTGAAACAGATCACCAGTCCAGGTTCGATGCATGAGACAGGGTGCTCAGGGCTGGTGCACTGGGATGACCCTGAGGGATGGGATGGGGAAGGAGGTGGAGAGGGGTTCAGGATGGGGAACACATGTACACCCATGGCTGATTCATGTTAATGTATGGCAAAAACCACTACAATATTGTAATTAGCCTCAAATTAAAATAAATAAACTTTAAAAAAATAAAAAACAAAAGCCATGACCACCATAACTATATGTAGAATCACTCAGATATACTTATTTTTATTTTATTTTTCCCTGTATGAACAAAATATAAGCATTATTATTTAAGATAAAAATTTCTACCATTTCTTCCTTTACCCCTCCAGAATGCTAGATAACTGGTTTAACCCATTCATTGCGTGTTTTGTTTTCTGCACAGATTTTACTGGTTTTATACTGTTTTCTGAAAAGCATGAAGCAATTCCTTAATTAAGAAACATGCCTCAAAAGTCAAAAAAAGTGCAGGAAAACTATTCATGCCCTGACAGTGAGCCTTCCTTACAAGCACCAGAGACTTATTTTTAAAATAAGCTAGTACTGAGCTAATGTATGTGTTATGTGGTATAAACATGAAAAGTTCAAGAAACCCTGACTCTATGCCTTTCTAAAGCAAAACAAAATAAAATTAATACAACAACACAGTATTTAAAGACATAGTATATATGAAATACTGTGGAGGAGGGCATGACAACCCACTCCAGTATTCTTGCCTGAAGAATCCCCAAGGACAGAGAGGCCTGGTAGGCTACAGTCCATAGGCTCACACAGAGTAGGACATGACTGAGCAATTAAGCACAGCATATATGAAATAAGTCATAGTAACAGTAATGATTCAATCACATCAAGTTCCAAAGCAAAAATGTGGAAGGGGATGGCAATATCTGGTAATTTTGGATGAAGAGGTTGACAGTAATCAAACATGTGCAAATCTCAGTATCTCTCTTCACAGACTCTATTCTAAGACATTAGGAAGTCCTGAAACAAGAAAACCTCTTTATTATATCTGATAAGGGGTTAATATCCAAAATACAGAAAGAACTCTAGTCAATAGAAAAACATCTTTTTTGCTGCCAATTAAAAAGTGGGCAGACAATCTGAATAGACATTTTTCTAAAGAAGATGCAGAGACAGCCAACAGATACATGAAAAGATGCTCGATATCACTAATCATCAAAGAAATACAAATCAAAACCTCCTGTCAAAATGGCTATTATCAAAAAAGACAATGAATAACAAGCATTAGAGAGGATGTGGAGAAAAGGGAACCCTTATGCACTGGTAGTGAAAGTGTAAACTGGTGCAGCCTCAATGGAAAACAGTATGGAGGTCGTTCAAAAACTTAAAAATTGAACTATCATATGATCCAGAAATCCTACTTCTGGGAATTTATCCAAACAAAATGAAAACACTAACTTGAAAAGATATCTGACCCCATGTTCATTGCAGCATCATCTACAATAGCCAAGATATGGAAACAAGCTCATAGATACAGAAAACAGATTGGTGGTGGCCAGAGGCAGGTATCAGAAGGGGGTTTTTGCCAAAGTGGGTAAAGGGCATCAAAAGGTACTAACTGCCAATTGTAAAATATATAAGGCATGAGCATGTAATGTGAGAGCTATAACTATAGTTAACAATATTGTATTTCATACTTGAAAAATATTATGACAGTAAGTAAATTTTAAAAGTTCTCATCATAAGAAAAAAATCTATAACTACATATACAGGGAGATGGATGTTAAGCAGACTCATGGGAGTGATCACGTCCCAGTATGTTAAAGTATCAAACTAAGTTGAACACCTGAAACTAATATAATGTTATATGTCAGTAGTACCTCAGTTGAAAAACAGAAAAAGATCTGTTTACTTTGTTTAAGCCAGAATTTCCCAAATGCATTTGACCCTAGCAACCCTTATACACTGTAATTGTTGTTTTCAATTACCCTGTTTAAACAACCTATGAACCAGTGTTTAAGTCTGGGAGGTGCTGACTTAGGTCATCTAATCAATATTGTTTCAAGATCTTGAAGGGTTAACAGGCAAAATGTTAGATGAAGGTCCAGTAGCAGTTAGAGCTCTAGAAAGTGGACCTATTTCTCTTTAAACATAATCTTCTAACACTACTCAGAACTAGAAAGTGGAAAAACAATACCTTCCATTTTGACACATTTTGAATAATGTCAAACCTGCCAAAAAAGCAAAATCATGTTCCAAATCCCTATTATCTAAAGTCTAAGGTCACAGGAAAAAAGGAAAAAGAGAACTGGATGAGCTAAATGTTTAAAAAGTTTTGAGACTCTTTATTAGGAAATTAATATGTTGTGGAGAAAAATCTTACTTTTGCTTTTTTTTTTCTTTCTAGTTAATTCATTTTTAAAGGTAAAGTTTATTGAGTTATAATTTACTTTCAGCAAAACTCTTCCTTTTTAGATATACAAGTCTGGGCATTTTAACAAACATACACTGACATGTAACCACCACAGAACTAAGCTATAAAACGTTTCCATCACTCTAAAGAGTTGCCTGGTGCTTCTTTGCAGTCCACCTCTCCCACCTTCCCCTATGCCTTTCAGTTTTGATTCTACAGAATAATTTCCAGAATGCTGTGCAGCATCCTTAGTGCCTAATGTTAGTTCATTCATTATTTACTAATACCAGGATATGAAGAATACAAAAGGGAGAACCCTTGCTATCTTCCCTCAGAAAGCTCCCAGAGATGCACTGGTTAAAGCTCTTCTGTTTGCACTGAAGAAAAATGTTCCAAATAGCTCAAGGAGTTTTATGCAATGCCATAGTGCTCCAATAAACCTAAGAACACAAAATTACATTCAGACAGGCCCAAATTTACCAGGCTGGGAACAGGAAAGGTAAGAAATTTGGATTATCTTGGTAAACCATGTTGCCTCTGCTGCTGCTGCTAAGTCGCTTCAGTCGTGTCCGACTCTGTGCGACCCCATAGACGGCAGCCCACCAGGCTCCCCCGTCCCTGGGATTCTCCAGGCAAGAACACTGGAGTGGGGTGCCATTGCCTTCTCTGCATGTTGCCTCACCAACTCCTAAAGTCAGCCCAGTTCTCTTCTCTCTCTCACGCACGTGCCCTCCACCCCCACCCCACCTTTCCTCCAGCTGGTTCTAATTCATCTTGAAATACGACCATTCTGGTCATCCCAGTCATCCCAGTCCCAGCTCTTTCCAACTTTTCAGCTCATATACTGCTATAGACCGAAAGAGTACTTCATCTCAAAATTCGTATGTTGAAATCTAGTCCCTAATGTGTTGTTATTTAGATGTGGGGCCTATGGAAGATGATTAAGTCATGAGAGCAGAATCCTGATGAACGGGACTAGTGCCCTTTTGAAAAGCATCCAGAGAGCTCCCTCACCCCTTCTTCCATACAGGGACACAATGAGAAGATGGCTGTCTGTGAACAAGGAAACGGATTCTTACCAGATACCACTATCATTCATAAGCCAACCAGCCTTTATGGATTATACCACCAAGTGGAATGTCTCCATGTCTCAGTTAAACTTTCTAAGAGAGGAAATCTGATTGGCCCAGCACCACACTATGCCTTCTACTGCCACTTTCCCCATTCAATCAAAGTGGAGTCTACAGGCCTCTTATTATCAACTATGGTTTATGAAATTGGGGTCATTTCAAGCTTGCAAATGCCTTACTCTGGGAATAGGCAATTGTCACAAAAAGTATTTCTAGCATTATGTGATAAATATACACGAGTCCAATCTTTTATATGTGAAGAAGATTTCACAGAGGAGGTGCTATATGAGCTGGATTTTTAAACCCATGTAGTTGGGCTTCCCTGGTAGCTCAGATGGTATAGAATCTGCCTGCAATGCAGGAGACTGGAGTTCGATCCCTGGGTCAGGTAGATCCCCTGGAGGAGGGGATGGCAACCCACTCCAGTACTCTTCTGGAGAATTCCATGGACAGTGGAGCCTGATGGGCTACAGTCTATGAGATGGCAGAGTCAGACACAAGTGAGCAACTAACACTTTCACCAACACTTTCACCATGTAATTAGTGGTAGAGCCCAAGGGGAATGTGGAATACGTGAGAACAAATGGGCAACGAGCATTCCAGGCTAAGGATACAGTATGTGAAAAACATAAAGAACTAGGGAAGCACATGTCTTCCTTAGGAAGCTTAATTTGATATGATTGGAGAGCAAGGTGCATTTGGGCAGTGTCAGGAAAAAAGTTGGAACCAGAATATGAAGGGCCTTACAGGCTGTAGCAAGAGATCTGGATTTCATCCTATGGGCAATCATGGGCCATTCAAAGGTCTGAGGCAAATGAAGATCCTAAGTTTGTTAGGATATCATACAGCAAGGACCCAGGGTCTCAGAATTTTCAGACCCCTGTATCTGCCTCTAGTTCTCAGGAAAGAAATGCAGAACTGCTCTGGGCTTCTCTGTGAATTATCAGGCTCTCACCCCAAGCCCCTGGATGATCAGTACCTCCGACAGGTGGGACTTCAGAGAGCTGACTAGACCCCTTTTGGTTTGGGTCCAGACAGCCCTCATGCTTGTACCAAAAACAGACTGAATACCCTCTCTGGATCTTTCTTAGAGACCAATTTTTGAATCTTGACCTCCTGATTCTAAGTTTTATGTGGCCAATAAAGTTGATCCTAAGGAAAACACATGCGCCCCTCCAAAAAAATAAAATTCACCATCTAAAAGAAAAGGAAGAAAGATCAGTTACCCAGTATTCCTTCCCATAATGGCTAACACATACACACACACACACACACACACACACACACACATCACTACCAAAGTCTTATTGCATCCACTGCCTGGGGCTGTTCTTCATAGGTGAGTGGAGTAAAGGGAGGAAACTTGGGCTCTCACTAGTGTTAAGCACTCCACTGGTGACAAGATTAATTTGGCTTTTCATTAAGAAGGAAGTAATGTGGAGAAAGGATTGGAGAAGTTGACTTGAAGGTAGGAAGACCAGTTGGGAGGGGCTGCTCCAGCTCAAGTCAGGGTTCATGAGGGCCTGTCCCAGGGCAGTAGAGGGCTTGGAAAGGAGTCAAGGAGCAATGGCCCATCCAGGTGTTTTCAAACCTTAGGGAATGTCAGAATGGGCCAGAGGATTTGTAAAAACACACAGCATTGGGGTCTCCTTCCAGTTTCTGATTCAGTAGGTCTGGGGTAGGGCCTGTGAATTTGCATTTCAGACAGGCTTCCAAGTGATGCTGATGCTTTTGGTTCAGGGGCCAAGTTTTGAGAACCATTGGAAAAGAACCATTCTGTGTGCCAAATCAAAAATGCAGTGTTCTCTCATTTTAGAAAAACAAGTCACTTGTGCTAGTGGCATTAAGATAAAATGCAGAAAAATAACAGTCCCTTACCAGTTATCCAGCATCTGCAAGATGCCTAGACACAAAGAGCTATTTTCATTGTTATGTACGGAAACCCAGGTGCACACAACCACCCAAATCTACTAGTCCTCACCCAAAATTCAGAGGCTACATTCAAAACAACTTGAAAATGCAAAAGCCATTTTTAAGTAAGGTTTCCAAATCACACTGTAGGTAATAATAGAATCAGTACTGGTTTTAAAGTAAGAACTCCTTAAATTTGGTTTCTTTGTGGTAGAAATTCTCATCAGTTCAGTTCAGTTGCTCAGTTGTGTCCGACTCTTTGAGATCCCATGGACTGCAGCACGCCAGACTTCTCTGTCCATCACCAACTCCCAGAGCTTGCTCAAACTCAAGTCCATCGAGTCGGTGATGTCATTCAACCATCCCATCCTCTGTCATCCCCTTCTCCTGACTTCAAACTTTCCCAGCATCAGGCTCTTTTCCAAGGAGTCAGTTCTTTGCATCAGGTGGCCAAAGGATTGGAGTTTCAGCTTCAGCATCAGTCCTTCCAAACAACATTCAGGACTGATTTCCTTTAGAATGGATCACTACAGTTCAAAAGCATCAATTCTTTGGTGCTCAGCCTTCTTTATGGTCCAACTCTCACATCCATACATGACTACTGGAAAAATCATAGCTTTGACTAGATGGACCTCTGTTGTTAAATTTGTTGGTTGTTGTTGTTAAATTTGGTTTCTTCATAGTAAAAATTCTCATTATGACTGTTAGCAATTTTTTAGACCAGACTAGTAGCATTAATACATCACTTTTCATAAGATAACATTGCTTAAGGAATTTCTGGGTTCACAGCAAGTTAAAATGGTTATTACTTCCAGTGACTCTAAGCATTAGGCCATGTTGTACTCCATCCACTGGGCCACACTTCACACAAGCAGAAGCAGCAGATGGAGGAGGTTAAAAGAATCAAATAATGAAGTATCAACTTTGCTAGGCCACCTCCCTTCATAATTTAGACCCTTCTGTTAGAGATTTGAAAATATATTCTAGACAGATGACATGTTAAGAGAATCATTTCATGGTTCAGTGTCCTCTCAGTGTGATTTATCTCTATCTGCAGACACCAGAGGCCCCCATTTAAAAGATTTATGAGCTACCTGTACAATTCTATTTTGTTGAAAGGAAATGTATGCATTATTGAAAAACAAAGTGAAAATATTTAAGATTATGCCACTTTCCAATTAGAGAGTTTAGAAATAAAATCTTTATATTCCCTGTTGCCTACCCATTTCTTTACCCCATTAACAAATACTAAAATAATACCCTGAGGAGAACAGGGGAAAGTCCTCATTTCTGAATTCTTAGACTTGGACTTGAAGTTTCCAAACCTGGATGTGAATTATAAATCTGCTACTTAGTAGCAATCTTTATGGGCTTCAGTTTCCATATTTAGAAAATAAGTATAACACTTCCTTCCAGGGTCTGAGAATTAAGGAGAGAATACATATGGATACAGTGTGTATAGGGCGAAGTGTTACACAACTCCATGGTTGTAGAACTAGTCTTACTCCCTGCCTCGGAAAGATCCCCTGGGAAGGGAATGGCTACCCAACTCCAGTATTCTTGCCTGGAGACCCCCATGGACAAAGGAGCCTGGCAGACTACAATCCATGGGGTCACAAAGAGTCAGACTCGACTAAGCAACAACACTTTCACTTTTCACAGCAGGACTGGTAGCTGTGTCCTCATCTTCAGTACTTCAGACCCTAAACCTGCAGCAGCATCACTATCACATGAGATTTGCTAAGAAATGCAAATTCTTCCTGCCCTGACCCCCACCAGACCTCCTGAATCAGAAATCTGGCAACAGGGCTCAGCAATGTTTTAACAAGTGCTGCAGGTGATTCTAAAGCTGTGAGAATTCATGTGCCAAAGTGTATTTTTATTCTGATCTTAATAGATATTAATAAACTGCCCTCCAAAAGGTTTTACCAATATTCCCAATGAAAGCAGTGATGCCTGTTTCCCCACATTCTCACCAAGGTTTGTTATTGCCTGTCTTTCCCAGTTTTACAAACCTGGTAAATGAAAAAAAAAGTTATAGTATAATCACACGTTACATGTAAGAGGGGGGAGATGAAACACAGGTTCTAAAGTGGTGAGAAGAAAACCATGGATAGTCAAAATTACCTTCAAAGATCTCTTAGGAAAAATGCTACTTTGATGACCTACACACCCACTCCAACTACAGACAACTCAGCCAGCTTTTTCCCTATGCTATCTCTGGGGCTCCAGATGAAATCTGGGGGAACTTGTCATATGAAAAGTACACATAATTAAATACCAGACTCACACTCTGTATAAAGGAATCTCTCACATTAAGAAGCATTAACGAGATATGTGACCACCTGAGCCAACAGCAGGTTTTTCCTCCCCCTAGCCCCAGTCCCCCACAGCTCGCATCTTACCTTCACCTGGGCAGAGCTGGATGCAGGTAACTTTCATGCCCTATGAAGCAGTTCAAGTGTGTACCCTTATTTCACATTTTCTTGATTTTGCTACCAAAATGCAAGTCCGTGTGCCCAATACACAGTGAGGCCAAACAATATCAAAACATCGAAGTTTGGAACAGAGAAAGTTTTGTTGCAGGGTCATGCCAGGAGATGGGTGGTTCATGCCCTAAAAAAAAAAAAAAAAAAAACCCAACTCCTCGAAAGCTGTTAGCCAAGATGTTTTCTAGGAAAGGTGAGGGAGGGCATGGTTAGTTGTTGCAAACTTCCTGATGTCAGATGTTTGGACTTGAAGGTCAGGTCATGGTCATGTAACCACCCTCCTATAAATCTCCAGACAAATACTATTCTCTGTTCTGACAAGAAAGGGCGAGGTCCCAGGGCGCAACTTTCTTCTTCGAGGTCCAGGTCCTGGCTAAGAGTAAGCTGACCTCAGTTGGTGGCTCCCTGAGGGCCAGGTCCCCAGACGCTGCCCAGCTGTCATTGCTGAGGAAGCCAGGAGCCCAGAACCTAGCTGGCTCTCAGGTTCTTCGGGCGCCTTACAGATCCCACAGACTGCGTCCCTTGCAAACGGCCACTGCCATTAGGTCTCAGTGGCAGGGATAGGGGGGAGTTTCACCTCTGCCTCAATGCCCCAGCAATGGCTCCAGAGCCTTGCAGGACACAGCCGTGAGACTGTTCCCTGGGACCCCCAGGCTCACCCACTGCCCCAAGGCTGGGTGAGCTGGAGGGCGGTGGGAGAAGGCCGGTATCTGCCTCTTATCTCATTCTCTATCTGACGACCACCAGTTCGCTGACTGTTGGCTGAATAGGGCACTAACGGTCACTTACTGACCCTTGCTCCCTTAGGGGAGGGACCTATTGCAGCACTGACCAATGGCTGAGCAGGACCACTAACGGTTGCTAATTGACAGTTGCCCACTTGGGGGCGGGGCCCACTGAGGGGTCTGGCTGAGTGTGCTACATGCTAAGTCACTTCAGTCGTGTCCGACCCTGTGAGACCCCATAGACAGCAGCCCACCAGGCTCCCCCGTCCCTGGGATTCTCCAGGCAACAACCCTGGAGTGGGTTGCCATTTCCTTCTCCAGTGCATGAAAGTAAAAAGTGAAAGTGAAGTCACTCAGTCGTGTCCAACCTTCAGCGACCCCATGGACTGCAGCCTTCCAGGCTCCTCCGTACATGGGATTTTCCAGGCAAGAGTACTGGAGTGGGGTGCCTTGGCGGTGCTCTGTTACAGTTTGGACAGTTTGAGCACATTTCCATGTTTCTGTGGCCATTTGTATTTCTTCTGTGGAATGCCAATGTCTATTCTTTAACCTTTCTTCAATTGGGCTGTCTCTTACTTATTTGAAGGGGTTCTTTATATATTTTGCTATGTGTGGTCAGTCACTAACTCGTGTCTGACACTTTTGCAACCTCATGGACTGTAGCCTGCCAGGGTCCTCTGTCCATGAGGATTTTCCTGTCAATAATACTAGAGTGGTTTGCCATGTCCTTCTTCAGGGGATCTTCCTGACCCAGGGACTGAACGCCCATCTCTTGCCTCTCCTGCACTGGCAGGCAGATACTTTACCACTGTGCCACCTGGGAAGCCCCTTTATAGATTATAGGTATTAATTTTTTATCTGTTATATATGTTACAAAAATTTCCTTTCATCTCAGTATTGCTCACTGGTTCTCCTTTATACACTATATTATTTACCTGTTTCATATGTCTTCCTAACTAAATGATTGTATGAGTGAAGAACAGTGAATATGTCTTACATTTTAAAATGTATCTCATCCCCTCCAGCCATCAATTTTGTAATAGAGTTACCAACAGTAAAATATTCAATAAAGGGACTCTCCTGGTGGCCCAGTGGCTTAAGACTCCAAGCACCCAATGCAGGGGGCCTGGGTTCAATCCCTGGTCAGGGAACTAGATCTCACATGCCACAAAGATCCTGTGAGCAACTTAGATCTGGTGCAGCAAACAAATATTTAAAAATAGTCAATAAATTGAATGAATTACTATAGAGAAAAGCCAAGTTTTAAGCATAAACCCCGTATTACTCAAAATTCAATTTAATAATTGTTTATTTGATTAAATATTTAAATTAACAGTTCCTGTTATGATTCCTTCTTTTAAACACATTGTCAACCATTTAACACTACTACCATCAGAAGAAACCTGTTAAGAACAATATAGGGCTATTCAAAGTTCTTATCGACCTTCCTTGAATTTCTGACTCTGTGGATGAGAATCTGTTATGAACTAAGAAGTACAAATTCACTATAGATTCCTAGTTATTATGACCTTTACATAGAATTTAGAACTTCCTTCTCTCACTGGTGTCAGTTCTTCTACTCTCCCATATGACAGAGAAGAAGATGGTGAACTGTTACTACATACAGAAAACTGACTTTTTCTTGAAACAAAATTGTTAAGAAATAGATGAGACATAAGCAAGCCATAGAAAGGACTACTTTAAAATATTCTAAAACAAGTCATAATTTCCGGTAGGTCATCCTACAAAAATATAATTAGCTTATAACAATAAACCAACTTGATTGGTTATCTGGAAATCCATTTGTTTAACTCAGGGAGTATACCAAGAAATAACATGAATTAAAGTTAGCTTAAAATATTAAAATGAGATGCTTTATTGACTTCAATTGTGCTCCTGTTTTATAGCCAGGTGGGGGTTTAATCTGTCAGTCTAGAAAATCCAAAAATTAATCTCATATTAGGCTAAACCACTAGAGAGCTATACCTGTGAACTGCACTGTTTTATTAATTTTGACCTAATTTTCCTTTATAGTCATAATGTCAATTTACATTGAAAAATTGTTGTTGGATTTACCATGAAGATGATAGTGAAAACATTGTTTACTATGTTACCTATCTTGAGCACACTACATTTGTTTTTAATTTTTTAAACAGTGCAAATCATGTAGCTGATTGTATTTTGCTGTTTGCCTTGACACTTAGGAAGCTCAGAAACAAATGTATGGTCCAAAGGTGAATAAGAAAGCATGGTGCATAGTTTGTTTATCAGCCTCCCCTTAGCTTAATCTTTTTCCTAGCTTTGTTTTCTATCCATACTAAATTCCTTCCCTCATGTGTTTTCATCTTGTTGCAAAGTCTGTGTTTTCTTAAATACTTTTTGGAATAGCCAAGTGATGAAGAGATGGGTACCTAACTAGAGAGAAGAGAGAGACCAAGGTATAAGGGTGGCTGCTAAAAGTAAGCCCTCAGCAGAGTCACAGATTTTCTTCAAGCTGAAATCTGCCATTACCTGGGCCATAATTCAATCAGAGGACTAACGTACTTTAACTCCCTGGTTATCTCTTTACCCTGAAACCCCTTGTTGGGAGATCTCTCTGACCTCACAGCTCCTTCACTTTGTGTCCTGGCTCCTGCTTAGCCTGCCCTTGCCTGCCTCCTGCTTGTGACTACCCACACGTTAGCATGGGGACCTGGGGGCTCTGGCTCTGTTCCTAATGACTTGCTGATTTTGGCTCCAGCCACACTATAATTACTCCAAATTCACATATGATGTAGGGTTGTTGTTGTTGTTGTTGTTGTTTTATCACATTTACCTTCCAAATTATGCAGAAAAGTGCTTTCTTTTAGAATCTTTTTGGAATGCATGAATCTTTTCAGAGTTTTGGAAACTCCAGTGGTATGGTTTATAGGCAAAATTTCATAGTACTCTGAAATTAAGGCCAAGCCTGAAAAATCTAGAAGAGCTTCAGATTCTTTAAGTGTTTGTCTCCAACCAGAGGGAGACTTTGGAAGGTGAGAAGACAAGAGACCTCTGTATCAGGAGGCAAGAAAAGTTAAATAAAGAGATGGAGTCCTGTTATGAAAGCCAACCTCAACAGCTTTCTGGTTCATAATCACAGCATTATAAATATGAATCTGTAAAATGTTAAGAAGCCTTTTAAAAGCCCTGCCCTCATCAATTATCTCCTCTCACATGGCATCATCCACCTCTCTTCCTGCCCTTCTGTTTAACCTGATTTTCCCACATGACAGTCCCTTTCACTTTATTTCCCCCTTCACTGCCAAGCTGTGCTCACTGCCCTCAAATTCACTTACAGCTTAACTTTTGCCACTGGCTTTTGCTAATCACCTTGCTTCTGCTCTCTCCCAAAGTCAGGCAGTCTTCAGTTTCTGAAATATCAAATTCAACAGACATCCTCTTCTCTATTTTCATTGTATTTATCCTCTAAGTCCATGTGACAGTAGTAATAATAGGTGAAGGTAAGGTGAAGTTGCTCAGTCGTGTCCGACTCTTTGCGGCCCCGTAGACTGTAACCTACTAGGCTTCTCCGTCCATGGGATTCTCCAGGCAAGGATGCTGGAGTAGATTGCCATTTCCTTCTCCAGGGGATCTTCCTGACCCAGGGATTAAACCCGGGTCTCCCGCATTGGAGGCAGACGCTTTAACCTCTGAGCCACCAGGGAATAATAGCTATTATTTATTGCGCAGTTACCACATGCCAGGACGCTTTGCCATATCATCTCTCCCTTAGCTCTTCAAATCTTTAGCATCCAATAACACTGATATTATCTCAGCTAAGGGAGTTCACATACTTACCCCAAACCACACTACCATCAGTGGAGGATCCAGGATTCAAATCCAGGAATGTCTGTGTGGTGGATTAAAGATGGCTGCAAACTCTTGCCAGTCCTATCTCAGAGAGGTAGAGTCTTTTTTCCTCCCCTTGAATCTGGGTTGGTGCTGTGATTTGTTCTGACCCATAGAATGTGGCAGAAGGGATGTGTGTAACTTCCATGGCAGGGCCTTATAAGATCTGCAGATATACTTTCATGCATTGGGAACTTGGTCACCAGGTGGGAAGTATGACAACCCTAAGACGAGACTGCCATGCTGTGAGGCAGCTGGTGGATAGAGGAGGCCACATAAGGGAAGAAAGACTCCTCTGACCTTCTGGCCTAGTCAACTGTTAGCCGAATGCAGCAGCTGAGCCAGTGCTCCAGCTGACTCTCACTATGTGGAGCAAGAAACCTACCTACCCAAGTCCCACCTGAATTCATGACCCACAGAATCATGATACATCATCAACTGTTACTCAAGCCACTAGGGATTCAGCCGGAGAAGGCGATGGCACCCCACTCCAGCACTCTTGCCTGGAAAATCCCATGGACGGAGGAGCCTGGTGGGCTGCAGTCCATGGGGTCACTGTGGGTCGGACACAACTGAGTGACTTCACTTTCACTTTTCACTTTCATGCATTGGAGAAGGAAATGGCACCCCACTCCAGTGTTCTTGCCTGGAGAATCCCAGGGACGGGGGAGCCTGGTGGGCTGCTGTCTATGGGGCCGTACAGAGTCGGACATGACTGACGCAACTTAGCAGCAGTAGCAGGCATTCAGCCAACTAAGTATTAGAGTTGATTGTTACATAGCAATAAATAACCAAAGAAGTCTGATACTAAAACCCTATGCCACTTGGCCTCTCTAATATTCACTTTCTCCTACTTTCCTTGAACAAATTTCTCTCTATTTTCAGACTTATTTGATGATACATCTACACACTCAGTTACCTCAAAATTATTTTATTTTAAAAAAAGCCTGAACAAATAGTATGTATATAATTTGGTCCCAGGTGCCATGACAGATATAAAGATTCAGAACATTGTAGTCCTATCCCTCAAATATCCAATCAGAGAGAGAATCAAATACACAACTTGACACTAATGCACAAAGGATGCGAGTGTGAGAACTTGACAGGGGAAAAGCCTGGGTTCAGGCTTCTGACAGGAACCCTCAGATTAATAGGGAGGCCTCAGTGCATGACTGAGGGAAGCATGCCTGGGGAAGGATCAGCCTTGATTTCTACCTGCCGACAATGCCCCACAAGCATCAGCAAGTTCTGACACCTGCCCCTGCCCCCTCACCTCTCCCCTCACCATGTGCTGATTTGCTGGGCCCTGGCACAGCCTCTGCATGCCCTCCTTACCCCTATTTTTTCCAGTTCATCCTTACTCTGTCTCTGCTGCTGCTGCTGCGTCGCTTCAATCGTGTCCGACTCTGCGCGACTCCATAGACAGCAGCCCACCAGGCTTCACCGTCCCTGGCATTCTCCAGGCAAGAACACTGGAGTGGGTTGCCATTTCCTTCTCCAGTGCATGAAAGTGAAAAGTGAAAGTGAAGTCGCTCAGTTGTGTCCAACTCTTAGTGACCTCATGGACTGCAGCTCACCAGGCTCCTCCATCCATGGGATTTTCTAGGCAAGAGTGCTGGAGTGGGGTGCCATTGCCTTCTCTGACTCTGTCTCTAGAGGTATCTTTATAAAACAGGGGACATACTTGTCACTGTTCTCCTAAAGGCAATGGCTTCCCAGTTCTCTGCAGTCCCAACAAACTGCTCAAAATAGCCATCAAGACCCTCAGTACAGGGTTCTCCAGTCACTTTCTAGTCCCATCTCTCATGCTCACAACTCTTGACCTGGACCCACTTTGGCACTGTGTTTCCTCTGCTCAGGCTCTCACTTCGCCTCTGAAGTAGCACTTCATCCATCCATCACAGATGTACAAATCCAGCTCTCCCTAGGTCTCCTCAGTCAAAATCATCTCCACACCCTTTACACCCTCCCTCCATCTGCCTTAGGTGTACTCTTCCTTATGTGTGTGTGTGTGTGTGTGTGTGTGTGCGTGCACACTCAGTTGTGTCTGACTCTCAGTGACCCCACAGACTATAGCCCACCAGGTTCCTCTGTCTATAGAATTTCCCACACAAGAAGACTGGATGGGTTGCAGTTTCCTTCTCCAGGGGACCTTCCCTACTGAAGGACTGAACCCAAGTCTCCTGTGTTTCCTGCTCTGGCAGGCAGGCTCTTTACCAGCTGAGCCACCAAGGAAGCCTTTCCTAACATGAGGGAGTTTTAAATAGCTTGTGAGCTCCCGAGGGCCATGTCAAGGCTGTATATTGTCACCCTGCTTATTTAAATTATATGCAGAGTATATCATGAGAAATGCTGGGCTGGATGTAGCACAAGCTGGAATCAAGATTGCTGGGAGAAATATCAATCACCTCAGATATGCAGAGGACACCACCCTTATGGCAGAAAGTGAAGAAGAACTAAAGAGCCTCTTGATGAAAGTGAAAGAGGAGAGTGAAAAAGTTGGCTTAAAGCTCTAGAGGTTGTTAGAAAACTCAGAAAACTAAGATGATGGCATTTGGTCCCATCACTTCATGGCAAATAGATGGGGAAACAATGGAAACAGTGACAGGCTTTATTTGGGAGGGCTCCAAAATGACTGCAAATGGTGACTGCAGCCATGAAATTAAAAGATGCTTGCTCCTTGAAAGGAAAGTTATGACCAACCTAGAGAGCATATTCAAAAGCAGAAACATTACTTTGCCAACAAAGGTCTGTCTAGTCAAAGCTATGGTTTTTCTAGTAGTCATGTATGGATGTGAGAGTTGGACTATAAAGAAAGCTGAGCACCAAAGAATTGATGCTTTTGAACTGTGGTGTTGGAGAAGACTCTTGAGAGTCCCTTGGACTGCAAGGAGATCCAACCAATCAGTCCTAAAGGAAATCAGTCCTGAATGTTGATTGGAAGGACTGATGCTAAAGCTGAAACTCCCTTTGGCCACCTGATGTGAAAACTGATTCATTTTAAAAGACCCTGATGCTGGGAAAGATTGAAGGCAAGTGGAGAAGGGGACAACAGAGAATGAGATGGTTGGATGGCATCACCAACTTGATAGACATGAGTTTGAGAAAACTCCAGGAGTTGGTGATGAACAGGGAAGCCTGGCATGCTGCAGTTCATGGGGTCGCAAAGAGTCGGACATGACTGAGCTACTGAACTGAACTGAGGGCCACTGCTCTTCCTGGCTGATCTCTGCATTTCCACGGGTTTGAGCAATCCCTCACACATTGTAGGTGCTTATATACTTATAGTTAATTGATGGTATCCTAAACACTTTTGTCTTTAATTTCAAGCTTTGTTTAAACCTGCCAAATCTATTTTATTCTTACATTTATATTCTCAACCCCAAAGATACAGACTAACAACCAAGATTATCAAATCAACCCAGGTGGGCTGCAACAATGCTAAATATAGCACCAGCCACAACTAGGCACATTTCTCTAGAACGTATTTTTCATACTGCTTACACTCCATAATGAAAGACCACATTGTGCACATAATACACACCACGGTCTCATGTGTGTGTGCTGGAATGCCCTATTTATAACACTCACAGATACAAATGACCACTGAAATTTAGAAAACGTATCCTTTATCTCCTTCTTCAGTTACCAGCTCATTTTTCCTGCTCCCTTTAGAGCTAACTTATCAAGAGTTGTCTATAATCACTATCTCAACTTCCCTTCCGTTTATGAAATGTTTTATTATGTAGTATATCATGTATAATCTAACACTAGGGTAACCATTACCCAGCTCAAGAAACAGAATATTGATATCGTCTGAGACTCTACTCCACTTTGGTTTTTATCCCTATAAATCCAGCGAAACAGCTCTTGACCAGGTCACAGTTTCCTCCATGTCATCAGATTCAATAGGCAGTTCTCAACCAGTATCTTACTTGACTCATGAGCACTTGGTACATCTTGACCATCCTCTCTCCTAACCCTTCCTTCTCTGGTTTCTGGAAACTGCCCTCTTTTAGTCCCCCTCTTGCCTCAGTGCCATTCCTTGTCAAACCCCTTTCCTGGTTTCTCTGTGTCTTTCCCATCTCTAAGTGTTGGCGTAACCTTCAGTACCTCGTACCTCCTTCATCTACAGCCCCTGGTAAAGAATCCACCTGCAGTGCAGGGAACACAGGGTCAGTGCAGGATTCCTGGGTCAGGAAGATCCCCTGGAAGAGGAAATGGCAACCCACCTCAATATTCTTGTCTGGAAAATCCCATGGAGTGAGGAGCCTGGCAGGCTATAATTCAAAGGGTCACAAAGAGTCGGACATGAACACGAGCATGGATGGACTGCCCAGGTAATGTCTACTAGACTCATGATATTTAATATCAAGTGTATTCTGATGACTCCCATCTGATGACATCAGACCAGATGTCTCCACAGAGCTCCAGACTCCTGCTTCTCACTGCTTGCTCAATAGCTCTACTTGGATGACAAATCTGCGTTTCAAACAGTGTCTGAACAGAACTCTTAATCCTTGACCCCTCACCCCTGCCCACCAAATCAGCTCTTCCCACAGCCATCTGCACCTCAGGAAGTAACCTGTTTTCCAGTTTCTCCAGGCAGCTACTTTGAGATTTTCACTATCTCCTCATTTTTTCTCATGCCTTACATCTAATCCATCAGCAATCCTTAAAACTCCACCTTCAAATTATATCCATAATCCAGCTACTTCTCACCACCTGCATTTTGGTCCCAGGTACCATTCTCCCTTACCTGAGTTATTACAGGTAAGAGACCCTTACCTTCCTTGTTTCTCTGCCTAAACTTCTACCCCCTTCCTTCCCTAACATTCCATTCTCCATATACTATCCAGAAGATTTCTTTAAACAGAAGTCATTTCATGTCTCTCCTCTACCTCAAACTCTAATGGCTTTACATCTCATTCATAAAAGAATTCAAAACCACTGCAGTAGCCTACAAGGCTCCGCATGGTCTGTCCCCAACTCTCTCCCTCTCTGCATCATCTCCTCTCTCCCCGCCTCCCTCTCACTCTCATTGTGCTCAGCTGGGCTTCCTTCCTACCCAAAAATGTGTCTCCCACTTTCCCACCTCAGGAACTTCGCCCTTACTTTTTCCCTAGGCATGACTTGCTCCCTCACTCCTTTTAAATTCCTCCCTCTACCTTATCAGAGAGGCCGTTTTTCAGCACCTTATCCATTCAGTTCAGTTCAGTAGCTCAGTCGTGTCTGACTCTGCAACCCCCATGGACTGCAGCATGCTAGGCCTTCCTGTCCATCACCAACTGCCAAAATTTACTCAAACTCATGTCCATTGACTCAGTGACACCATCCAGCCATCTCATCCTCTGTTGTCCCCTTCTCCTCCTGCCTTCAATCTTTCCCAGTGTCAGGGTCTTTTCAAATGAGTCAGTTCTTCACATCAGGTGGCCAAAGGATTGGAGTTTCAGCATCAGTCCTTCCGATGAATATTCAGGACTGATTTCCTTTAGGATGGACTGGTTGGATCTCCTTGCTGTCCAAGGGACTCTCAAGAGTCTTCTCCAACACCACAGTTCAAAAGCATCAATTCTTTGGTGCTCAGCTTTCTTTATAGTCCAACTCTCACTTCCATACATGACTACTGGAAAACCATAGCCTTAACTAGATGGACCTTGTTGGCAAAGTAATGTCTCTGCTTTTTAATATGCTGTCTAGGTTGGTCATAACTTTTCTTCCAAGGAGCAAGCATCTTTTAATTTCATGGCTGCAGTCACCATTTGCAGTCATTTTGGAGCCCCCCCAAATAAAGCCTGTCACTGTTTCCATTGTTTCCCCATCTATTTGCCATGAAGTGATGGGACCAGATGCCATGATCTTAGTTTTCTGAATGTTGAGCTTTAAGCCAACTTTTTCACTCTCCTCTTTCACTTTCATCAAGAGGCTCTTTAGTTCTTCTTCACCTTCTGCCATAAGGGTGGTGTCCTCTGCATATCTGAGGTTATTGATATTTCTCCCAGCAATCCTGATTCCAGCTTGTACTTCATCCAGCCCAGCATTTCTCATGATATACTCTGCATATAAGTTAAATAAGCAGGGTGACAATATACAGCCTTGACGTACTCCTTTCCTGATTTGGAACCAGTCTGTTGTTCCATGTCCAGTTCTAACTGTTGCTTCTTGACCTGCATACAGGTTTCTCAGGAGGCAGGTCAGGTGGTCTGGTATTCCCATCTCTTTCAGAATTTTCCACAGTTTATTGTGATCCACACAGTCAAAGACTTTGGCATAGTCAATAAAGCAGAAATAGATGTTTTTCTGGAACTCTCTTGCTTTTTTGATGATCCAGTGGATGTTGGCAATTTGATCTCTGGCTCCTCTGACTTTTCTAAATTCAGCTTGACCATCTGGAAGTTCATGGTTCACATACTATTGAAGCCTGGCTTGGAGAATTTTGAGCATTACCTTGCTAGCATGTGAGATGAGTGCAATTGTTTGGTAGTTTGAGCATTCTTTGGCATTGCCTTTCTTTGGGACTAGAATGAAAACTGACCTTTTCCAGTCCTGTGGCCACTGCTGAGTTTACCAAATTTGCTGGCATATTGCGGAGAAGGCAATGGCACCTCACTCCAGTATTCTTGCCTGGAAAATCCCATGGACAGAGGAGCCTGGTAAGCTGCAGTCCATGGGGTCCTGAAGAGTCAGAAACGACTAAGCGACTTCACTTTCACTTTTCACTTTCATGCATTGGAGAAGGAAATGGCAACCCACTCCAGTGTTCTTGCCTGGAGAATTCCAGGGACGGGGGAGACTGGTGGGCTTCCGTCTATGGGGTCACACAGAGTCAGACACGACTGAAGTGACTTAGCAGCAGCAGCAGCACCAGCTGGCATATTGAGTGCAGTACTTTCACAACATCATCTTTCAGGATTTGAAATAGCTCAATTGGAATTCCATCACCTCCACTATCTTTGTTCATAGTGATGCTTCCTAAGGCCCACTTGACTTTGCATTCCAGGATGTCTGACCTAGGTTGGTGATCACACTATCGTGATTATCTTGGTTGTGAAGGTCTTTTTTGTATAGTTCTTCTGTGTATTCTTGCCACCTCTTCTTAATATCTTCTGTTAGGTCCATACCATTTCTGTCCTTTATTGAGCCCATCTTTGCATGAAATGTTCCCTTGGTATCTCTAAGTTTCTTGAAGAGATCTCTAGACTTTCCCATTCTATTGTTTTCATCTATTTCTTTGCATTGATCAGCACCTTATTTCTTTGCATTGGTCAGCACCTTATTTCTTTGCCTTGGTCAGCACCTTATATATAATAGCAAATCTCACCCCTGCTGTCACTCTCTACTCCCCTTGTCCCAGTGTATTTTCTTTAGTCAAGCCCCTGTCACCACCCAGCATATTATATATTTTGTTTACTATTTCTCCCCCCGCCTAAAATAAAAATTCCATGAGGACAGGAAATTAGTTTTGTTCACTGCTGTGCCTGACACAGTGCCTGATTACAGTGTACGCCTGATGAATATTGATCAGATGATTCAAGAAATTAATTTCAAGCATCAATTTACAGTCCATTTGTAAGTAGGTCACTATTCACATACAGGCTTCTAGTTTTAACTGGGAAACTCTTACATTTTGCCAAGTTCATTTGGCAAACATTTTTTACCCAGGTATCATTCTTTCCTTACTTGCAAATTTGTTCCAGATGCACTGATTTTTTTCCCCACCCCTTTCCAGTTAGAGAGCTAAGCCAATGAACTATGTCCCTGATGATATACATATTTAGTTAAAGTTGGGTTTATTTTCTTTCTGATAGACTCCAAAGTGCCAAGTGTGAAGTTTTGGAAGGAAGTAAAGGCAGGGGCTTCCCTGATAGCTCAGCTGGTAAAGAACCTGCCTGCAATGCGGGAGACCTGGGTTTGATCCCTGGGTTGGGAAGATCCCTGGAGAAGGGAAAGGCTACCCACTCCAGTATTCTGGCCTGGAGAATTCCATGGACTGTATAGTCCATGGGTTCTCAAAGAGTGGGACACAACTGAGTGACTTTCACAAAGTGGGGTAGCAGAAGGAAGACTATGTTCTCCAGAAAAGAAGACCATCATCAAGGCAAAGACAAAACACACTTTTGACCTGTTCCTTTAAAGTCACTGACAGAATAGTGAGCCGTGGCAGGTAGAGGCAGACCACCAAGGCAGGACCAACAACAATTCTAGTGATGAAGCAGACAGGCCAATTTCTCTACCTTCACCCCTCCTGACCAAAGAGTCAGAATGTGTGAGACTCAGCCATATCACCTAGGAAAAGCCACTCTCAGCCTCTGGGCTGCTCATGGTTGCACTGGATTATAGCAGTGGTTGTAAACACTGTAGGGTGCTGTACCATTTTCAGAGCTATGTACCACTGTGTTAGTTTTCTAGGGTTGCCGTAACACAGTACTACCAACTGGATGGCTTAGATTTTAACTCAAATACCTCTGTTAAGACCATATTTCCAAATAAGGTCACGTTCTGAGGCACTGAAGGTTAGGACTTCAATATAAGTTTTGAGGAACACAATTCTACTCATGACAACCATTTTTCTAAAACTGGCCCATTTTGCATTCAATCTTAGCTCATTTACAGACCCCTTGAAGCTCATCCCCTGCTACATATTAGCTTCTATTAACTGTGTGTCTTGAAGCAAACCATAACTCTTTTGAGGTGTGAATCCTCAACTCGAAAATGACAAAAACCCTACCTATCAGAATTACAGTGGCAATTCAAAGAAATTACATATAAGACAGTAGATGTGAATTATGAATGACAAACAATTGTAGAAGCACTATTTACAATGGTTGAACTAGAGCCCAAAGCTACTGGTCCAGAAGAGTGGTCTCTAAGTATTTTTTATTGTATATTTTATCAGTAAGAAATTTTTGAGTGTACCCTCTAATAAAAACTTTCCTTTCTTATAAATTATATGCAAGTGTTACTAAATTTTAAAAATGAAGAAGATGAAATAATGCTTTTTAACAGTATCCCCAAAACATTCAGTAATTAAACTAGAAAGGTTTGATTGTGTCATATTAATAACTTCTTGCTCAATATACACTGAGGAAGAGATTTATCTTAATAGTCTAGTCAAGGCTGTGGTTTTTCCAGTGGTCATGTATGGATGTGAGAGTTGGACTGTGAAGAAGGCTGAGCGTCGAAGAATTTATGCTTTTGAGCTGTGGTGTTGGAGAAGACTCTTGAGGGTCCCTTGGACTGCAAGGAGATCCAACCAGTCCATTCTGAAGGAGATCAGCCCTGGGATTTCTTTGGAAGGAATGATGCTAAAGCTGAAACTCCAGTACTTTGGCCACCTCATGCAAAGAGTTGACTCATTGGAAAAGACCATGATGCTGGGAGGGATTGGGGGCAGGAGGAGAAGGGGACAACAGAGGATGAGATGGCTGGATGGCATCACGGACTCAATGGACGTGAATCTGAGTGAACTCGGGAGTTGGTGATGGACAAGAAGGCCTGGCGTGCTGTGATTCATGGGGTCACAAAGAGTCGGACACGACTGAGCGACTGAACTGAACTGAACTGAACTGAGTGGATATAAATCAATAGTTCAAACACTCTTCATAGTAATTCTGAATTTCAAAAAATGATTTCTTGGCACAGCTAATTAGCTTATCATTGCTCTTAACTTCATGTGGCTGATGAAGACTGTCCTAGAAGAAGTGTCATCATCTCAGCAATTTTTCTGATGCTCAGATGTGCTTGCACTAGTAGAATCAGATGCAATCCAGCGTTTCTTTGCAGAACCCTTTTAAAACTACTTGTCCATTTTGTGAAGGCCTAATTAGTTGACATTCGATGGTATTTGCCATATTACCACTTAATGAGGCACCCTTTAACTTCAGTGCTTCCTGCTGCTGCTGCTGCTAAGTCACTTCAGTCGTGTCCGACTCTGTGCAACCCCAGAGACAGCAGCCCACCAGGCTCCCCCGTCCCTGGGATTCTCCAGACAAGAACACTGGAGTGGGTTGCCATTTCCTTCTCCAATGCATGAAAGTGAAAAGTAAACGTGAATTTGCTTAGTCGTGTCCGACTCTTCGAGACCCCATGGACTGCAGCCCACCAGGCCCCTCCATCCACAGGATTCTCCAGGCAAGAGACTAGAGTGGGCTGCCATTGCCTTCTCCATCAGTGCTTCCTAGGACTCTACAACTGAACCTCCAAGTAGGCCCTTCTCAGCCCCTTGGCTATGGAGCTCCCTTATGATTCATCTGCAGATCCAACCAGAAATGACCATGCAACATTTGGACTGAGTGAAGGCACTAGTGTCAATCTTCAGAGTCAGTAATAGGAAAGCATAATTCGTTTCTTGATTTTTAGATTTAAAATGCATGGCTCAGACAGTAAAGCATCTGTCTACAATGCGGGAGACCCGGGTTCAATCCCTGGGTCAGGAAGATCCCCTGGAGAAGGAAATGGCAATCCACTCCAGTACTATTGCCTGGAGAATCCCATAGACAGAGGAGCTTGGTAGGCTACAGTCCATGGGGTCGCAAAGAGTTGGACATGACTGAGCGACTTCACTTCACTAGAAGTCTTAACTATTTCTTCTCTGCACCCAAATAGGTTGTTCTGTATCTTCCCACACTAGAGACCACTAGACAGTCAGTACATTCCTGTATTCCTCTTCTCCCTTAAGTGTATGTTGACATAAATGAGAGTGTCTATTGAGTAACTGATGCAGCCAGAAGGATTAAATTTGAGGCAGGAGAATAGTGGAGGAAATTGGAGGAGGTGGGAAGGGAGGTTTGTTTCATTTCTGTCTCCTTGGATTGATTAAAAGAATGATGATCAAAACAGAAGAATCTGTTATTCTAGAGGGATTTGATGCTACTCTGTCAAGAGAGGAAGGCCAGAAACTGACCAAAATAATGAGGCCAAGGCATTGACCTTGATCGGCCATTTCTGGCTTTGAAGACAGCGAAGGAAGGGACTAAAGAGTACAGATAGTCTCTAGAAGCTGGAAAAGGCAAATAAATAAATGAATGAATTTTCCCCTAGAGCCTCCAGAATGGAACTCAACTCTGATGACTCCTTGATTTTAGTCCAATGAGACCCATTTCAGACATCTGACTTTCAGAACTATAAGATAAGACATTTGCATTGTTTTAAGCTATTTACATCAGTGTTAATTTGTTATAGCAGGAATAGGAAATTAACACAGGGGATGTGGACCCCAGATCTTGTTATTATGGGGTTGAGCCTAAAGACATTAGAAACAAATGTAAATTAGTATTATCCTACACATGCTGAATGACTTCCAGAAACTTCCAAATCAGGCAGAATCCCTGTAACTTGGTAACCTAGAGATGACTAATTTCAAACCCCTTCTCAGTCCTTCAAACACTGGGCTTCCCATCCCCTCACTCTTCCAGAAGGAAGGCATCTATTAATAGAAAGTGATATTTTCATCAGAGCTAGAGGTGGACTGCAAGGTAAAGGTAGAAGGAGAGGCCCCACCCATCAAGACTGACAAATAATAAAGCATGGTGGAGCTTCCAACCCAAGGGACAGATGGTACAGAAAGAGGGTAGGAGGGGACCAAGACTCCAGAGAACAGAGCCAGGGTTCACACAAAGAATCAGTTTAGTTCAGTTCAGTCGCTCAGTAGTGTCTGACTCTTTGCGACCCCATGAATCGCAGCACGCCAGGCCTCCCTGTCCATCACCAACTCCTGGAGTTCACTCAGACTCGCATCCATCGAGTCAGTGATGCCATCTAGCCATCTCATCCTCGATCGTCCCCTTCTTCTCCTGGCCCCAATCCCTCCCAGCATCAAAGTCTTTTCCAATGAGTCAACTCTTCGCATGAGGTGGCCAAAGTACTGGAGTTATACGAGGCCAAAATAAGCAGCTGAGAGTTTGTATGCAGAGGGAGCAATAAGGCCATGGGTCCAGGAGGAAGTCCTTGCCTCCTGACCATTCTCTGAATTGGTCACAAGCTACAGGTGGAGTTAAGAACAAAACCTGGGTGAAGCCTGGAAGTCAATGTCTGTATCCCCCAGCCAGGACCAGCCATCATGCTTGGGATGCCCATCTGCCCTCTGTGCAGCGGGGAGGCCCTTTGGGACATGGGAAGCAGACAATGCTGCTCATTGGATTATGCTCCACTGTGCTTGGCCCAGCCAAGGTAGACATGTGGGTCTTCTGGGACATCCTCACCAACCTCATAATACCTATCCCAGATATGTGATGGGCCTGCCACAGCTACTTCACAGTACCTCTAGTTCAAATTGTACCATGCAGTTTCCTTTATGCAAAGATGGAAATATCAAAGGTCAAGAGCCATCTCCTTCTATTCTGTGCTCCATCCAGAAACCCTGAGTCTGGAAGGAACTCAGAGAAAAAATGCAGAGATCTGTTCTCCATGCTGAGCGTTGTGGAAGGGAGCGGCTCTTCCCTGCCCAGGTAGGGCTGGAGGGGGAAGTCAGTCTTGGCTCACTGGTCCAGAACAAGGGAGAGGAGGAACTCTCATGCACCCACTTCCTATCTAAGTCCTGCTAGGCATGATTAGTACAGAAATCCCACCTGAGGGTTGATGGAGTGGAAGGCTGGCCTATCTAATCCCTGGGACCCCCAACCCCAGGACTTTTCTACACTACCATTTCCCTCCTACCGCAATCCCCTCATCCCTAATCATGCCTTAGACAGCCTTCCAGGAACAACAGGCTCCAAAGGACAGAAAATCACTGGATTATTTCCTAGGGCTGCCATAACAGAGTAACACAGACTACGTGGATTAAAACAACAGAAATTCATTCCCTCACAGTTCTGGAGGCCAGGCGTCCAAAATCAAAGTGTCATCTGAGGCAGGCTCCCTGGAAAGGCTCCTTTCCTTTCTATGGAAAGATTCTCCCTGACCTCTCCAGCTTCTAGTGGCCTAGGTACCCCATGACCTATGGCAGTGCGGCAGTCTTCCTGTCTTCACGTGCCTGTGTGTGTCTAGGTCCAAAACTTTCCTCTTAGGACACCAGTCATATTGGATTAAGGACCCACTCTGTTCCACTACGACCTCATTTTAATCCAGCTAACTACCCCTGCAATGACCTGATCTCCAAATAGTGTCAGTTCTGCAGTATAGTGGGGTTAGGTCTTCAGCATACCTTTTTAATGGGAGACATACCACAATTCAACCCCAGACAGTCATCCCTGACTATTCTGCTGAAATCCTTTTTATTTTTCCTGATTTTATATTCTTCATAATGTACAACACAGTCCCATCTGTATCATCTCTAATTTCTCGATTCTCATCCATGAGGTGGGGATGGGGAAGGTAGGAACCAGAATTTCCAGGAGAGACACTGTAGTTTTGAAATATAAATAAAGAGACAACTGTCTGATAGCTGTTTCAGGGCCAGGTTTTTCTCAACTGTGGGTGCACTTTAGAGTCATCTGGGGGAACTTTAAAATGCAAACAGTATGCATGTTATTACAAATGAATAGATTTGTAATATTAATTATATATTAATATAAATGCTGAGCTTGACTCCAGACTGATTACACTGGAGTGTCTGGTGGTGGTGCCCAGGCACTGGTATTTTTCAAAGCTCCCAGGGGATTCTAAGATGTATTTAGCACTAAGGATCTCTGTGCTGGGTGAGACTTGCTGCTTAGGGAATGGCTCCAGCCCTGCAGTTGTTGACGACTCACATTCCTCTCTATTGGTCCCCATGGGGTGTAGGGAGGGTGCTGTAGGAAACAGTTTACACGGGCCTTGTTATCTTGAGTGCAAAACATTCTGCTTAAGTTTGGTGCCATTTGTGTGCCCTACCCCCAGAGGTGAAAGGATGGACTGATGACAGAGCAGGAACAGAACCAAGTGTCTGAATCCCAGTTTGAAATGCCAGCTTCAGCTCTGCTAGACTTCTGCCAGGGTAGGACTCTCTTGTGGCAATTTGAGTGTGGTGCCCATCCTTCCAAAGGAGTTCTGATTGGGATGGAGCCAGCATGGGGGCGGTGTTTGTTCTGACTTTCAAGCCTCGTGTTAATCATGAAAGACTGTCTCACTGTTTGACCTACTGAACTTATGCCCCAACTAAGGTCATTTTCCACCCGCGCATTCTCAAGCCATGGCTCTCTCAGTCTATACAGCTCACCAGAGTTTCCAAAGTGTTACTTATTTGTTAGAGAATCCCATTGTTCTTGGTGACAGAGGTCTTTAGGGGATTCCAAGTCTAGCATTCAGCATACCAGCTACCCTTCAGTGAATGTGATCAATAGGCTAATGTCCTCCAACTTGTTACACACTTTAAAACATTCAGCAGACAGGATGGTCAGCAGAGAGCCCCACCCAAGGCCTCCAGGACTTCCCACCATGGTGATGCTGACTGCATCACCCAATGCTCCTCAATATATATATCCTTCCTGGGTTGTGACCCATCACCACTACCATCCTCCAGCCTGTGTTTCTCCATCTTGGCCACAAAAACATCACAACAGATTTTAACCTAAGGGCAATATTCCAAATATAGTCTGTCTGAAACAGTCCCTGTTTACATTTGTCTTGCAGTAATACCAAACCACATTAGCTGGACATGGCTCATTTTTAGTGAACCCAGCCAATTCATAATGATCACAGATTTCTCTTCACAGAATTCTCTCTCACAGAATTCATAGGCTATTCAAAGAAAAAAGAAGAACCTTAGTAATTAGCCCAGCATAAAATCAAGCTCACCAGGCAGTTGTCTGCAGGTCCTGCTTTCTTGACTTTTTTGAAGAACTGAAGCACATTCTCCCTTTCCACTCTTCCAACACTGTTCTGGTCCTCCAGAATTCTTCCAAGATCACTGTCAGTAGGTGGGCAGCCTCATCTGCTCAGTCCCTGGGGTATCACTCCTCTGAGCTGAGAAACCTGAACTCGTCTGGAGCAGCGAAGTGCTCTCCTTACAATCCCTTCACATGGCTTGGGTTTCAGTCTCCCATTGCCAATGCTTTTAGCCTTTCCAGTCTGGACTGGAAAAAAAATCATTCCCAGTCTTGACAGAGCTCTCACTATTGTCCCTTTACCTAGGGACATGAAATTACTAGAACATGGGGGGAGGTTGTACCTACCAAGAGGGTTAAAGGGACCTGCGGAGGGAGGCAGCCAAGCCCCCATGACACAACTCAGCCACCAAGTACAAAGCTGCCACCAAGATGAAACTGAGAGGAAGGGAAAGCCCTGAGGCCTCAGTTCTCAGAGGATGACAGTATCACCACTCATCGTAGACACAATGAGAGAGGGGACCAAGGCCAGCTCTGCCCCCAAGGGCCAGTCCTGACATCACATTCCTGGGTATATATGGGGACGGGGTGGGAGTGGATGGGTCCACATCTCTTAGAAGTGTGGCTGTCAACAAAGGAATTGTGATAATGCCTCAGGCAGAGGCAGTAGAAGTATTGATAGTATTGATAGTAAGGATTTATTGAGAAACCAGTCTTCATTCTCAATTTCCCATATAATCATCAATAAATCAATTAGCTAAACTTTCAAATGATTGATCTCATAGGTAGCCCTTTTGAAGAGAAGGTTTCAACTCCTAAGCTACAAGGGAAAGCAAATTTCTCACAATATACTCTTTTGAGGTTTTGTTCTTTGATAGCATTAATGTAATGTAATTTTTGCCCAGCAAAAATCGAATGCTTTCTATATACTGTCCTGAGCAATGTACATTCATTAACTGCTCACAACAACTCTATCAGGCTAATATAGCCTCAGTAGTACCTCCATTTTACAGAGGAAGAAATTGAGGAGCAGAGACAAGTGGCTTGGTCAAGTCTGTACACTTTGAAAGTAGTAGAGCTGGTATTTGAACTCATGCAGGCTGACTACAGAACACTGGGGTAAATGAATTGTAAAAACAGCCCAATTTTCCACCCGTCCCTGTAGCTCTATAGGGAAGTCTATCACAATGTGGAAGAGTCCTGGCCAGCCTGCTAGATGATGAGAAAGCACACGCAGCAGAGCCAAGTCATCCTAGACCAGCCAGCCCCCAACCAAATCCCCAGCTGACCACAGGAAGCAAGCATGAGGAAGCCCAGCCAGCAGCCACTCAAGAACCCAGACTTATGAGAATTAATAAGTGATTGTACAATTAAGTTTGGGGGTGGCTTGTTACCTACCAGCAGATAACTGACACAAACATCAATGCTTGACCACTACCCTATATTTTCTTTCTTAAGACCCTGGCTTCACCTAATTTCAGGACTTTTCAGGAAAAGACAGCTGCAGCGGTAATGAGCCTTCATTTTACCACCTTATCACTGTTCATCCTTGTGCTGTCCCTGCCCTACTACTACGCCAACCCGTAAAGACAGTCTATCTAACTATTCTTCATCACCTTTACTCCTGTTTCCCCACTCCCTGGAATCAAGAGGAAATGAGGATGCCACAAACCCTTCAGTAGTATTTCAAGTGCTGTTGCCTTGCCTACCCGCTTTGCCCATCTCTCCACCATTTAGAAGCTAAGTGGGAATTAGCCAAAGTGACTGGGGCCGAAATAATGAGATCAGAGTCAGGAGGGAGAGCGCTTGGATAGGGTTCAAAGCCAACACCTCTCATTTTCCAGCCTTTCCCTCCTCTCCAGGTGGGCTTCCTCTCCACAGGGATGGGGACCAGCACCCCTGGAGGCACGCTCTTGCTTTGCCACCTGATCTCCAGATGAAACCCTGCAAAGATGAAATTTCCCTGCCTGCCAGGAGTCAGGGGGGGCAGCAAGCTGCACCTCCACAGGAACTAACAGCTCCAACTGCTCAACTCAAATTAAAAAAAGAGTTTGGAAACATGTTCCACAGAGTGGAAGCCTTCTGGGGGCATTTCTGCCAGCTGCCTCCAGCTACTCTGTTCTCAAGGTAATGGAGAGGATACAGGAAGGAAGGCACCCCCAAGATATCCTGAGAGGTAGGGGGCAGGGGCCACAATCCACTAAAACGGGACTAGAAATCTCCCAACAAAGAAAAAGAGGCATAAAAGACTATTGTTTTTCTATTGGAGTATTTTTTAACTTATTTTTGCTCTTAGGCATTCAATAAATGCTAAATGATGCAAATTCTCCTGGCTCTTTTTGCTTTATGAGTGAAGCCTGGATTGTGAGGGTTCGTTGATCAGAGGGCCAATAGCTAAGTGACCTGGGTTGATGAAGGGAAACCAAAGTTCCCCCGGGGTAAACCCAGCCTTACTGTGCCGTTAAACACCCACCCCTCTAACTCATTACATTCTAACAATAGTTTAGTTTTAATTTCTTTTCCTTATATTTCTCAGCCCTAAGGGAAAATGTCCTGTGACAATTCTATAATACTGAGACAATTACTGGTGACGCAGGACTCCCTGCTGTCTCTACAGCATCTCACAGCTGAGGAGCTGGGTTGCCGCCCATGTGGGAACAATTTGGTCTGTGAATTAGGAAAATCAGAATAAAAGGAATCTTTACCTTTTAAAAATGATGGAAATTTGATGAAATTAGATAAAAATTCAGCCCAAGGAATGTATTTCAGAACAGGAGTCAACTGTAGGCGCTGAGATCCTGAGGAAATCTGTCACATAGACTCCTGCTTTCTCAGTCCCTTCTCTTTGCCTTTTTTTTTTGCTGTTTGACTTCTGCCCATTTTACCTCTGCCAGTGAATGGAATGTAAAACCACGTTCTCCTCAGGAAAAAACAAAAAAAAAAATCCTATCTTATTCATCTTGCACTTCAAGCACTCAGCCCAAGCCTGACATAGCAAGAACCAAATTAGAGATGTCCTGGGTTGGAGGACATGGTCCATCCCTAATTTCCAGCAGACTGTGTTCCAAAGCACTCTTGTGAATGGATAGTTTAGAGCATGGAAAGCATTTTTTCCCATAAGCATGAAGCTTAAGACACAGGCTGTCCTCGGACTCAATTATAAAACTCAAACCGGCCACGAGTCTAATAACACTCCAAGAGTGAGAACTTCAGTTGTTTTATTGCCTCCTCCCAAATAACCACTTAAAAGTTTCCATGAGAAAATGCATTCCAAAGCAGGATGCCAGGAACAGATTTCTGTTTCCTCCACCACCAAAGTGAGGCTTTCCTACTGAAAAAACAAGAGGTCAATGAAGGGGAGGAGATGCTACCGGAAGCAGCCCTGACGGTCTTGGCAGGCGCAGGCTTTACAAGGAGCGCGGAATGGGGTGGGAACAACTGGGCACCAACAGCGACAACGTGAGATGCTGCTCTGCTTTTATGTAATACATGTTCCTCAATTCTTTAGTTCAAACACTGACCTTAAGTGTTCTAAATCAGGAACTAAAAGGCAGTTGCCGGAAGGGGAGTTTGGAGAGGGGAGGGATTTCTGGTTTGGGAGTCATTAATCACTGAGCCAAGGAGGGCTGTGCTCTCCTGTGATGACACTTGATTTCTGTCCTTCAGTTCCTTGACTGACACACTGATGCTAATAAAATTCTAACTCTCAGGATTCCTCTGTCAGTTCGAAACGGGAGCATGGAAAAGGAAGGTAGACTGTAAGCTTCCTAAAGACTGGGATATCGTTTTCATTTATTTTTTTCCAGTGTAAAATTTTATTCAAGTCAAATATATATAACCCAGGAACGGTCTCTCAGAAAGCTCCGAAAACAGTTCCCTCTTATTCATTTCTTTATACTCCAGCCCCCTCAGTGTTGAAATCACAATCCATTAATAAATAAATACAACTTAAGAAAGGGCTTTAACTTTTCAAAGCAGTTGTAAAATGGGAGGTCTTTGGAGTCAAACTTTACAGATTGAAATCATTTTCCCTCCACTGCTGCGTGGGAGCAGGGCTTTCTCCCTGGAATTCCAGTTTTCTCCTCTAGAATAAAGGGGTGATAGCATCTACCTCAAGGCAATGGCACCCCACTCCAGTACTCTTGCCTGGAAAATCCCATGGACGGAGGAGCCTGGTAGGCTGCAGTCCACGGGGTCGAGAAGAGTCAGACACGACTGAGCGACTTCACTTTGACTTTTCACTTTCATGCATTGGAGAAGGAAATGGCAACCCACTCCAGTGTTCTTGCCGGGATAATCCCAGGGATGGGGGAGCCTGGTGGGCTGCCGTCTATGGGGTCACACAGAGTCGGACGCGACTGAAGCGACTTAGCAGCAGCAGCAGCAGCATCTACCTCAAGGGTCACTGTGGGAACTGAACACATTTGCTTTTGTGAATCGCATAGCACTGTGCCTGCCACATTGATGGCACTCAATAAATCTAAGCTAGGGCTTTCCAGGTGGCTCAGTGGTTAAAAAAAAAAAAAAAATCTGCCTGCCAATGCAGCCACAGGAGCTGTGGGTTTGATCCCTGAGTCAGGAAGATCCCCTGGAGGAGGAAATGGCTACCCACTCCAGCATTCTTGCCGGGATAATCCCATGGACAGAGAAGCCTGGTGGGCTGCAGACCATGGGGTCACAAAGAGTTGGACACGACTAAGTGACTCACGCATGCGAATAAAATTTAGACGAGGATCTTGAGATGAAATCACCCTAAATTAGGATGCGGCCTAAATTCAATGATGAGTGTCCTCACCAGTCAGACAGAAAGGAAAAACACACAGAGAATCAGTGAAGAAAGCCATGTGAAAATGGAGGCAGAGATTGCAGAGACGCTGCCACAAACTAAGGAACCCCAGGAGCCGCAGAATCTGGAAGTGGCAGAAAGGATTCTCCTCTAGGGCCTGCAGAGGGAGCAGGGCTCTGCTGACATCCTGATTTTGGACATCTGGCTTCTAGAACTGGGAGAGAATACATTTCTCTCATGTTAAGATACCAGGTTTGCGGTAATTTGTTGTGGCAGCCCTCAGAAACTAATATAGCTGGGGACAGTTTGGAACAATCTAAATTTGGTGAGGAAAACAAGCCTGTATGTAAATTTGAATTATCATGAGTTCTGTTCCCAAATTGTGTACTAGAAGATAACTCCTCTTTAGGAAGGAAAAGTCACTGGCTTCAGGGACTGAAATGTTCAAGCCATTGTGTCCCATTCACTCTCAGACAAGCACATTTCTGCTGGGAATCTTAAAAGCACTCTGCATTTTCCCACTGGAATGCAATGGAAGCTCTCAATGTGCAGTAAGACTCCGCACAGATTCAGCTGCTGCTGCTGCTGCTGCTGCTGCTAAGTCACTTCAATCGTGTCTGACTCTGTATGACACCATAGATGGCAGCCCACCAGGCTCCCTTGTCCCTGGGATTCTCTAGGCAAGAATACTGGAGTGGCTTGCCATTTCCTTCTCCAATGCATGAAAGTGAAGTCGCTCAGTCGTGTCCAACTCCTAGCGACCGAATGGACTGCAGCCTACCAGGGTCCTCCATCCATGGGATTTTCCAGGCAAGCGTACTGGAGTGGGTTGCCATTGCCTTCTCCGAGATTCAGCTGCTATCTGGCTCCTGTAAACTGGCCAGTGACAGGGCTCTTAGTCCTCATCCAGTAAACGCACCCACACTGGTCCCCATTGCCTCCCTGACCCCATCTGTGGAGGTCAAAGAGGTCATTAGCAGAAGACTCCAAGCTAAGGAAAGATACCTGGTTGCCAAGAAAGGTACGTAATTGTACATTTCTCCTAACTCCATGGGTTCCTGCCAATACATCTATGAAGTAGAGCTCCTTTTAAGTGAAAAATCTGTCCAGGTCATCTGCAAGATCCTTCTAAGCCTTTGGAATTCTACAGGAGTCCTCAGGAGAGAATCGTGAGAGAGAGGTTGTCAAACCCACTGATGCCTAGAGAAACAGTTTTCCTTCTTTTCCTCTCCTCTAACTCCTGGAGAAAAATAGCAGCAGACAGCAGAGGCTGTCAGAGAGGGGTGACTTTTTTGGAGCAAAGGCATTAGACCAGATGACACATGCTGACAAGTTCAGCAAACAGTGGCTGCTCTGCCAATCAGCAGATAATTTCTGTGTGTTCGCAGTGAAGGAAAGATTGTGAGTCATGTCATGATCAGAGACAGGTCACGAATACCCCACGTGTCATCTTCTAAAGTGAAGGTCAAAAGAAAGGGAGAGGTGAGTGGAGGCAGAGAGCAGAAAGCAGGAGGCCCCTGTTCAGGCAAATCAAGCACAGCTAGGCAGATCTCGCCTGTTCTCTGACAAAGCCCAGGAACCCTGGGAATCACCTGTTCCGTTGACATCTGAGGCTCCCTCCTCACATGTAACCAGCACTGTGCTAAGTCCCAAGTCCTTTATCACTCACGAAAGTCACTCCTTCCCTGACTCGGGGCAGGTTTTCTTTTCTTCCCTTACTTGGTAATTTACTCAATTTATTTCCAATTGGAGAAAGGTGTAGGCAAGAGGCAGGTAAGAAAGGCCACACACAATACTCTGGCCCCCAAGAGCACTCTGCAATGGACTTCATTGTTTAACTGAAGAGAAGAGAGCTCCAGAACACCGACAACACTCATTACCAAAGAGGAAGGAAAACATTCTGAAACCAAATAGATTCAAAGGATTTTTGTCATTACTTGCCATTAGTTTTAGGAAAGGAAATGCTGAGATAGAATGAGAGAGAGCCCCATGAAACACACAGGTAGATAAACTGAGTGCCTATCTAAAATGTGTAAATATTAAATTTCTCCATCGAAGTTTTCTGAGGAAAGGATACTGTTTTTACCACCCAAGGTTAAGAGGATGAACACATGTGCATACACACACACACAAACACTTGGCAATCTACAACCCTTCCTAAGAAAATTGTGTAATTCCAATTAACAAGATACTTTTTAAGTAAAAAACTTGGTGAGTATAAAAAGCTATGCAGTAATTATAAACATGCTACATTAAAAAAAAAAAAAAACCTCCATCCTTCCTGTCCAAAAATGTCAAGCTGGCCATTAAGGCTGTGATAAAGGCAAGTGTCGAACACACGTAATCACACTGAAGGCCAGCTAACCAACTAGTGTTGACATTCCCTAGTTCAATCTGATTCATCACTTGCACAGGAACCAAGAGATGGTGAAAGGGCCAGTGGTTACACCAGGAGGAGAGAAAGCTTCAATCTACTTTGGGATAAGGATCCGTGTCATTCCTAAGATCCTTTTTTAGCTATTCACTTGTTCCTGAAGTTTGCCCTGTCCTGAGGCAAGCTAGTGGGAGGCTTGGTTATTTGTGTTTCAGATCCGGAAGCTTCTCCCAAGACAGAAGAAGGGAGGGGAGTGAGAGTATAAAAGTTATTAGAGAGTGGCAGTTTGGCTGGGCACAGAAGCAAACTAAGGGGAGTCACTGGAGATAAAGGGTCTGTTAAACACATACACATTCACGTGTGTGTGTACCCACGCACACGCACACACACTTTCAAAGCTGCCTCATATTTATCACCCTATGAAATTTTTGAACATTTGGTCTGTATACAAATGCACATCAAAAAAAGACAGAAACATACCCAAGTAGATGATAGCCTATTAAAAGTACATATGTCTTGCTAATCAGAAAAGTCAAAGTGTTAGTCGCTCAGTTGTGTCTGACTCCGCGGCCCCATGGACTGTAGCCCACCAGGCTCCTCTGTCCACAGGATTCTCCAGGCAAGAATACTGGAGTGGGTTGCCACTTTCTTCTCCAAGCTAATCAGAAACCACATGTTAATTCTGGTAATTGAGAAATTATGTGGCCACAGTAAATAAAGAGTCAGCCATTTGTGAAAAATCAAAACACACATATAAATTATTCCAGATACCATCTCTCATTTTCTGACATATTACTTGACACAATGCTGTTTTGGGGTCCTGCATTCTTACATTATTTTGAACATTGATCAGACCATTCGTTTAAAAAGTCAGCTTTGTCTTAATCATCTGGACTTGTTTTCATACTTTGGAAAAGTAAAAAAGACCAGCTCTGACTTGGTTGGGAATCATTTTGGAAATAATGGTGGGTGGTTGTTCACATCTGGACTAGGTATAAACCCATAACGTTCCGGTGACGAATGCCACAGAGCCTCATCTGCATATAAATAGGCCTAATCAGAAATGCAAATTGCAATCAGGAGAAATTTTTAAAGGCTGTGATAGCCGTGTGATCATGCAGATAAGGAAAGGTTAACACTTGTATTGTTAAAGCAGTTAAATGGCTCCCAGCCGGCCAGAGCCTTCCTTTGCAAGAGAAATATGAAAGGGACAAAGCTTTCAAGCTGCAACATGCCTGCGTGGAGCTCCCAGATAGCTTTATTTTCTGTAACTAGTGCCTTGCCAAACATCAGCCGTATCCTGATGAAAGACAACCAACAAACCTCTTGTACAAAACCCTAATGAATATAGACAATAAAAAATATATTGGCATTTAAATACCCTTCAAACAGACCTCTTTCAGCATCGTTTCCCACTGAGACAGAAAGAAAGAGTTAGAAAATCATGACTGATGTAACATTTTTCTAAAATTTTTTAGTGCTGGTACACATTTTTTTTCATCCCTAAATTTTTCAGCATACTGGAGAAAGAGTCAACTGAAAAAAAAAAAAAAAAGACCAGATATGATTATATCATTTAAAAAGAAAACACTAGTATTTAGACAGAGTACTTAAGCCAAAGCTGCATTTTTAGTCTTGCCATGCAAAGCCTAAAAAATCAACATCTCAGAAAAATTGGAGTACTGAAAATATGCGACTGTTACAACATACTCCTATTATTTTTGGAATATGTTGTCTTTCAGGAAACCCTCTATTGCCCCGTCCCCCGTGCCGACCCCCGCCGCCCGCTTAAAAGAGAAATACATTTTACAATCAGGCTTTCACAGGTTTGGAGAGAAACTGTTTACCAACTATTTATTATCCTAACGAGCCTCGTTCCCAAAGCACTAATGAGCCAAGAGCGCCATCTTGTGTCCTACCTTGGAATCTTAAAGAGCGTTTTCACAGGATGCATGTCGAAGAGGGGAGGATCTCCGTCCCCCAGTTCAATCGCTGTGATCCCCAAGGACCAGACGTCACAGCGAGCGTCATAGGAAGAGTCATACTGCTGCTCACAAGCAATGACCTACCAGACAAAAGCAGGACATAACACATCAACCCCACTGACACCTCAGATGCCCCAAAAGGTCCTTGGCCAGTCTGAGCCCCCTTCTCAGTTTCCTGGCTATACTGATACTGAATTTCAGTAATAACAAAAGGTCCATTTTCTAGGCCTTATTTGTGTGGTTGATTGATCATCGGATATGTTCATTCATTTTTAAAATGTGTGAATTCAGTTCAATAAACATGCACTGAACCCTGTGGATACCAAGGACAGTGCCAGGGGAGGCACAAGGGTGAATACCTCACCACATCCACCCTGACACCCTTTAAGTGTCAGGCTTTGTCTACGTCCTTCATCTTGTTACCAGCTGCTGATTCAACAGTGAGGAACAGCTGTTCTTGAAGATGCCTGTCTCTTGTGCCTCCTGTGCAAAGCCCCTAGGAGTGTGGCACCGGAGCAGAAAGCTTTCGGAAGACTGATGTGGTCAACTTAAAATAGAAACCACTCCCTCGCATTCTCTTTTTCCAAGGAAATCTGCCCCCGTCCTCAAACCCCAACTGGTTTATGTTTCCGCCCAGCTGCTACTTCAGGGATTAGCCCAGTTGGGTACTGGAGAAGGGGAACCAGAAAATGCCCTTGGGCTTGTCATTGGTTTGAAGAGTTTGGAACGTTGTGGGAAAGTATTTTTCTACCAGCTTTTTGAGTTAGCAGGGAAAGCTCTACACTTAGACTCTAGTGGGTATCACGATGGGACTGGGAGAAGGCAGGGGTGGGCCGGAGCACGTGCCGAGGCCAAAAGCTCGTTTGACCTGGAATCTGCCCCCTTGACCTAAGATAACCCATGATCATGAGAAGATGGGAGACTTTTACAGTTTGAACCTGTGTTGGTCCAAACAGCCTATGAGGTAGACATCCAGCATCACTGGCCAAAGGGATGGGCCTCCCTGCCCTCCTAGGCCATCAGAAGGTCTTTGAGTAAGATGAACCAACTGGTAGGGAGGAGAAGAGTCACAGATCTGGCTTACACATTAGTAGGAGCATTCTGGCTACTGTGCTGAGGGTACATTAATAAGACACACGAGTAGAAGAAGCAAAACCAGTTAAAGATGCTACTGCAGGAATCCAAACTAGAGACAGTGAGAAATAATCAGATTTTGATGATATAATTGTGAAGGTAGAGCCAATTGGATTTGCTGAATGGGGCTTATAAGAAAGAGGAGTCCAGCATTTTTAACCTGGGCAATTCTGGAATGGAACTGGTGTTTAATGAGATGGGGAAGACAGTGGTAGAAGCAGGTTTGGGTTGAACACCATGTGCTCCTCTGGGGACATTCTAAGTCTGAGATTACTGTAAGACTTCCAAATGGAGAATTTAATTTTAGCTAGGTAAGACTCAGACTTCTGACCTAGAGAATAAACATGTCTTGTTTAAAGCCACTAAATGTGTGATAATGTTATGTCAGTGACAGAAACCTAATCCACCTTTTCTCTGCCAGACCCAGCTCACTGGTCTCACGATGCCAGGTGAACGTGCCCACCTTACCCGAGACCTGGTCTCCGGCTTTTATAATTGTCCTCTACCCTTTTCCTTTTCCTCTGATTTCTGAACTAAAGAGCCCTTTTCCATGTACCTGTATCCTTGGCCTGGGATGGATCCCAGCCCCATGCTCTGAACAGACTCGCCTGCCACAGAAGGATACATTTAACACATTAAAAGGATATTTTTAACACATTATTTTCAAATGTGCATTCAAACTCAAGTTCAAATAATTCCAATTTTGGAAGCAGAGGCCATTCCATTGTCCCCCAAGACCTCACTTTCATCACCTCAATCAGGTGAGAAACTACATTATTTTAAAAGATCTCCAGAGAAGGCTGTTTAACACCTTCCCTTTCAGAAATGACATTTCCAAATGTGTGAGACAAACATAATTTTAGACCTATCAATCAGCAAGTAGTTCACCATTCTTATACATTCCTGTGAAGAAAAGAGAAATAAGGCTGTATCCTTCTCCAACAAGAGCTATGGCCGAGTGAAATTTAAAGTGAACCTGTAAGAAATTAAATAACCATCTATGACACTTATAAATGTCCTAAGCCAGTACATACTAGCATGTCTAACAAAGGATGCAGGCTTCAAAAGCTTGGGATATTAGAGGGAGACCAATTCAGGCCAACCAAGATAATGAAAAGTAGCTAGTGTCCCTAGTCTGCAAATTCCAGGAAGAAATTCTAATTGACTTCTAGCCATCTCAAATGGGATACAGAAGGCAATTCCAAGAACCTGTCTAAAGGTGGGAATAGAGATATCCTATCGTTTCTCAAGTGCTGTTACAAAATATTCAAAACATGTATCTGGTTTTCACTTCTCTTCACAGACAGACACATACAATCTTCAGCTCAGTTTGATTAATAGAAAAGCATCCTTTGGCCAAATTCTCTTCCCTAAACTCAGCTAGCAATGTGACAAAGGAATTTAAGCTTAGCTTTCTAAAGAAGTCTATAGAAAATTTCTGTAGTAAAATAACTCACAAATAATTATTAAGTACTGATGAGCCAGCATGGTCCTAGGTAGGCACACAATCATTCTGTGAGACAGGTACTATTACTACCTGTAGTAGGCATGGGAATTGAGATATAGCACAGTTAAATAGCTTCCCCAGGGCCCATAGCTAGTCGTGGTCAGGGACAGAATTTGATCCCAGGCAGAGGAGAGACATCTAAACATCATAATATGATAAGTACTCTAAATAATAAAGGTTATCAAGGAACCTGAATTATCAGCATCTATATTCATATGTTGTGGAGAAGGCAATGGCACCCCACTCCAGTACTCTTGCCTGGAGAATCCCACGGACAGAGGAGCCTGGTAGGCTGCAGTCCATGGGGTCGTGAAGAGTCGGACACGACTGAGTGACTTCACTTTCACTTTTCACTTTCATGTATTGGAGAAGGAAATGGCAACCCACTCCAATGTTCTTGCCTGGAGAATCCCAGGGATGGTGGAGCCTGGTGGGCTGCCGTCTCTGGGGTCGCACAGAGTCAGACACGACTGAAGCGACTTAGCAGCAGCAGCAGCATACTCATATGTTGACCAAACTAACCACGTTTTTGAGATTTGTTTCACCTAAAGTCCATGTCTTCAGAGAGAGTCTCTCTTTCCCTTTCTCTTTACTGAGTTATGTGTGATGGGATTCAAAGAAGAGGTTACATCGCTGATGGCAGGTCAACACATCCTGGAACTGTATTCCTATCAATCCAACATCAAAGTCTGCAACTGTTTCTTTAGGAGAAAAAGCAATTTCATTCTCCTTAGCTCAGCATTCTCCTTATCTCTAGGTAAAACAAAACTGAGTTAAGAATGCTTAGATAGTCAATTGGTCTTGCCCCCAGGAGAACGTGACCTCTCAAAGAGCTCTCTGGATCACTTCTTACAATGCTCCACAAAGAAAAGGTGAATGGCAGCGGCAATTAAGTGCACTGCCCTGGGACCAGGTTTCCCAGGTTCTGTAAGTCATGTTAAAGGGGTGAAGAGAGGGGAGTTTGAAATGGCATTGCCACAGTTCCATGACCCCAAACGCCTCATCCTTTTCCATCCTTCCACCTCAGCTCTGCTGCCCCCAGGGGGAGACATACTTGAGGCAAGTGTATACTCTCCCTTACGTCAAGCCTTTGCTTCAATCACAGGAGTATAAATGATGTTGGTGGTGGTGGAATGAGGAATATAGAACAGGTGAGAGAGAGAGTTCAAGGGAAGACTTGCAGGACTTGGGAGGCTAGGGAAAGGGGCACACCAAGGAAAACCAACATAAGACCTGGGTGACCAGGGGAATGATGGTACCATTCACAAAACAGGGAAGTCAGGAAGAAGACATCAGTTTGGTAGGCAGTATAGCATTGGAAAAGACTCTGATGCTGGGAGGGATTGAGGGCAGGAGAAAAAGGAGACGACAGAGGATGAGATGGCTGGATGGCATCACTGACTCGATGGACGTGAGTCTGAGTGAACTCTGGGAGATGGTGATGGACAGGGAGGCCTGGCGTGCTGCGATTCATGGGGTCGCAAAGAGTCGGACACGACCGAGCGACTGAACTAAACTAATCTGAACTGATAGCAAGTTCAAATTGAGTCTAAGCTCTATGCCTAACTAGGTACAGAAAAGTCATGTGTGCTCTTGGAAACTTTTTTCCCCATATGTAGATTTAATAAGAAAAACACAATTCCATCAGGATCAGAAACAGAATATACGAAAGGGTAGCAATGAAACACTGATGTGCGTTTAGTGACTACATGGAATTATACGTTACAGTAAATATATCTTACATTTCACAACTCTATAGACTTTAATCTTCCTATTGTTGGTTGCCAACACAACTAGTCAAAGTTTGTAGTTTGAATACACAGTTATAAGTACCAGAAGCAGATGCAAGGTTGTGTATCATGAACTTTAACAAACTGGGATATTTCTCTTAATCTAGTATTGTGAATAGAAAAACTGCAAATGAATGTAAATTCTACAAAGTAAGAATTCTCCGTAATTGATTTTAGAGTCTCACAAGCATGTTCACATGAAGAAGATATGTCTTCAGGAATGTTTCACATGATGTGTCTGTAAGTGCATCTGGCAAAAGCTAAGAGCATAGAATTAACTGAATTAAAGAGAGTTCTACAGCAATATCAATAACCTCAGATATGCAGATGACACCACCCTTATGGCAGAAAGGGAAGAGGAACTAAAAAGCCTCTTGATGAAAGTGAAAGTGGAGAGTGAAAAAGTTGGCTTAAAGCTCAACATTCAGAAAATGAAGATCATGGCATCCGGTCCCATCACTTCATGGGAAATAGATGGGGAAACAGTGGAAACAGTGTCAGACTTTATTTTTTGGGCTCAAAAATCACTGCAGATGGTGATTGCAGCCATGAAATTAAAAGACGCTTACTCCTTGGAAGAAAAGTTATGACCAACCTAGATAGTATATTCAAAAGCAGAGACATTACTTTGCCAACTAAGGTCCGTCTAGTCAAGGCTATGGTTTTTCCTGTGGTCATGTATGGATATGACAGTTGGACTGTGAAGAAGGCTGAGAGTCGAAGAACTGATGCTTTTGAACTGTGGTGTTGGATAAGACTCTTGCGAGTCCCTTGGACTGCAAGGAGATCCAACCAGTCCATTCTGGAGGAGATCAGCCCTGGGATTTCTTTGGAAGGAATGATGCTGAAGCTGAAACTCCAGTACTTTGGCCATCTCATGTGAAGAGTTGACTCAATGGAAAAGACTTTGATGCTGGGAGGGATTGGGGGCAGGAGGAAAAGGGGACAACAGAGGATGACATGGCTGGATGGCATCACTGACTCAATGAATGTGAGTCTGAGTGAACTCCGGGAGTTGGTGATGGACAGGGAGGCCTGGCGTGCTGCGATTCATGGGGTCGCAAAGAGTCGGACACGACTGAGCAACTGAACTGAACTGACAGCAATATTTGCTAATGACCTATAGGCTCCAAGATTAAAATGCTGATTCACTGAGTCTCAGTGAGTTTCAGGATGTATTAATTCCTACAAACTTCTGCACAGTCACCTTTAACAACCTTCCACTCTTCCGCATGATATCAGTGAGTGTTTATACTGCTTCTGAGTTTTAATGAGTAGTTTTATCCACTTAGTGTTAATCTATCATTAGCCTCATCACTTCTTCTAAGTTTTAAAGGAGCCAGTCTTACGATCTCATCAAAGTGACCCCTGAAGTGAACAGAAGAAACACAGGGTGAGGATTATGTCTTATCTTTCTTCCTTCCCCAACCATAACAATTTGTGGCACTCATCAGAGAAGCTATGCTGAAAAACTTTTGGATTGGAATCAGAAAGTCTGAACTCCATTATTCACTAGCTGGGTCCCTCTGATCAGGTCCCCTGAAAATTTTGAGCTGAGGGTTCTTTAGTTATAGTGATCTCACTATCTAGATCTATAAAATGGCAAGGTAGGGATGAACAATCTCTAGTATCCCTTCCAGCTCTAATATACTGACTTCATGATTTCAAAATAATTGGTTTTGGGGTATCTCAAAATGAGAGGCTAACTTCTCTATGCAAATTACTTGGCAAACAGTAGATTACTCTGGGGTATGAACTGGATGACTACAATTTTGAGTGGATTGTATTGCCAATATTTGGTAGAAGGTGGTAAGGTCTATGAAAAGATGCTGGTTGCTGTGATAATGCCTCTGTTAAGGAAGATAAGCTTCAGCATCACAGCAGTTGTTTGGATGCCGGTTAATGGAGCATATCCACGTTCCTACCTTGAAATGCCACCTTATGACTTTTCTGTTACACTTAGACTATATTGATGCTTATTTTAGGAAGTGGAAAGACACTACTGCTCAGATTTCTGGCAATATCTATGCACTAACAGTCTCAGTGCTCAATACCAATACCTATTCTACCCGGAGATGGGCTAGAGCTTCTGAAATGTTGGTCATTACCACCTGGGCTACCCCAAAACTTCTTTCTCGAGGGAGCGGAGGACAAGAAATACGTTTTCACTATAGTTTAGTTCTACTGATCTTTGTAGTCAGTTTTCTTTGGGCAGTTCTCGCTAGACTTCTTTAAGGTAACGAATTCCAACAAGACTCTAAATCCACCCCAATCACTCCCTCCTCCCCTCTCTTAAAGGAGTTTATAGGGTGAAACTGTAGCTACAGTTTGATAACACAACCGCTTTGACACATATCATTTCCTTATCCATCCTTGGGCATGGTCCACCGAGTTCTGTTGAGGAGGCTGGCCCTTTCTTTAGCCATGAGCTGGAGAAAACTAACTGTGAAAAGCTCTGGGACTGTGAAAAGACTCAGCCCTCTGGCAGTTGCAGAAAGGTCCCAGACCCAGGCATCTTCATTTTGGTTTTGTGACCTTCTCACTGGATAACTTTAGCAAATTATTTAATCTCCTTGTATCTCTTCTTCCTGTGCAAACCAAGCAACCCCTTCCCCCTGGGTGTTGTCTGAAGCACTGCTTAGGGAAATGCTGATTACCCAGCTTTTTCTATGGTACCAGAATGTTAATAGTGGATATCACTGGGTCACAGATCCATCAGTTCAGTTCAGTCGCTCAGTCGTGTCCGACTCTTTGTGACCCCGTGAATCGCAGCACGCCAAGCCTCCCTGTCCATCACCAACTCCCAGAGTTCACTCAGACTCACGTCCATCGAGTCAGTGATGCCATCCAGCCATCTCATCCTCTGTCATCTCCTTTTTCTCCTGCCCTCAATCCCTCCCAGCATCAAAGTCTTTCCCAATGAGTCAGCTCTTCGCATGAGGTGGCCAAAGTACTGGAGTTTCAGCTTTAGCATCATTCCTTCCAAAGAAATCCCACATGGGTAATATATATTTTATTGATTTACTTCTATAAGACTGTCTACATTTTCTAAAATGTCTACAGGGAACACAAATTATTTCTATAACAAAAAAGAACAAATTTTGTCTGTTTTTCTGTCTTGAAAATGTGAATAAGTATTGGAAAATTTGCCTTGATCTTTGAAAGGGTGTGGTTACTTCCTCAGGGGTATGTACTGGCTGTGGGGATTCTTCATCAGCAAGGTGACAGGTTAAAGGTGATGTCTTGGTTGTAAAACTAGCGTCACTCAAGTTTAAAAAGAGTTCTCTTCTCAACCATACCCCTTTCCATTGTAAGCATAAGACGAGGCATAGTACTTTGACACTCTCAGGGCACCACAGTCCCATGGAATGCCCACGATTACAGTTTCATTTCAACCTAGACCAAGAGTAGGGCTTACTGGTAAGGTTCCCAAAACAGGGGTGAGACCTACCCTCTATCTTTGCAGAAAGACTTGAGCTATAACCTGAGAGAACAGTCTCTCCTTATCTCAAAGTCTTCATTATCTGGGAAGAGTATCTGTATTAGACTAAATATAAGGGGAATAAAAAATAGTCAACATATGAACTCCTGCATTCAGAAAACCTAGATTTCTCCAAACTATTTAACTTAAACCATTTATCAAATGAAAAATCAAAGAGCTGCTGGGCTGAAATCTCTTTCAATAATGTGATTTTTAACCAATATTTTCAAGCAAATAATATTACAGTAGCACCATCCGCCATAAGGAAAAATATGTTTTGCTCTTTTAAAAAATGATTTACAAAACTTAAAAGACAATAGCTGTTATTCAGACTATTTTATTTTTCCACTAATTTTTTAAATGTCATTAAAGATGCAATTAGGTTTGCTTTATATGTCCTGATTCCTCATCTTACTAGAATTGATTGTGTGATCCAAAATTATAACCAAAGGTCAAGATTAAAATTTCAGTCAAGTACACAGGCAAAATGCTGTTATCTCAAGAGCTAAATTCAGCTTAAAAAGAGGCAAAGCAAATAGACCTAAAGCTATTAATCCTTGGCTGACCTTGAGCCCAAAAATACAGTCAACAGACTGGCAAATAAGATGGGCTGAGAAGTAGGAAGGCAAATAGGATTCTTAATTTTGCTTACATAATTCACACAGCATAATTAATAAATGTTACTGATCATAAAGATTTCTAAAATAGAATTTCCCTAGAATTGTAAATTGCAGCTATAAATATTCCAGTGGCAAATATTATTCATCAGTTTTACATACAAATATCTCAAAGTGTAACAAGCTGAGATACTGAATAAGCACATGAAATCTCTTCCCTTGGATGAAATATAACTTCAAGGGAGAATATATGTGAGATTTGAGGGTTTTGTTTTTTTTTTTTCCAAAAGGGATGTGGACCAGAAGAACTGAAATTGATGGGGTGGTGCTTTTTTTTGGTTCATTCATAAAACTCAAGGCTAGAACTGAATCTATATTCTGTATACTGAGAAACTGCCAGTAATAATTTAAATTATGCTGTTCACATAAAATTGAGAAAGGTCTCTAATTAAAATATGATGTTCTACAAGCCTTTTTTCAGGATTGTAACACTCAGCTTATGCCTTTAGAAAAATAAAACAAGGTTCAACTTAAAAAGATACAGAGCACATGTACACAACACCACTTCCCACCATGACTGGCAGAGGGCAGAGGGGGGCTGTTCTGGGTTTGAGGCCAGCACACAACACCAATTTTTGTACTGAAATTCCCCAAAGCCCTGGAAACATATCACTTTTGTTGGGTTTTTTTTTGTTATGGACTGTAGCCCATCAGGCTTCCCTGTTCATGGGATTTCTCAGGCAAGGATACTGGAGTGGCTTGTCGTTTCCTTCTCCAGGACATCTTTCTGACCCAGGAAACAAACCTGTATCTCCTGCACTGGCAGGTGAATTCATTACCAATGAGCCACTAGGGAAGCCCAACAGATCACTTACACTTAACTGTTTGGCAAGCCCTGCTCTCAGACTCAGGACCAGTATCATGGAATTCCCCTGTGAAAGCAAAATCAGTGACCCCAAATTTGTGTATGTGTCCTTAGTACTCAAAGGCTCTGAAGAAATACATGTGCTTGGAGACCCAAAAGAATCCCACCGCCCTCCTCTAGCAGCTTTTCCCAAATTAGAGATGGATGCTGGAAGGGATCCTAGGATTCATTAAGTCAATCCCCCTATTTGACAGATGAGGAAACTGAGGTCTTGGGGAATAGCTGAGTCACAGAGCTGGTTTGTAGCCAAACCAGGAGCAAAGTCCACGTCTTCTCTGTGAGTGAGGCACCTCCCAGGGATTCTTATAATACACAGAATGCCAAGACACTGCCAAAGGGCTTTCGTGTTCCATCATAAGCCACAGCCACAGTAACTGCCATACTCTGAGCATGCCGCACTCCTTCCACTTAAGCAGGTGGAGCTTCTACTGCCTCTCACCTCCCCAGGCCCTCACTTGTCCTTCCACTGCACCTTTCCTTTGTCAGCTAGTGCTCTAATTCTACCAGAGTAGGAGTTCTACAATTTCATCCTTTTTACAGCTGTTAGGTCAGGTATTCTTACCTTAGGGGAGGAAACAGATTCAGAAGGGTTAAGAAACTCTCCCCAAGTTATATAGCTGGTAGGTAACACAACTGAAGGATAAGCCACAATAAGAAACTAATGGAGGAGGGGATGCGGGTAGTTTTTCTCTTCTACAATACGTCTGAAAAACTGGAAGGGAAGCAAATCGAACAAAACATCTGAATGTTCCCACAGGGCACACCCCTTTATCTGCACGTGGTCTCTGGGTGATGTCCTTTCCCAGACTGACATCACCATGCAAACCAGGGCACCCTTGGGAATATCACACAGTCCTAGCAAAGAGTGATTTCCTTTACCTTTTTAAAACCAAAAAAGATATGGAAAAAACCTGGGACGTAGTAGAGCACCATGAATACAAGTCCCACCTGCTCTGGCTTCACGCCCACCCCAGGCTCCCCTGGGTCCCATTCCTAATGCTGATGGCCCACCTCCCTCTGCTTTCTTCCAACCGCTCAGGGTCCATCGTGCAGAGGAGCCAGGGCAGCACTGGCCTAGCTGTGAACTCCCTTCCCCTACCCTGGGGCTGAGTCCCTATTCCCGGGGCAGGGCTGTGGAGGCACTAACCAGAGGGTAGCTGCCAGGTGATTTGACTTGGAACCTAGGAGGAGCAGAGGCAGGCTCTGACATTTCTTCAGCAAACACTTCTGTCCCCGAGGGAACAGTTCTTCATCTTTGGTGGATGAAGAAGGGGAAACAACAGGTGCCTTGACCTTCCTCACCTCCCCAGAGAGGGGTGGGAGGATAGTCTGGGAATTCGAAATGCTCACAGAGGCTATGACTTTGATACCTCTTACTCAGCCCTGAGCAGGAGGCAGGTTGGGGGCCCCACGTGCTTCTGCACATCTGGAAGCTGAGGCCTCAAACGGGGTTCTATATTTAGATGTGCCAGAAGGAGGGTATTGGCAAGTCATCACCACCTCCGGGGCCAGCCCCCCACCTCCACAGTGACGGATGATATATGGCTCAACCCTGCAGAGCTCCAGCTGTGGGGGGAGCTGGGGCTGAAGCTGAGGGTGAAACCTGGGGCTGCATTAGTCACTGTGACCCTTCACCCACCACAGCCCCAACTGTTTGGGTTGTGCTCCAGGACTCTCAAAGACAGGACTACCCTGGGAATGCAGGTAGGGTCTGCCCCAGAAGGAGAAGGGAGGCAATCCTGGCTTCTCACAGGCTGTCCCAGGAACCTGGGGGGAATCAGGGAACACAAATGGCTGCACAATCTCAGAGATGAATGTTGTGGGGGAAGACACACAGGTCTTTCAGTCAATGATCCAAGGTTCTAAATCCTTCCCTTGAATCTCCTGAGCAACCAAAGCCTATATTCCTCACAGTGAAGCGACTGGCAGGTGGGGTCCCAAGAATCCCCAGCCTTTTAAAACAGTCGGGTAAAATCGGACCCTGAAAGTCTCACCATTGTCATCACTTCACCCTTACTGAGAGCCTGGAGAGATCCCCTTGTCATTATTCCAGGAACTCCAGGGGCTTGGAATGTGAGAGTGGGAAGAGTCTCTTTCCCCCGGAAACCATCAATTGCTCTCTGAAACACAGAATGGACCTCAGAGGCAGAGACTCCCCAGGCCAGTCCTCTTTGAGCTGAGAACAGAGCAGGAAAGGCAGGGTTCAGGCAACAGGCTCCCCCATTTTTTACAGCACACACTATGATGAGTATGGCAGCAAGCACTTTCAGGACATCATTTCATTTTGTCCTCTGAGGCTGCTTTTTTTCCCTTCTCACTTTACCTCTTTTAACTTCTCCCACCTTTCTGATCAGAATATTCAATAACTTGCCTGAGGTCCATAATTAGGTGTGTAAGCATGGAACCTACTATTTGCTCGCAGGTCTATGACTCCAAAATTTGTACTCTTATCTTTTCTACCAAAAATGAAGCCATATTAAAGTAACGAACCACATTCACTTTTTAAAAATGAGTGGCAGGGATATAACTAAAATCTAAATCTCCTAAATTCTATTCTGAAGAACTTCGCTATTTTACTTTTCCAGATCCTTCTCTGAGGCATTAATTACACTGGTTTCTAGTGTCATGTTGAAATATTGTATTTTCCTCAACATATTAGAAAGTATAATTCTTATCTAAAATAATTTTTAACTTGGAAAAAAAGATATTCATCTTATCTGGTGTACTGGTAGTCATAAACAGTTTGCTCTAGTATAGTGGTTAAGAGCAGGGATTTTGGAGCTAAATATCTGAGTTTAAATCCTGGTATCATCACTTAACAGCTGTTCAAGGACAAGAACTTTCTGTGACTTATTTACTTTCTCTAATACACTGAGCCAGTAATGGCAGTAATTTCAGGGGGTTGTTGTAAGGATTACAAATGAATTAATTCATACAAAGCATTTAGTGCCTGGCACATAGTAAGCACTCAACAAATGCTATTAATTCTTATTGGGTGCCAAACCCATTAGCTAGAGCTTAGGGAACAAAATGGTAATAATGACAACAATAATATTTCAGCTCTGTGGTGGTTTATGACTTTCTCAGCCCATCAGCACAAAACATCTCATTCGTCATCTCTATTCCTGGCAGTGCCAAAGGAAATAGCATTATTGTATCATTTAGCTAGGAATGGCATAATTAATGAAGGCAAGAGTGGTTGCAAAAAGCTTGTGATATTTCTGCATTGGTGTAAGCTGGTTGTTATGGCAACCATCCCCTGCCAACGACCCTTTGCCAAGCAGAGAGAGACCCATTTTTGGAGCCGTCACAGCACATCTGTTTCTCTGCTCAGCTGATTAGCTCTTGTTTGCAACAACCAGCAGATGGAAGTAAAACTGAAAAAGAATTTTCTAAAAAGAAGCAAATGTTTGTTTCATCTACAACTCTGCTTTCTAATACAGAAACAGACTTTTGGCTGTTTTAGGAAGATGCCAAGTAAACTGGATGCTTAATCTATAGGCTACTTCTATCACTGGTGAGACGGAAAAGTGTAATCAACCTATAAATTACAGGTGATAGGTCCTTCATGTAAGTCTTTTAAAATGATGTGGCTCACACTCCAGTTTCAGAGTGTTCTTCTACCACCCCTCCGTCTCTGCACGGCTTTGACACAGGAGCCGGCTCAGCACACACGTTCCTAACCATACATCCCATGTGAAAACACTGAAGCTGAAGAACGCAAGGCCAGTGAACTAGGAGACCTGAATTCTGGGGCCAAATATGGTCTGAACTAGCTCAAAGAGTATCTTCTCCCTGCCTTAGTTTCCTCACCTGTAAAATGGAACTTGGATTGCCATGCTCTCTGAAAAGTCAGAGTTCCAGTACTTACCAGATATGTGAATCTGGACACAATATCTCCTACACCTCTTTGAGCCTCACTTTCCTTAGTGGTAAAATGAAGAAAATAGTATCTACTCCAGAGGGCCATTGTGAGAATGAAATAAAACAACATATTAAAAAAGCACCCATCCTCGTCCCAGTGCATCACGGGTACATCCTCAGTAATTGCAAGTGTTCTTCTCACTGTATGCTTGCTGAGCAGGTGAAATATTCAAACTATCTGCCAGTCAGCTACACATGGCTCTGAAGCTGGTTCTTAAGACACCCTTCTTCCTAGTCATTATCCCCTGGATATGCTGGGCTATTAGGAAATCTGGGTGTCCAGGGAAAGAGACAGACACTTCTGGTGGCCAAAGAATACTCTAGATGTTCTGGATGGCAGCCTCTTACCATCTAGGACCAAAGTATTTCAGTATTTTAACAATCAGCATGGTCCCACCAGTGCTTCCCAGCTAACTGTAAGGCATTATTTTAATAGAGTCTACAAATATCCTCAATAAAAACCATAATGATGATCCTGGTCACTTTCTTTGGTTTTCAATCATTTATAAATAGTTTAATTCTTCACTACCTGTGATGGTAGGAAAGGTAGATTAAGCATTAACTAGTCCTACATCCCTGCCATTACCAGAAATAAACATAAATCAGGCTTGTGTCCCTTTCTGCTATGAACCAGGAAATTATCTGGCAGATGTTCAGTGCAAACATTAGCCAAGCAATCCAATACTGAAGTGTGCATCGGTTGTATTGGAAGTGCCTGAGTTCACTGAGTTACAACACAAAGGTTCCAGTTAATGTTACCCACCTACCCACCCAGTGTTCCTGAGCACTTAGCCTGGCAGAGCCTTGGACTCCTTCGTTATAAAGTCAATGTCATCATGCCTAACTAACTGGCATCTTCACAGCTAGCTGAGCACTTAAAAACAATATTTGTAAAAGTTCTATACAGATGTGGGATGTTACTATTCATGTTATTATAAGAAACTGGCTATCAGGAGACAGTGATGGAGAAAAGAGGCAATAAACATGGGTAAAGGGAGGATCGTGTGAGTTAACGCAGTTCTCCCTTTACCGATGTTTTGTGTATATATATATATATATAAGATACAAGCCACAGTCACAGGCAAGGAGGGAGATCAGAGGCTCACTGTTAATTAGGTTGAGGGAAGTGACCTACACCAAGCATCTCGGAGATAATCCCAAAATACCTGACCAGAGAGCAGGTAGAATAGCACAGAATCCTCAAGGTGTTGAGGCTCCATGTGAGAAGGCAGTTTGTTATGTACATCCAGAAGAACATGTGGTACACTCTAGCACATACAAAAAGAACTATGTATGCCTCAAACACCTAAGGCTGAGATAGAGGGGGGTGTGTGTCTGTGCGTGTGTGTGTGTGTGTGTGCACGCGCGCATGCCCATGTGTGCAGATAGGCAAAGCTGAGCTAACTAACCTAGCACCTGTAACATGAGGATCTGTAGATTCAAAATGACTGGCTGATTACCTTAGAAATCTGAATTATTTACTACAGAGGAGGAGTGCTAAGTATTTTGGAGAGTTGTTACAGGTTGAACTGTGTCGTCCAAGAAAGATACGTTAAGGTGCTAGCTCCCAGTACCTCAGAATGTGAAATTACTTGAAAATAGGGTTGCTGCAGATGTAATTGGTTAAAGTGGGGTCATACTGGAGCAGAATGGGTCCCTAATCCAGTATTACTGGTGTCCTTATAACAGGATGGCCACGTGAAAGCGAATACACAGGGAGAATGCAATGTGATTCAGTTCAGTTCAGGTGCTCAGTCGTGCCCGACTCTTGGTTTCTAACACTGAGCATCTTTCTTTCCCATTTAAAATCATCTTCCTGGGTCACAGTATGCTACTGACATGCTCAGTTTGTTTAAAAAAAAAAGAAAAAAAACTCTACTGATATTGACTTCTAGAACAACTCTTACTATGCCAGCCAATAATTCCCCAGTAGCACTGTTTCAAAGTATTATAACACTAAGGGCACCCCCTGGAATTTTTCTTCTCCTACATGGTTGAGTTGATACCACCTTCACTCAGCATCTTTCAACCTTCCTAGTGTCTACCTGAGGTGGCAAGAGAAAGTAAGTGGAGAGTGTTGTGAACATGATAATTCATGTTGCAGCTTCGAGCTGCCCTGGTGAACTGCTGTTTGGACTGCAAGTCAACACTTGACGGTGGTCTGGTCACATTTCATCAGCTACCTGGTTTGAAGCCTGTAGCCTATTTGAATTATTATAGATGTTGGAGTTTCTCAGGCTGGTGAAATCAAAGTGCAAATGCAAAAGGGAAAAAAAATAATTTGGTTCAATTTCTGAAAAATAAAATAGGGGCTTCCCTGGTGACTCGCTGGTAAAGAATCTGCCTGCCAATGCTGGAGATACAAGTTCAATCCTTGATCCAGGAAGATCCCACATGTTGAGCAGCAGCTAAGCCAATGCATCATAACTACTCTAGAGCCCACGGGCCACAACAGCTAAGCTCACGTGCTGCGACTACCGAAGCCCACAAGACCTGGAACCAGTGCTTCACAACAAGAGAAGGAGACGCCTGCACAACACAACTAGAGAGCAACTCCTGCTCACTGCAATTAGAGAAAAGCCCAAGCAGCAATGAAGGCCCAGCACAGCCAAAAATTAAATAAATTATAAAAAGTAAAATAGGATCAAGGGTCTTTCAACTGTGTTTTCAAAGGACAGGCACTGTGGCATGCCGTCGTTTTATTCCACTGGCATTGCCATTACATGCACTGCTGTCATAGTTAATCTGCTGCTGCTGCTAAGTCGCTTCAGTCGTGTCCGACTCTGTGCGACCCCAGAGACGGCAGCCCACCAGGCTCCCCCGTCCCTGGGATTCTCCAGGCAAGAACATTGGAGTGGGGTGCCATCGCCTTCTCCAATGCCTTAAAGTGAAAAGCGAAAGTGAAGTCGCTCAGTCGTGTCCGACTCTTAGCCACCCCATGGACTGCAGCCCACCAGGCTCCTCCATCCATGGGATTTTCCAGGCAAGAGTACTGGAGTGGGGTGCCATTGCCTTCTCCCATATTTAATCTAAATACCACTTATTTGCATAAGCAGAAATGAAAGCATGTTAAGGTCAATATTCTCTGCAGGCCATCATATAAAGACAATATCCATTTGAACCATTACTGATTATCCTTTCAAGGACTCCTCTTGACCCAAACCCTGGCCTCACAGAAGGACAGTATAAGTTTGTTGAAAGGAACACTAGTGAAAGTTGCTCAGTCCTGTCTGACTCTTTGCGACCCCTTGGACTATACAGTCCATGGAATTCTCCAGGCTAGAATACTAGAGAGGGCAGCCTTTCCCTTCTCCAGGGGATCTTCCCAACCCAGGGATCAAACCCAGATCTCCCGTACCGTATTGCAGGCAGATTCTTTACAGCTGAGCCACAAGGGAAGCCCAAGAATACTGGAGTGGGTCACCTATCCCTTCTCCAGCGGATCTTCCCGACTCAGGAATTGAACTGGGGTCTCCTGCATTGCAGGTGGATTCTTTACAACTGAACTATCAGAGAAGCCCAAAAGGAAAACTACTCAGCCATAAAAAAAAGAATGAAATAATGTCATTTGCAGCAACATGGATGGAACTAGAGATTATCATATTAAGTAAAGTAAGTCAGAAGGAGAAAGACTGATACCATATGATATCACTTATATGTGAAATCTAAAATATGATATTAATGAACTTATCACCCAAATAGAAACACATTCACAGATAAAGAGAACAGACTTAGGGTTGCCAAGGGGGTGAGTGGGTAGGGGAGGATGGACTGGGAGTTTGGAGTTAACATGCAAACTATTATATATAGAACAAACAACAAGGACCTACTGTATAGCACAGAAAGCTATAATCAATATCCGGTAATAAACCATAATAGAAAAGAACATGAAAAAGAATATAAATATGTATAACTGAATCACTACTGAAATTAATACAACATTGTTAGTCAACTATACTTTAATAAAATAATTTTTTTAAGTTTGTTGAATGGAACTGACAAATGTAAGATTCTTCCTATGGACATTCTTGTAGAGGGTCATGGAGCAAAAAGACTCTGGGGAATAAAAACATGAGGACAGTGTAGTACTGAGTCCCAGGAGCTGCAGCCTGGTTCCAAAGTGTCTTGGATGCAAGCACACATTCTGAGAGAACCTCTGAGTCATACTCAGAAACTGGGCACTTGGCTCCTGAGAGGCACTCTCAAGGTCTCCATACCATAATCTGCCTACTCCTCAATTTATCCACTATTGCAGGCAAGATGCAACACTAGCTTTTCCCTGATAAGAGGGGAACCAGTTCCAGGCAATCTGGGCAACAGAAGCTCACTGTGGGCCACTAAACTGCCCCTAGTAGAAACATTCCACCTATTTTCTTCAACCCAGCTGAAACCTAAAAGTCACAGGCACTTCATGAGAAATGATAAAGCCGAGAGCAGCCTTCCCTTTTCTGTGCTCTGTGTTTCTGAGAACACCAACTTGCTGAAGACTGGAATGGGAACACCATCTTCTGGCTTATGCCACCCTAAATAAGAACTGAGTGGCCTCAGTTATGCTTTCCTTTAATAATAAATTAACCAAAATCAACAGAGCAATGTGTGAATACCAATAGTCGTAAAGCCCTCCTCAATCTACCCTCCAAACTCATCTTCTCCTTGACTTTTCCTTTTTAACCGATATATTCATTCATTCAACAGATGCACATTGAGCACCTACTCTATACCAAGCACTACGCTGAGAGCCGAGCATCCCAGGTCCCTGCTAGAGTTTAGAGTTCAGTTAGAAGACCTGCTTGTCAATAACTATAGTACAATGGTCATATCTTGCTAATGGAGAGCGTAAAGGCTGCAGTGGACACTCAGGAAAAAGAGCCTCTGTGTTGGCCGAGGATAAGGACGGTTTCCTAGGGGAATAGCATTTAAGAGAGACTTGAAGCTTGAGGAGGAAAGTTGCAGAGTTCTGAAGGCCACTCCAGATGATGTAACAACATATATGAAAGTTTTAAAGGAATGATCTATAAGGACAGATTTGGGGAATTACTTGTTTTTCCACTACTGCTGAGGCATTAAAAACAAGTAAATTGGGGGAAAGTAACCTGAGATGAGGTTGGACAGCAGAGAGGCTTGAATGTGAGTGGCTTCATTCGTCATCCAAAGGAATCTTGACTTTCTCCTACAGTGTTTCTCAAAGTACATGCAATCCCTATGAAAATTTTTATGGTTTGCCTTTGTTTCATTGGAGAAGGAAATGGCAACCTACTCCAGTATTCTTGCCTGGAGAATCCCAGGGATGGGGGAGCCTGATGGGCTGCCGTCTATGGGGTTGCACAGAGTCGGACATGACTGAAGCGACTTAGCAGCAGCAGCAGCAGCAGCCTTTGTTTCAATGATAATTTTATATGTAATAATGAAATGGGAGAAGTTGCAGTAAAAAAACATGTTCCAGATTATCTGGATGGTCATTTGCCACATAACGTCAATGCCCATATTTATTTTTATTATGAAGCTGGCATCAAGTCAACAGAGATGTACCGGTTAGAGCCCAAAAGAGACGCTATTTAAACAAGGAGATCACACAGCTGAGACAGTAAAGTGGTGGGAGAACCGGGTCACCACACGGTATGCAGTAATAAGAATGACAAAGTAACTCAAAATAATCCATGCTGTCATGCTCTGAAATGGATTCACACTGCAAAGGACAACTGAGTTTCACAAGACAATGTCATTTGTCTCATTAAATGAAAACTGTTCATTTGAATGTTGCTGGCTTTGTAGTTTTTCATAATACATTTCTCCCTCCATTTCTAAGGAGATGACTACACAAGTCCTCTTATTACAAGAGCCCATTTGCTTGATCCCAGGCCAGAGTGCTGTGGAATTCAGTGCTGACCTGACAAGCAAAGCTGTAGCTGTGCTTCAGGGTCTGTTGGTATCTAGCCTGGAAATTCTGCAAACTTTTATATGTGTCATTTCACAGAGGATTTTGTGGTGATGCCAGAACTAAAAATTAGACCCAAATCCCAGGTTTTACTAGAGATACAGAAAAGGTATATATATATATATAAAGTTGTTATATATCCAGTATAAAAAAATAGCTAGGACTAAGGCATATTGTTCTGTAGGCCACCTGGAACTGAAATCTGTCTCTTCACTGAGCCCATGTGTCACTGAGTCTGCCTCTATCCAGGGAAGGTGACCTCTTCTAATTTACACAATGGTGGGATGAACTTGCCAAGCCATGACCCTCGGAGAACATGGCATCTTCTGGAGGGGGCATCTTTTTCCTAACTGCCTGAAGGTATTCTATGGGCCTCTGTCACCTAGTCCTGAGATTAAATGTCATCACTCTCACCCACCAAATCAGAACTCTCACAGTTCAATGAGGATAAAGGATTTTCTTCTTGCTGAAAGTTTTGTGAAGTGTGTGACTTTCCCATAAGAAAGGCATAGTACCAAGGCTTTCAACAAATACACAGAAATAGATGCCCTCTGCTCACCTCGGGGGCCATCCAGAATGGGGTGCCAACAGATGTGTTTCTCCGTAGACGTGTACTGGTGAGTTGAGCTGAGACACCTACAAGAAAAGCATGTCATAATCCAGCCGCAAGCAGACGATGATGCTCGACCAGGGCTGGCAAACTTCTTTCATAGAGAGTCAGACAGCAAATATCTTAGGCTTTGTGAGCTTAAGGCTCTGTCACAACTACTCAGCTCTGCAAAAGCAGCTCAGATAACACAAAAGCAAATGAGTGTGGTTGTGTTTTCACAAAAATTTATTTAGGGATGCATATCATTTTCAAGTACAATACTCTTCTTTTGATTTTTTCCCCAACTGTTAAAAAAAAAAAAAATCCTTCTTAGTTCATAGAGTGTACAAAAATGGGACACAGGTCAGACTTGGCTCACAGGCTGTTGTTTACCAAACACTATAGGTATGAGCATGTCTCACTCTATCTAAATCACTGGGATATTTTTTTTCTAGTGAATATTTCTATCCGTACTGCTGCAAAATTGGAATCAAAAGAAAGCATCAAGAACTAGGATTAACCCCAAATACCTTCCTACTATATTTCCAAAATATTTCAGGTGATATCTTTCTTAAAATGGTGCTTTGTTTGATGGAGGAAGAAAATTGGCATGTATTATCTATAACTGAGCATCAGTGTAGACAGAAAAAAATTTCAGTGCCTTATCTTACCTAGAAGGCTGGAAAGCTGTCAAGAAAAATACATTTGTCAAATGGAAAAAGAAACAGACTAAGACTATTATTATCCAGGGCTCAATGTTGAGGATTTGAATTTTAATATAATTCCTATGTACTTTGTTTTAGTCTTCGGCCAGCTCTCTCTTTTATGCCACAACAGAAGTAAAGGTGAATTGGATTAGGAGTCAGAAGGCCTGTTTCCCATAGCAATTGTGCCTTTTCCTATAAGGCCTCGAGCAGACAACCTCACAATGAGTCTCAGTTTTCCCACCTTTAAACTGGGAATAATACTGTTCATTACACCTAACACAAAGAGCTCTTAAATATCAAGGGAACAACTGTGAAAATGACATAAATTGAAAAGCATTCTACAAATATAAGGTACTGTTTTATACCAAGCAGAAATCTACTGCAGCCCTTAAGACAATAACAACAGTTGCCACTAATGTTGTCGATAAGAACTAAAAAACTTGGATACATGTGCTCATCAGCAAAGAACATATCTTTAAGAACATTAGGCATAGATTTGCCAATGGGTACCATGGGTTGTTTTTTGAGGGTAGTTCCACTAACAGCTTGCATTCTTTACTCTTTATTAGGAAGCCAGAAGAGGGTTCTTTAAATTCTATTTAAACACCCTAAAATTTTTCTTTGCTTTTTAAAAAAACAGACCAATTACTTAGTGCAATTTCATTTATCTTTGAGTAATTTCTTCAGAGCAAATGATTCACTGATACATTTTAACACTAAATTCTTTCTTACCAATAAACCAATGAACATACAAAATCATTTTTTCTCCTCCTAGGCTGATACTGAAAAAGAACATTTAAAAAAGTGCTTCTGTAAATGTTTTCTCATTATTTATAGCAGTCATGCTGAAGGACTGACTGTTGTTAAATTCATTTAGAAGATTAAACTATTTGATAAACTTAAAAGGAAGATCAAATGGTTTGTTGGATTCAATACAAGGAGTGTTGTAAGGAGATATTTAATAGTTCTCTGGCCTTAGGTGATACAGCTCTCCGTTTCCTCTCACCCTTCCATTTCCTGTTAATGTTTCCAGTTCAACCAGCCTCACATGTAGCAGCAATAATCACAATTTAAAGGGATGTTAGTTTCCAGACCCAAAGGACTATTTTACCTTCTGCTCACTGGGAATTAGTATGCCTGAGGCTAGAGAAAGTCATTTAAAAGACCAAACGTTTTTCTCTTTTCATATGCAAAAGAACAATAGACAAAATGTAAATTATAGACAATTGCCCTGAGTTGTGAAATCCTTCCCAACAAACCAAAATTTTTCCCATCAAATTTGTCTTTTGAAACACTTTCATATTCTCTCTTTAATAAAATTGCTTCTAAAGCTGAAAATAGATTAACAAACAGCATCTCCTAGGGTGATCCATCTGGTGAACCCCTCCCTACTCTCCAGCCTGTGTGTCACTGGAAAGGCCCTCAGCCTATGGTGTAGAAGAGAGGCCCCAGTCTTCTGAGATCACAATAAATTGTTGCCTTTGGCTAAACTGCACACATCAAGAAAACAAACGACAAGCAGTCATTACCAAAGTCAACGAGCTTAACTCCTCCTTCTGTTGTCAGAAGAATGTTATTCCCCTTGACATCACGGTGGATGATTCGGTTATTGTGCAAATGCTGAAGGCCCTTCATGGAGTCCCATCACCACCAAACAACAGGAAAGAGAAAAGGAAAATTTGCAATGGTTAGTTTTAAACAATTACCCTACTATTAAAATCTAATCAATCAAAAAAAAAAAATCTAATCAAAGTCCATATTAGGCTACACCTCCCTGCTGTTAATACACCTTGCATATTATAGAGCAGTTTCCCCTTGTTAATATGCTGTGGGGAGCCAACCAATGACAAACTGCCCCCTCAACCCCACCTCGAAGGACGTCCTTACCAAGAGGGCCCCGTATAAGATGTATGAGATCACTGCTTCATCCAACCGCTGGTTGCACCTAAGTAGACTTTTGACAAGCTCGGTGACTGAGCCCCCGTTACACAGCTGCAAGAGGAGGTGCCAGGGGAGAGAGACAGCAGGAGCATACATACAAAAAGAAAAGAAAAAAGACAGTAAGAAAAGGCCACCGATTACCAACCTCAAGCAGTAAATTTGCAAATCACAAAACTCTAGGTTGGAACAATGAAACTTCAAATTTCCATTGCACAGTCAAATCTAATTCTGTGTGTGTATGTGTTTGCATATATTTATTCAAGGTGATGACTTACGATTGAAAATACAAGTCCAAAAAAGTTGACTTCTTTCTCAAGTTAAATAGCTAAGCACAAGACATTATTTAGACATTTAAAAGAGAATGCATATAATAATCATGGTGAGTTATTATTGGAAATTTTACATGAATATCGTCTGTTTAAAAAAAAAAAAACACATGCAGTTTGAAGGAAAGACAGAGTCAAGATGAACGCCCTTGATTCTTGGGAGGGGATAAATTTTATTTCAAATCTTCCTGTCTCCAGTGCTGGCACTGCAGACACCAGACGTCCAACCAGCAGCTCTTTCTGGAGTTGCCACTGCATGTCAGATTTATGGGACGGAGCCGCTGCATATGTTCATCTAACCTTTTCATATTCAACTTTAGAAGCTCAACAACTTTATGCTCTTTTTTTCCCCTGTAATTAAAAACACTGTAAAAGTATACCTTTCATACTTGCTCTCTGTTATAGAATATACCGAGATTTTAGATACATAAACCAGGCATATTATTTTTTCACAGCAACTTAAAGGTTTTCAAGGAAAATTTTGACTAAATGCAGAAGGCAATGTGGAGGTTTGGGTGTGCTATATGCCATTTTAAATCAAGGGTTCTTAAGTGGTTTGAGCAGGGCTTGTATATACCTTGAAACTGTAGGCAGCATGTTGTATATTCATCTTATACTTTCCTGCTGAGAAAATTCACAGCTTTTGCCAGATCTGCAGAGCCATCCTTGTCCATATAAAGTCAAGACCCTAATTTAGAGACCTAGGTTTCCTCCTGGCACTTTGTGTAATTTGAGAAAAAGTTAACTAGTGAACAGTGGGGGTCCCCTGGTTGTGGCTGCTTGAGTCAGCTGGCTTTTTGTAAGCAAGGCAATCTGAGGGAGCACATATTAGCACCTTTCCTGAAAGAGGACACTCTTTATCAAGGGAATAGTACATGAAGATCTATTTGACTCTAATTACAAACATTTGCAAGGTTTTAATAAATGGTGAGGAGATGTTTTTGTTTGATGAATGTATCTCTTCTTGCTACATACATGGCAGATACCTTGCCCACGCATTAAGAATCAAGATAAGCTGAAACTGAATCTGCCCATGTTTTTACCATGTAAGTTGCTCACAAACAACACTATTCAACCAAAAATCCAATATAGAATTGTTTGTGGGGGCAGAGTCACTTCTGACTCTACGACTCCATAGACTGTAGCCTGCCAGGCTCCTCTGTCCATGGGATTCTGAAGGCAAGAACACTGGAGTCAGTTGCCATGCCCTCCTCTCTGTGATCTTCCCAACCCAGGGATCAAAACCTCATCTGCTGCATCTTCTGCAGGGCAGGCAGTTTCTTTACCACTAGTGCCACCTGGGAAGCCTCAGTATAGAACTGGGAATCTTTAATAAAACCATGATAAATCACTATCTCTCAGAAAGGATTCAGGAGGGAGCCAAGAACAGTGAAATGCACTGAAGGCTATCGTGGTCTGGGATTATATAAGTGTCCTCAGAATCCTGTCTCCACCAGTGTTTGGTGTAACTTGCTAACTCAACACCAACACTTCTCATGACCATAATATTGAGTACCAGTGTAATTTCTTCCAAAGGATTCCATATTCTTTTTATTTCGACTATGTCTTACATGACCCTGAAGGACACATAACATTCAATGTTCAATCTAATACTCCCTTGAACAGTGAATGCATTTTCAGTGTCATGATTCGTAGAAGAATCTCAAAAGCTAATCTTTCAATAAACATAAAATAATTTTCTCAGGACTCCCCCAATTAGATTTTATATATCAAAGGAACAAAAACAGGAAAACTGAACATAGAGTCAAATGATGATCACGAAAGAATGCAGAACATGACAGAAGGGATGTTTTGGACCCACAAAAAAAAGTCCTTCCAAGGCTGATGGCATAGAGCTTGCAGAGCTTGAGAGAATAAGATCAGGGTGGGGATGCTCCCTTTTGGAAGTGGGAGTTGTATAAAGGAATAATGATGATGAAACCATTTCATATGAACCTCTTTTATTCAGAAATCTGCAGGGAGACCTCCTCCCAGGAGCCTCATGCCAACAAAGTGTTGTCTGTGCTGTAGAGTGGCAGTAGAGTTCAAGATCCACCAAGCCTGGGATTCTAACTGTCCCTACACCTTACCTGTCTCCTGAGAAGCCTGTATGCAGGACAAGAAGCAACAGTTAGAACCAGACATGGAGCAACGGACTGGTTCCAAATTGAGAAAGGAGTACCTCAAGGCTGTATATTGTCATCTGCTTATTTAACTTCTATGCAGAATACACCACGCAAATGTCAGGCTGGATGAAGCACAAGCTGGAATCAAGATTGCTGGGAGAAATATCAACAACTTCGGATATGCAGATGATACCACTTTAATGGCCAAAAGTGAAGAGGAATTTAAGAGCCTCTTGATGAAGGTGAAAGAGGAGAGTGAAAAAGCTGGCTTAAAACTCAACATTCAAAAAACTAAGATCATGGCATCTGGTCCCATCATGTCATGGCAAATAGGTGGGGAAACAATGGAAATCGTGACAGACTTAATTTTCTTGGGCTCCCAAATCACTGCAGATGGTGACTGCAGCCATGAAATTAAAAGATGCTTGTTCCTTGGAAGAAAAGCTATGAAAAACCTAGACAGAGAATTAAAAAGCAGAGACATTACTTTGCCAACAAAGGTCAGTATAGTCAAAACTATGGTTTTTCCAGTAGTCATGTATGGATGTGAGAGTTGGACAATAAAAAAGGCTGAGCACCAAAGAATCGATGCCTTCCAACTATGGTGTTGGAGAAGACTCTCGAGAGTCCCTTGAACAGCAAGGAGATCAAACCAATCAATCCTAAAGAAAATCAACCCTGAATATTCATCAGGAGGACTGATGCTGAAACTCCAATACTTTGGCCACCTGATGTGAAGAGCCTATTCATTGCAAAAGATCCTGATGCTGGGAAAGATTGAGGGCAAGAGGAGAAGGGAGTGACAGAGGATGAGATGGTTGGATGGCACCACGGAGTCAATGGACATGAGTCTGAATAAATTCCAAAAGACAGTGAAGGACAGGGAAGCCTGGCGTGCTGCAGTTCATGGGGCTGCAAATAGTCAGACATGATTTAGGGACTGAACAATAACAACAGCCTGCTCATAACTTGCAAGAGATTTAGAACTTGATGCTGCATTGGCAACAAGGACAAGGCTAGAGTTTGAATGAAAAGGAGAGACAGTGAAGACCCCATGATAAGGAGTATCAGGGACCTAAGACACAGGGAGATACACAGGGAGACAGTAGGAGGACTCAGGGTCATCACACAGTTGGAGTGTGGTCTCATTGCCATAGATTTACATGAGCATCTGCTGTATTCAGATCGAAATGTCACCCCAGAGAAGGACAGGAAGAGGGAAAAGGAAAACCATAAAAAAACTAAGTCCTTATCCAAGTGACTAAGCTTTGAGCTGGATTGTGAAAATGGGAAACAAATTCCCCAAACTTGTCCCTTTCCAAAGAAGTACTCAGTTGACTAAGTTTAACAGAATGAGTTCAAATCAACTGTTTCCTCTAGGCAGGCTGGGGGCTCAAGAACAATGTTAGGTTTAGCTGTTGAAAAGAAAGTGACCTCTTGCTTCTCAGTCGTTTGTGACTGTCCAGTTTGTATTACTCAATCATGAACACTGTCCCTGCACTCAAAGAGCTCAACACCAGAAATGGACACGTGAGTAATAAGAGTGGCAGGTGGAAGTGGAGTATGCCCAGGGGTATGGTGGCACTGAAGAGGGAAGGGTGGCTTCTGCCATGCCAGGGTGGAGAGGAAACAGTCTGGAACTCTTCCCGGAGGATGTAACACATACAATGATTCTGAAGGACAAAGGAGCTTCTGGCAGGTGAACAGGAAGAAGAGCACCCTTGGAAAAGGGACATCATGTGCAAGGAAGGGAGCACAGAAGAATGAGGTGGGTTGGGAGTGCTCCTATTTGCCGGTCCATTTACGTGCGTGCATGTGTCTCTGTCTGTGTGTCTGAATTCTACGTACTCTGCCACTGTTGGGACAAAGGGACAGAATCTAGCACAGAGAGATGGAGAAGTAGAAAGGGGGACAGGGAATGCAGGCGTGCCCTGCCAAAGTGTGTGGACTTTATGCATACGTATTACGATACCATAATATACCATTGGATAGGAGTGGTAAGCTAGCAACAGGTTTTAGACAGGTCTGTTCAGATTTCTAGAAAGACCTTGGTAGCAGACTGGAGGGTGGACAGAACAGGAAGACACAGGCAGCTGGACACTTGTCAGGAGATATTGAAGCAATCAAGAGAAGCAAGGTCAATAAGTCAAGAGTCCTGAGGACAAAGAATCAGGGACAGATACAGAGTGGGTGTTGGGGGGTGGTGCTTTTATAAGACAGCATTGACAGGAATTTTGGACCAGTTGGATAGAGAAAGTTAAGAAGAGACAGAGTCTAGGGATCTTGTGAGAATATCAATAAAGTTCTTTGATCCCCTAAAGCCAAAGCAGTAATCGACATGCAAAGCACTGCCACACCTTCATCAGAACCACTTCTCGGTCTGGCTTCCGTCTCAGGGAGGCACATGCTTTATTGAATTGCAAGTGCACTATTAAAATTCTACCCAGAGAATATTTAAATTAAATACTGGGTGATGATCCAAGCTAACTCAACCCTGGAATTTTCCCCTGAAACCTCATTTTAGTCTCTCTCCTGCCCTACTTTCAATCTGGCCATTTCTGCAACAAGAGCCTGTTTGGTGGCATTTTAGATGGGTAGCCAACTTACAAACTTTCTTCATAGCTCTAGAACCTACGGATAGATTAAAAGCAGCCATTTTGTCAGCAGGATCAAAACTCAGCTGTGGATTTAAGAACAACAATAGAATCTGACTCAGTTGGTGCCTTTTGTTCACTAAATGTCAGAGTTTAAGAGCTGTCTGATTTCTTGTGCCTCAAAGAAACATATAATTAAACTGCTCAGGGTACCTTTAGAGGAAGCAGTCCTGTGAAGTTGATAAGCTCACTAGCAAGGTTTTAAAGGGCAGCCTGTGGGTTACAGGGAAAGGATTTAGGGTACTTGGATATAAAAAAGGAAAGCGGGTACACACTGACAATTGTCTAATCAGAGTAAATATTCAGTGAAATGGACTGAACACTTTAAAAGCATGACAAGGGAACTATATTTAAATGCATCAAATAATATAATCCTCTTAAAGCTGTAAGGAGGCAGCCAAGCTTCCTACCTCACCCACTCCTGAGGGTTGGCACCTGCAGCCTTTTATTCCCACCCACGCTGCCAGCCATCAGACTCAAATACAGAGGTAGGTCTGCACCCCTGAGTTCCTCCCTACGCCCTCAGCGTTCAGGAAATGTGGCAGCTGGATGCATCTTGAATTTAATGAGCGTTTTGCTCCAAAGCAAGAAAAACAGAAAAATCATTTACATTCCACATCTATTTTCCAAAACATCGTTGAATATTGATTCAATCACAGTATGTGCATTTGCTAAGATGGTCGTAATTTCAAGCAATAAAATGTTCCTTGCTCCATAAGCCATCAACTTTCCTCCACATTATTAAAGAGTGACCCATGCAACACAATCACCAGACCTTTATTCTAGCTGAAACTCTAACCTTCAAGTAGCTCCTGTACAGGCAAGTTGATTTGCCCTAAGAGGACAGAATTAGGAGGAATTTCTTTTCAGTGCTCTTTTGTTCAGTGGACTTGATCTTTCAAGGGTGTTAGGTTCTACAGAGGGCATAAAGCAAAAGGCAAGGATTATCAAAAGTACTCTTGAAGATGCCTTAGGGAGCACCATGTCAGACAATGTCCACCTCTCAGGAAGGCCAAGCAACATAGTTTTCCTCCACAGCACTGGGAGACATGTGTTTATTTTACTGATACAAAGTAAAGTCACTGTCTTGCCCCTAGAAGAATGAAAACAATGTCACTTGAAACCGTGGAGTTCCAGTAAGGGTGGGCTGGGAGGAAGATGCTCATACTACGAGAGGCAGGAGGGCCCCAAGACCCCCACCTCCTGTTTCAGCCTCTCTCCAGAGCACGTCGTAGATTCGGTGAGTAGGCAGAATCACTCCAACACTTCAGCTTCTCAGGCCCTCTTGTTTTTGCTGAATAAAAATAGCACATGAATATAGGGTGCAACTCAGCTGCATTTCAAAGTTCTTACCTTCTCCACTCCCAAATGTTCTGTACTTTCCTTCTGACCCCCAGGCATTCCAATGACTCTCATTCTAGGATCCAGCCAGAAACTGCCCTTGGAGTCAGGGTTCTGTGCTCCAGGGCTTTCTAACCATCTCTGGCCAATCAAAACATGGTTCAGACCATCAGAGTTCCACTATGACCCTGACTTGTTAACATGATAACCTTGACTCATGCCACAATATCAGTGGGTGAAAATGCTTTAAGGTGTTAACTTGCAATGATAGTGGGCTTAGACTGGACTTTCTAGGGCCTTACATAAATAAATGCAAAATCTGAACAGAGGTATCATTTCCCCCTACTTTGGCTTAGATACTGAACTTACACATAGATCTTTGAGAGGAAAAACAGGTTAAAAATAATTCTTTCATTTGGTTTTAAAATATAAGTACTTTTTTAGTTTACATTGTCACTAGCACTCTAAATGCTCAACTATTTCTTTTAAGTTGAACATATTATTTGAGCAGAAGTAGTATTTACCAGTGGAAAGTTTTACACCAAAGGAAAACAAAAAATATGTATATTTCATGTCTTAGCAAATACTAGGCATTTTGTCTGAATATGGAGCTTTTTTTAAAGTTCTAATTTCTTATTATATTTCATTTAGGTGAGAGATAATAAAACTTGTAGATTTTCTGAATTTAACATTAACTAGGATAAAACTTATTCACAAATTATCCAAAAGATTATTATGTATGTTTTTGTCTCCATATCTTTCTCCTCTAGTAGTTGTCTGTCACTGAGGAAAGCTTTGGTTTGCTTTCTGGTAACAATTAGTAATTAATTTCAGAAATGACATTTTTATTTGCTTTTGTTTTCAGAGTTGTGCTGATTTAGGAGGGTTATTAATAACATTTTTCTGTCCTCAAGAATTGCTCTGTGGAATAGCTTCTCATGGTTCCTTTCATCATATTCAGCAAGGAAACAGCAAAGGCAATATAAATTTAATCTCAATATACAGGATGAAGGGAGCAATATTAAACAGATCATAATTTTATTGTGCAAGTTTCCTAAAGCACTCATTAAAAAGCTATAGGCAGTGCAACATAGTCAAGGTACTGTGTGGACTGTCATTATCTTCCAGCAGAGTGTGTGTGTGTGTTTGTGTGTGTGTGTGTGTGTAATCAGGAACTGCTGCCATTTCAACCAGAGATCCAAAGTCTATTTCCCAGACCTGACAGAGAGCACCATGGGCAGCAGCGACATAGAAAGGGAGAGAAGCGAAGTGCGATCCTTCTCTAGTTCTGCCGTATAACTGGTTATGGGACAGTAAGCAGGCCACTCCTTCTCTGGGTCTCTTTTCCTCAACTGAACACTAGGAGAGTGACCTGAAGGAAGGCTGAGGTCCCTGCCAGCTCTAGGAGTTCAGGAATCTGTATCTATAAGCATACTGGAGGCACTGGACACAGCTAACCCAGGAGCCTGGCATGGTTGGCCTATTCCTAGACAGAAAAGACTGAGGATATCTGGTTCCCCGTGCCATCAGCTTTGGCATGGACCAACACAACCTGCAAAAGGTATAATATCTGCATACTGTATTGCTGAGGCATGAATAATTCAGTGTGCCAGGGCAACCTCATTATCTGTGCTTAGTCACCCAGAAAAAGCAAGAGACAGTCCACGGGGGAGTATTTGCACAAGGCTCAGGTCACAGTTCTGAGCTCCTTCTCATCTTTCAAGACCAGGTGCGGCCCTTTCTGGCTGCCTTGGTTGTGCCTGAGGGGCTAACGTTCAGTCACTCCTCATGGGGAAGAGCACTTGTCCTCCAGGTGGTGGCAGGTCTGAGCAGCCTACCTACCCACCTGGTCAAATGGAGGGAGGGACAGTCCCTCTTCAAGCTCTGGAAAACCCCTGGAAGGTCCAGTTTTCCATATCTGAATGCAAAGTCTTTTTAAGTCGGGGTAAAATGAAAGGAAACTAGGACTTCTTGGTCACTGTACTTATATTATTAAATGATAATCAGGTTTAAAACACTGAGGTCTTACAGAGTTTAAGAATATAACCCTAGAGACACTGCTGCTGCTGCTGCTGCTAAGTCGCTTCAGTCGTGTCCGACCCTGTGCGACCCCATAGATGGCAGCCCACCAGGCTCCCCCATCCCTGGGATTCTCCAGGCAAGAACACTGGAGTGTGTTGCCATTTCCTTCTCCAATGCATGAAAGTGAAAAGTGAAAGTGAAGTCGCTCAGTTGTGTCCAACTACAGCCTACCAGGCTCTTCCATCCATGGGAATTTCCAGGCAACAGTACTAGAAATTATTATTTCAGAGACCCTAGAAATATTACTTTTCATATTATGTGAGAATAAGCATTTAAAAATTAATGTTATTAATATTCTAGAGCTTTGTAAGCAGGATAAATCTGTAATATTCCCAGGGAAGGAGTGGGGGATAATAAAATCCTAAAGATGATACTGTAAGAACATACTATGTGATGTAACCAGTCAACTAAACAGACAAAGATGATTTCTAAAAACCAAAATCCCTTACATCTTTATATTCTGAAGAGTGCAACTAGTGTGACAGAAATGTTCCTTACAGATTATCCCATCTGAATACAACAGATGAATTTCTCATACATGGTTGCTATGGCATCCAATATATATTTTCTCATGACCAAGCCCTCCTAGAGCCAGATGGGAGGTTTTCGACAAAAGAACCCAGACAGTGAATCCAGGACTGACCTCCCCTTTGTTGCTTCTCTCTTAGAGCTTTCACACATGTCCCCACGCTCATGGATCACACATGTGACCTCAGGCACGGAGGCTGGTTCAGAGGGGTGGAGTCTAGGACAGACGAGGGTGGGCCTTGTGAGCATGAGGCAATACAACAGACCTGTCCTAATATACTGATTTCACATGCTGTCACTGCGTTGTTGCCATGTTAGTCCCATGGAGGAACTGTATTTGTAGGGAATGGACTCTTTTGCACCCAGTTACATACATTCATTTCCATTAACAAGGGAGAGAGAAGGGCAAGACTATAGTGGATACAGTGATGCTGGCTTCAGACTGTCTCTTCAAAGCAGATGTGGCCAGGAATATCAGATGCTCCCTGCTCCCAAGTATCAGAGGCACCTCTCACCAGGAATTGTGCCTAGCTACAGGGAACCTCCTCCCCCAAGGCCACATGCCCGCCCAGGGTGGCATGTACCCAGTGATTGGTTGATGCAAAGATAAAATACAGGACGACCCTACAAGAGCATCCCAGGTCTTCTTCTCCCTGAGGATGGGCTGAGGCCTCTGTTGCAACTACACTGATGTTTCCTGTCTCCCTTGTCCAATCCCACCTTTCGTCCAGGTCTAGCCCCAAGAAGAGGAACTCTCCAATAACCTTCCATTAACAACTGTCAGAGTTTATTTTCAGAAAATCCAACCTGAGATGAGGATTAATGACCATGAATGGGCTGATTCAAATTTGGCGAGCAAGTAAACCTTGGGTTAACAACTTTTGAAAATGAGCTGCAATCCATTGGAACACGTTTTCTGTGAAATTTTCCCAGCCTGGAGTAGAAAATAACCTTTTCCAACTGTATTCTTATATCCATTGTATTAGAAAAAAAGATTATTAAAACCTCAGAAGCAGAGAAACATGCACATTTTCAGCACACAGCCTACCTGTAAAACGTAGAGAATACCACATCTGGTAAGGTACCTGTGATATGCAGGAGAGATCATTTCCCCTAAATGGGCATCTTATAGTATCTAGGCAATAACGTGTCTGCTCACCCTTGGTGAGCTGTCTGAATCGATGGTCATCTAATGGGAGCCTCTTACCTCCAGAACCAGCCACAGCTGTCCTCCCACACAGTGATCCGCTTTGTAAAACATTCCGTAAAACTTTACAACATTGGGATGATTCGGGAGAAACTGCAAAATGTTGTATTCTGCCTCAATCTCTTCATCCATATCCTATATAGGGTAAAAAAAAAATGCATGCTGAATTCAGTATAATGTGTGAGGTAAGGTACAGGACTGATACCATGATCAGGTAACCCCTTAACAAAGCATATTTAGTCTGCATTTTTTACGTCATCATTACCATATCTTGAAAACACCTAACAATGAACATGTAGATACCAACTAAAGCCTTCCAATTGTTATATCAGTAAAATGTCTTCATTATATATCTTTAAGAATAATATCATAAATATCCTTTTAAAATTTAAAAATGTCTGAATTTTCAAAGCAATTAAAGAGAAGTAGTGCAAAGGGATCCAACCAGGGTACAACACTTATAACCTCACTGTGCTAAACAGTGGACAGCATTGTAAGCTCAGTGTTTAGTGCTCTGATGGATGCCAGGCTACGATGACTGAACACCACACGTCTGGGCCACTTTGTGACTTACAGAGAGACCAGACTCTGTGTAAACCCAAAACATCACTCTTTACAAGAGAATAACTGTCGAAGAGCCCTGGGGACTAAAATCAAAACAGTAGTAAAATGGACAAGAGAAAATCATCTAGAAAATCATGAAAGGAACTTTTGACTCCAAACGAAGTCCCTTCATTCAGATGGGCCGGACTTCCCTGGTGGCTGAGACAGTAAAGTGTCTGCCTACAGTGTGGGAGACCCGGGTTCAAGCCCTGGGTTGGGAAGATCCCCTGGAAAAGGAAATGGCAACCCATTCCAGTATTCTTGCCTGGGAAATCCCATGGATGGAGAATCCTGGTAGGCTTTGTGACCCCCAGTCCATGGGGTCACAAAGAGTCAGACACGACTTCATGTCACTTCACTTCATTCAGATGGGCCAGGGAGTCATAACTCATTTTGGGATATCATGTCAAGTTTCAGTATCTCTAGAAAATCACCCCCAGAATCAAGAAAGAAGTTGAAAACTCAGTGTGCATGAAACCCTATATTGTGGTTACTTACACTGATTGGATCTAGAATTTTTACTGCGGCCAGGCTCCCATCTCTCTTATTAGTCACCTTGTAGACCTTGCCATAGGTGCCTTTACCTATGGTCTCTATAATTTCCCAGGTATCTGTGGGATCTGGAAGCGATTCAAGTCCAAGCATCATGGTGTTGTAATGAAACAATCCATACAGATGTCTCCTGGTGGGAGGAAAAGTTTGTTATGAGCAACAGATCACAGGATTAGTGTCAATGGGCTTTTGAAACAAGAATATTTTTATTTCTTAACCAGCAATCTTGTAGTACTTTCCTTTTTGTACTGTCCGCTTGTACTTTAAGTAGATTTTTTTAAAAGAGATTTGAAGCCTCTTTAAGAAATGGGAGTAGAGGATATAGGGTGGGCTGCATGGCTCTGGAAGATCTTTAAAAACACAATTCTAAAAGGGGAGATTATATTCACACTGAAGGAGGGAGGAAAAGGGCCAAAGAGGATGTCCAGTCATGACCAGACAATCTCATTCTAGGTTGCTAGTAGTGGCTGCTGATGCCAGGAAAAAATCTGAAAGTCTCAGGTCTGAGATCTTTACAGCCAAATTATGTAACCTTGACCAGGTCTCTCTGATGGTCACTAGAAACTAGCATCCAGCCTCTGTGTGCAAAGTCTGGGCTGTTAGGAAGGAGGATCTGGTGCCTCTACAAAGCCCTCTGTCCCTGTCCTTTCAGAAAGCTTATGTTAAATCTTCCAGGACTCCCTTGAGTCTCGAAAGGCTGGCTCAAGAGTTAATGATTAGGAAATGTGAAGATATAGAAACAAAGAAGAGCTATTGGGCCAAGAAACTGGTAACAACTTAGACTATAAATCCGCCACATAGCAGAAACACTAAACTCCCAGTTCACTGAAAGATATGGATAAAAGCCTGACACACATTTCTGAATTGTTTCTACAGGAAGAAGACTGCAAACAGATGAAAACTGCTGACCACAAGAACAGAGATTCTAGACTGTTTGAAACTAGAAAGCTGATGATGCTTGCAACTTCACCTTGATGCCAACCAATCTGAGATGCTTGTGTACAAGTTGATCACACACCCTCCCTTACACCGGCTTTAAAAGTCCTTCCCCAAAGCCATCAGGGAGTTCAGGTCTTTGGGGCATCGGCTGTCTATTCTCTTTGCCTGATGCCCTGCAGAAAATATCGAACTTTCTTTCACCACACCCCGCTGTCGGTGGATTGGCTTTGGTGTGAGAGGGTAAGAGAACCTAAATTGGGTCTGGTAATAGCATCAGTCAGTGCACAGTATCCATTGTCATCCAGGTCTTAGGTCCTACAAGGATTAGCCAAGCCCAGACCCCGTCCACATAGCAACAGCCTACTGTGGAAATCATACTGAATGGCTAACCAGAAGCTGCAAGCTCACCCCACCTTAGCAGTAGTCTATTTAATAAGGACTTGGCCCTGTAAAGTTTAAGTACTTTAAAGTACCAGCAGCAAGCCTGGCAGGCAAACAAAGTCACTCTAGACTGGTCCCATGAAAAAGCCCCTTCAAATATAGTTACTCCAAGGCTGGAAGAGGGGTCTCAACCCCAGGCTGCTTCTAACCTCAGGAAAGGGGCCATTAGACTCCAACAGGAACAACCACAGCATCCAGTCCCCAGGTGTCCACCTGGAGTGAGCCCTTCTGCCTCATGCTGGGCAATCCAATTTCTACTTCTAATTATCTTCCAGACTGCATTCCCTCAAGACACAGCCTTTTGACTTGGAACAAAAATTCACTTTTCATCCTTACCCTTTCTGATGGGGACATTTCAAAGATATTGAAAACCATTACCAAAACCAAACAAAATCCCACTATCTGTGGTATTGATACTGGGAGGGAGTCTGTCTTTCCAGAGTCCACCTGGCAGGAATTTTATGCTCTGAAGGGGTCTCCAACCAGCACCTTGAGAGCCCAGGCCAGGGTCACCCTGGGCTGAGACAATGACCCTAAAAGGTCAGGGGGTCAAACAACTCCTGATTTTCATCTTCTGGTTTCAAGATTCTAATGAACTCTAAGCTTTCCCCTTGGCCAGTGTTTCCCAAAATCCACCTTTCTCAGCACATGTTTCACAATTCTTGCCATATATGTATGTTACCTGTGCTATTAGCTACTAATTTAAATTACTTGCTTTTTTACATAAATAGATGTCTTATGTTTTTTTAAATTTTTTTGTTGCCCACAGACTGCTGGGAGAAATATCAACAACCTCAGATATACAGATAACACCACCCTAATGGCAAAGAATGAAGAGGAACTAAAGAGCCTCTTGATGAAAGTGAAAGAAGAACAGGAAAAAGCTGGCTTAAAATTCAACATTCAGAAAACTAAGATCATGGCATCTGATCCCATCACTTCATGGCAAATAGATGAGGAAACAAAGGAAACTGACAGATTTTTATTTCTTGGGCTCCAAAATCACTATGGGAGGTAACTGCAGCCATGAAATTAAAAGACAATTGCTCCTTGAAAGAAAAGCTATGACAAACTTAGACAGTATGCTAGAAAGCAGAGACATCACTTTGCCAACAAAGATCCATGTAGTCAAAGCTATGGTTTTTCCAGTAGTCACGTACCGATGTGAGAGTTGGACCATAAAGAAGGCTGAGCACCAAAGAATTGATGCTTTTGAACTGTGGTGTTGGAGAAGACTCTTGAGAGTCCCTTGGACAGCAAGGAGATCAAACCAGTCAATCCTAAAGGAAATCAACCCTGAATATTCATTGGAAGGACTGATGCTGAAGCTGAAGCTCCAATACTTTGGCCACCTGATGTGAAGAGCTGACTCATTGGAAAAGACCCTGATGCTGGGAAAGACTACACGCAGGAGAAGGAGATGACAGAGGATGAGATGGTTGAATGGCATCACCAATTCAATGGACATGAGTTTGTGCAAACCCCAGGGAAGCCTGGTGTGCTGCAGTCCATGGTGTCACAAAGAGCTGGACATGACTGAGCCACTGAACAACAATAACAACATGGCATGTAGGATCTTAGTTCCTTGACCAGGGATCAAACCCACACCCCAGGCAATGGAAGTCTGGAGTCTTAATCACTGGGAGGTCCCATATATATCTTTTAAAGGCACTTCATATCCTACCCTAAATCATTTGCCCTATATCAAAATTAACTGTGAAAATATGATTATACTAAAAACAACAGTTGTTCAAGTACAGTCAAAGATTACTGCCCCTGTTCTTTTGGGGAAAAGAAGGAGATCATGGAGTGATAGGATAGAGTTAAAGATTAGCACAAACTTTTCCCTTAATCTCATCAGAAGACATGAAAAAGAATTAGCAAGTGAACGATTTTGTCCCTATGTAAATCACTGTCCTTTATTGCAAGATCCTCAAAACCTCTGAACACCTTGGGAACTGCTCTTCGGCTCAGCTTCTACAAAAGCGAAAGGCAGGATCAACTGAGGATGTTGATTAAGGCCAGACAAGTGGGGATGGGGAAGGTAATGAGATGTGCTTCCTGGAGAGAAGAATCTGGCCCATCAGCATGGGTAGAATTACTTTATACTCACCAGGACAGGCCCTGTTTCTCCACTTGCATCTGGGCTCAGCGCCACTGACACAGAGGTGCTGAGCCAAAATGCCTGCATGATCCAGGCCCTGCCCTGCCTAGCCCCAAGATTTGCCTAGCAACGCATCTCTCTTGGCCTCAGTTTCCTCATTGGCATGGTGGGGCTGCTTCTGCCACCCACTTCACATTGTGGCTATGAGTCTAAGAGGATGAAGACAGAATGAGGTGAACGTGGTGAGTGCTCGACCAGTGACAGTTGCCATCACAAAGGCACAGCAGAGGCAGCACAGCTTCCTGTTCTGTTTTATTTTACCCTCAGCCACAAACCAAATGAGAACCAAATTTGTCTGCTCCAATCAGTTATCAGTTTCCAACAAACGGCATGAATTTGGTGTGCGCAAATGAAATGAAATCATAGCCCATGGCAGTGGGAGAGGACCCTGGAGGCCCTTGAATCAAGTGGTTTCCTGATGATTTGGGGCCATGACACCCTTTTGTTAAATTAAATCTTACTTAGGATGCTGATGGATAAGCTGAGAGAAGCAGTGCCCTTCTGGCTGAGGGAGGCTGGGGAAGCGGGAGCCTGCACTGCCTCCCATGAGGGACCAGAGGGAGCACCAGCCCCCTGGTCTGCTTGTAGCTGCTGGGTTCAGCACTGCGAGTCCTGTAGCCTGGGAAACCTCAGAACTAGGCAAACCAAGAGAGTCTGTCACCCTAGAATCTGGGATCTTCTCCAAGCACTATTAGAAAATCCCTGATTAAGTAACCTCCACCACCACCATCTCATCCCCTATTAGGCTTAAACTGTAACTTCCCCACACCCCAATTCATATGACTGTATGTGTGTATGTGTTAGTCTCAGTCGTGTCTGACTCTTTGCAACCCCATGGACTGTAGTCCACCAGGCTCCTCTGTCCATGGGATTTCCCAGGCAAGAATACTGATGTGAGTTGCCATGTCCTTCTCAGAGCATCTTCCCGACCCAGGGATCGAACGTGGGTCTCTTGCATTGCAGATGGATTATTTACTGTCTGAGCCACCAGGAAAGCCTGCCCCAATTCATATATGGTGAAGTCCTAATCTCCAGTACTTCAGAATGTATTTGGAGATAGAGCCTTTAAAGAGGTAATCAAGGTAAAATGAGGTTATGGGGCAAAGGGGTGGGAGGAAGTTAATCCATACGACCAGTGTCCTTTAAAAAAGAGATTAGGGCACAGACACACGGAAGAAAGACTCTGTAACAGAGGGAAGATGGTCATCCTCAAGCCATGGAGAGAGCCCTCAGAAGGAACCAACTTTGCCAACATCTTGGTTTGGACTACTAGCCTCCCGAACTTTGAAGAAATAAATTTCTGTTGTTTAAGCCACCCAGTCTGTGGTACTTTGGTATAGGAGTCCTACCTAGTTAACTAATGGGTTTCCCTGGTGGCTCAGTTGGTAAAGAATCTGCCTGCAATGCAGGAGACCTGGGTTCGATCCCTGGGTTGGAAAGATCCCTTGGAAGAGGAAATGGCAACTTACTCCAGTATTCTTGCCTGGAAAATTCGATGGACAGAGGAACCTGGCAGGCTACAGTTCACGGGGTTGCAAAGAGTCAGACTTGACTAAGCACTTGCGCGAGCGTGTGCACACATGCACACACACACACTAATTTACAGACAAAACTTAAGTCCAGGTTGGTGACAGGACTGTGTCGGGGCAGTACAGGAATGGGAATCCAGGCTTTCCTAAGCCCACGTAATAGAATTAAGGGAATCCTCTGATTAGCAATGGTTCTTTCTGACTAACTGCACCAAATACTGAACAGCTCTGTGAGGGAGATGCTTCCCACATGGAAGCCAAACGCGTCACAGACCTAATAGACAGCGCTCTCTGCGCTCTGCAAAACAAGAAAAATTCACCAGAGGGAATCATCTACAGTCGACACCAGTAATGGGTGAGCGGGAGGCAGACCCCCAGGTTCCACTGCCACGCCCGTCATGTTGATCTGGACATTCATTCACAGACAGGGTTAAATAAAGGTGCAGCAGAACAGGCACACATTAATAGGCTTGCCAGTCTGCTGTCTTTAAAATCAATACCCGACTCTATAAACTCTCTGATGATTGATTAAACAGCCAGCCCAAACAGTGGCTGCTTATACAGCCCATAAAGGTGGTGATAATCTGCTTGGGGAGGCAGCCCTACAGACAGCTGAAAAGGTGCTCCTGGCCAGAATGTTAACCTTGGTGGGTAGATGGTGCTTCTGCCTATGTCTGTGCCCAGGGCCTCACGTAATTAGCCAGGAGTGACCAAAGAAGGGTCAGGAGCAGTTTGGAGTAAGAGGGATGAACGTGGGACTGCAGTTTCCTGCGTCTCCCACATGAGGTCTCCATCATTTATTCAAACACAGAATTAAAGAGTGACCTCAGGAGATTTGGCTTCCCTGGGAACTCAGCTGGTAAAGAATCTGCCTACAATGTAGGAGACCCCAGTTCAATTCCTGGACCCCAGTTCAATGTAGGAAGATCCCCTGGAGAAGGGATAGGCTACACACTCCAGTATTCTTGGGCTTCCCTGGTGGCTCAGCTGGTAAAGAATCTGCCTGCGATGCTGGAGACCTGGGTTTGATCCCCGGACGGGAAAGATTCCCTGGAGAAGGGAACACCTATGCACTCCAGTATTCTGGCCTGGAGAATTCCATGGACTGGGTAGGTCACGGGGTTGCAAAGAGTTGGACACGACTGAGCGACTTTCACTTCACTCAGGAGACTTGAAATCTCAAGTTACATGGGTTGCTCTCGATGCAAAACAAATAAAAGGACAAATCTATCTGGGAAGATGTGAGTGATGGCATTTTTCAGCATGAGACGGGCTCATGCCGTTTACACCCCAATTCATATTTCTTATGGACCTGGACATGTCTGTAGTGTGGCTGTTCTAGAGTGAAGACTTGATGAATACTCTTTGATTGTTTATGTAGTAATACTACCGAAGTCAATACCACAAACAGATTTCTGATCAAAGTCACTGCTCTCTCAGAGCAAGATTCTGCTGTCTCCTCTCTTCCTGTGGCATCCAAACCCTTCCACTATGGGGAAAAGCCATCAGCAAGGCAAGGAGGACATCACCTATGAAAGAAATTTCCATCTAGTACATAAGAGTAACCTAGGTATTAAAGGAATGTTTCCCTACTTTTCCCCATGCATCACAACTAACAAAATATCTAGGATATATCCAATCTCATTACTTAAGCCACCAGATAGATAGATAGAAAAGCAGACAGATATTTAATAAGAGACTTTAAACAATGGGGCTTCTCTATGGCTCAGATGGTAAAGCGTCTGCCTGCAATTCAGGAGACCCAGGTTTGATCCCTGGGCCAGGAAGATTCCCTGGAGAAGGAAATGGCTACCCATTCCTGTACTCTTGCCTGAAAAACTCCATGGACTGTCACCTGAGGAACCTGGTAGGCGACAGTCCATGGAGTTGCAAAGAGTCGGACACGACTAAGCGACTTCACTTTAAACAACAAGGTCCTACTGTATCTCACAGGGAACTATATTCAGTATTTTGTAATAACCTATAATGAAAAAAATCTGAAAAAGAACACACATAAATATTTATACGTATATATAACTAAGTCACTTTGCTGCACTCCAGAAACCAAGACAACATTGTAAACCAACCATACTTCAGTAGAAAGAGAAAAGAGACTATCTTTGTGGTAACAGAATCCCTTAGAAGATAAGAACAATAGTCCTTGTTTTGTTTTGCTTTCAGAAGACAATCTCCTAGAGTCATAGGCCGTGCCTCTTTGCGGCAGTTGGGAAAGCAGGCTGTCAATAATATTTTTTCTGTTGATAAGTACAAATGGCCTGAACATGACCTCTGTTTGCAACTAAGAGCAGAGGCAGGTCTTGCTCCACCAGAGAACAGCTCAGCTCCAGGACCTTCTACCGCAAGAGAGGGGCACCTTGCCCAGGTTTCATGTCGCACTGCAGTGAGGAGTTCTCGTGTGGCTGTAAAGTCGTAGCACATCTGCTGCTTTGTCTTAGCAGGACTGAGGTCTAAAGACTTCCTGAGGAGTTCTGGTTACAATTATCAGCAGAAGACACACTTCAAAAAATAAGCCAACATATTCCAAGCTTAGGTTGTGTCAGACATTACACCATAGAGATTTAAATTCCACACATTTTTAGCAATCACAAAGGAAAGTCAGGCATCCTGATGGAAGAACACCCTAAGAAAGAGTGTTGCCAAAAAATTAAAGCTGGATCTGATTGTACTTCTAGATTACCAATTTACAGGAATAATACAGGACAACATGCTAGACAACACCGTGGGTGTACAAATAAGCAAAATCCAGACTCTCGGTAAGAAACGCTCCAAGACAAATGACTCCACTTCTTCAAAAAATAAACTGCAAATAAAAATACATAAATTGAAAGGGGAAACCTCAGGATTAAAAGGTGCTTATGACTTATGATATATGCCAAATATAAAATAAACTGGATTCACAGAAACAAACTTTAAAAAAATAACAGTTATGAGATTATTAGGACACTGACTAGTTATTTGATGATATTAAAGACATATTGCTAATTATTTTAGTTGTGATAACTATATTTGTGGCTGTATTTTTAGTGCTTATCTTTTAGCAATACATCCTGAAATATTTACAGGTACAACAATATGCTGTCTGGAAAAATATGAGTGGAAAAAATCCAGGGTATACATGACAAAAGATTAACCATGGGAGATTATTATTGAAGCTGCGTACATGAGGGTTCATAATCATGCTCTGTTTACATTTGTATGTTTTTCAATTCCCTATTTTGGAGATTATAAAAAGTTTTAAAACTTCTGTGTAATTAACGTACGTCAGCATACATTCTGATATTCATACACCAGGTCAATCCCACCTCTCCCTGAACCACTTCCTCATAGTGGACTCTATAAAAATGTCTCTGGACAGCTACATGTAAAAGAATGAAATCAGAACGTTCTCTAACACCACAGGGGCTTCCCAGTTGGTGCTTAGTGGTAAAGAATCCTCCTGCCACTGCAGGAGATGAAAGAGACACTGGTTCGATCCCTGGGTCGGGAAGATCCCCTCGGGAAAGAAATGGCAACTCCCTAACACTACATACAAAAACTAAACTCAAAACATGTTAAAGACCTAAATGTTAGACTAGATATTATAAAACTCCTAGAGGAGAACATAGGTAAAACACTATTTGACATAAATCACAGCAATATTCTTTTGGATCCATCTCCTAGAATAATGGAAATGAAAACAAAAATCAATAATTGGGACCTAATTAAACTTTAAATTTTTGCACAGCAAAGGAAATCATAAATAAAATGAAAAGACAACCTACAGAGTGGGGGAAAATATTTGCAAATGATGCAACTGACAATGGATTAATCTCCAAAATATGCAAACAGTTCATGCAACTCAATAAAAAGTAAATAAAAACATATAACTCAATCAAACATGGGTAGAAGATCTAAATAGACATTTCTCCAAAGAAGACATACAGATGACCAAAAGGTACATGACAAGATTCTCAATGCAACTAGTTATTAGAGAAATGCAAAGCAAAACTATAATGAGGTATCACCTCACACTGATCAGAATGGCCATCGTCAAACAGTCTAAATAAGAAATGCTGGAGAACAGGTGAAGAAAAAGAAACCCTTCTACACTATTGGTGGGATTGAAAAACTGGTGTAGCTGTTTTGGAAAACAGTATGGAGGTTCCCTAAAAAAAACAAAAAACTAGAATCACCATATGATCCAGTAATCCCACTCCTGGACAGAGAAAAACCATAATTTGAGAATATACAGGCATTCCATATTCATTACAGTACTATTTACAGTAGCCAAGACATGGACCACAGGGGCTAAATATCCATTGACAGATGAATGAATAAAGAAAATGTGGTATAGTTACACAATGGAATATTACTCAGCCATCAAAAATGAAATAATGCCGTTTGCAGCATGGATGCACCTAGAGATAATCATACTAAGTGAAATAAGCCAGACAGCGAAAAACAAATATCATATGATATCACTTACATGTGGAATCTAAAAAAATCATGCAGATGAACTTACATACAAAATAGAAACAGACCCACAGACACAGAAAAAAGATTTATGGTTACCAAAGACAAAAAGGAGGGAGGGATAAATTCAGGAGTTTGGGATTAACAGATACACACTAGACACATAAAATAGATAACCAACAAAAACCTACTATATAGCATAGGGAACTATAGTCAATATTCTGTAATAACCTATATGGGAAAAATATCTGAAAAAAATAGATATATGTATATGTATAACTGAATCACTTCACTGTATACCTGTAACTAACACATTATAATCTATATTTCAACAAAATAAATTAATTTTTTTAAGTCTCAAAGTATCATGTGGGCTAGCACTGGAGTCATAAAGAAATAGGAAACCACCAATATAAGACCAACAATAAAACAGTTTGATTCTAAAGCACCCACACTTGTATTGTCCAAAAGTCACCTTTTCAGTCTACCTCTAGGTGACCGAGGCACAGTCAGTCCCCCTCAGTGGCTGATGTCCCAGCCCAAACTGCCACTAAAAGCAGAACTGTAGTTACGAGAAACTAATGAACCGCTGAATGGCACAGGAAAATCAATAGGCAGAAGAAGGCAAGTGACCTTCTTCTGCCCGTCCAAATCCTGTTCTTTTTTTCCTGAAGGAGGAAGAGAGAAAGAATGCCAATACACAGACACTGAAATAAATAAAAAGGCTCATCACCAAAAAGATCTGTGATCTTTTTCCTCTGGTCTCTGAAAAAGGACTGCCCAATGGCCTGAAGCTGAATCTGCCCAAGGCTAAATGCAGAGTCACTAACTAGCTGGGTGGGTGGCCCCTAGGCAGTTGGTGAAAGGCCTGGAGAGAAAATGAAGGATAGTCCAAGGTGAGCCTTGGCTTTGGCAATAAAAGGAATCCACAGAACAAATTTCACATGGTGCCCTTATAACTGATGTGTTTAGTGAAAAAGAAGGAAGCAAACTAATCTGAAGAAAAACGGTCCTCCTGATAAATTCCCTACTCATTCACCTGTGTCTTTTTAGAGGCCCTATGAGCTGACACACCACAAGAGGTCAAAAGCAAATAGATGAGCTCAATTCTTCCAGGGCTGAAGTGAGCACTAAATATCCTCACTGTGAAGTGTGGCCGTTTCTTCCATGTGCTACTGCTCTTACCTTGTCTTTTTGCCCATCACCTCTGTGGATTAATAAAAAATTAGACTTGGGGTTTCAAGGTGACTGCACATCAACAATAGGTCATAGATTAGCCCGTGTGTGCCCAGTCCCTAAATCATGGCCAACTCTTTGCGACCCCATGGACTGTAGCCCTTCAGGCTCCTCTGTCCATGGGGTTGTCCAGGCAAGAATCCTGGAGTGGGGTGCCATTTCCTCTTCTAGGGGATCTTCCCGACTCAGGGATCAAACTCACGTCTCCTGTGTCTCTTGCATTAGCAGGTGTATGCTTTACCACTGAGCCACCTAAGAAGCCCATTGGATTAGCCCAAGTTATTACAAAATTTATCATTTATGCATTTAGTAAGTAGTTATTAAATGCCAATCATATGCAAGCCTTGGACTAAGTTCTATAAGGAAGAATAGGAATCAGCTTTGGTTTTAAGGTTCTAAGCTTGTTTACGAAAACTTTATGACTTCTGGGTGAGAAGAAAGAGTAAAGTCAGGTATCAAGTTTCTCTAAACTAAATGAATGAATATCGTTAACAGCAAAAAAATTGAGATCCAACAAAGAAAATGAAAATGTACAGCATTAATCAAACAAAAGAAGGGATACAATTTCATGCCATAATTTGAAAAGTAGCATTTGGGGAAAGCGAGAGATGGAAGATCCCAGGAATGACTGCTATTCTTAGCTCAGCTCTCTCTCTTCTCCCAGAAGAGTGGTGAGTTTGAAAGATGATGGTTAAACAAAATTCTGTAAAACCTTAATAACACTCTATTTAGAGAGAATTCGAGGGATGAATTAGCAGCAGAGAAATGGGTCCAGGCTCATCACTTATATATGTATAACAATTTAAGAACCTTTTGTTTACATCACTCAAAACTAGGCTTTGTGGGTCATTAAACGAAGTAAAAGAAATGATCAGGCTGTGTTCTAAAACAAGTTACTTTTCCAAAGATACACAGGAAAAGATGCCTCCTGCCAAGTAGAGTAATGCTAGCACAGCACTTTTAAACAATATTTCAGAGAGAAAAGCAAAGTCAATATCAATCAAGCATGACTGCCCCAACGTCCAATACCCATACATCAGAAGGCAAAATGAACAGTCCAGACAGACAGATGTTTCCTGGTAAAATTAACTGAATATCAAGGCAGAGAGAGAATTTTTCAGGTACAGAGGACACACAACACACACACACACACACACACACACACACACCCCATACCCCAAAACGAAAAGCAAACAGAACAGAACAGAAGCTCAGGTTTCTCTCCACACCAACACTCAATACTCATTAGAGGAAAATCTGTAATCTATGTGTACAATAGTCTGAGGGAGAAAAAAGTGTGAACATTTTTATATTTAGCCAAAATGTTATTCAAGAACAGAGACAATAAACATTTTCAGACATGAAAGAGCTCAGTGATTTCGTGACTCCTACTTGAAAAAAAAAAAATGACTTGAGTTCAAAACTGAGCAAACAAAGAGATAAAGGTGGAGGAAAAAGTCTGATAGGGATATCTGAAATTATTTATATTTAGAAATGATACAAGGCAGCAGTAGGAAGTACATTTACAGAGGGAACTGTTATACATTTTAATAATAAAGAATAGTAAACCAAATTAACAAGAGGGGGAAAGTTTCTCTACTTTCTAAAGATGATAAATCAAGAAATTGACATTTAAATATACTATTTAGAATTATAAAGTTAACCAAGTGAAATGATATTAATTTTAAAAAGGAGAAAGCATATGCATTAATTTTCTCACTTGTTTCACTGAGTCAGTAGTAATTGATATATTGATAAACAGAAGTTAAAATCACTATACAAAGTTATAAAAAGAATCTCTAAAAGACAAAAATATCAACTATAAATCCTTGACATTATCATTAAAACATACACTTACTCATACAGACACATGTATATATATATCACATGAAGAAAAGACAAACCATGCGGTAAGAAACAGGGGAGGGTGGGCAGCATTAAACACAGAAAATGTAAGTTCAGTTCAGTTCAGTTCAGTCACTCAGTCGTGTCCAACTCTTTGCAACCCCATGAATCGCAGCACGCCAGGCCTCCCTGTCCATCACCAACTCCAGGAGTTCACTCAGACACATCCATCGAGTCGGTGATGCCATCCAGCCATCTCATCCTCTGTCGTCCCCTTCTCCTCCTGCCCCCAATCCCTCCCAGCATCAGAGTCTTTTCCAATAGTCAACTCTTCACATGAGGTGGCCAAAGTTTCAGCTTTAGCATCATTCCTTCCAAAGAACACCCAGGACTGATCTCCTTCAGAATGGACTGGTTGGATCTCCTTGCAGTCCAAGGGACCCTCAAGAGTCTTCTCCAACACCACAGTTCAAAAGCATCAATTCTTTGGCACTCAGCCTTCTTCACAGTCCAACTCTCACATCCAAACATGACTACAGGAAAAACCATAGCCTTGACTAGATGGACCTTAGTTGGCAAAGTAATAATGTAAGTTAAGAAGCATTAAAAATGTTCAGATGAATTTAAAAGACACTTGCTCCTTGGAAGAGAAGCTATGACAAACCTAGACAGCATTAAAAAGCAGAGACGTCACTTTGCCAACAAAGGTCTGTGTAGTCAAAGCCATGTTTTTTCCAGTAGTCATGTATGGATGTGAGAGTTGGACCATAAAGCAGGATGAGTGCCAACGAATTGATGCTTTTAAACTGTGGTCCTGGAGAAGACTCTTGAGAGTCCCTTGGACAGCAAAGAGATCCAACCAGTCAATCCCAAAGGAAATCAACCCTAAATATTCATTGGAAGGATTGATGCTGAAGATGAAGCTCCAGTACTTTGGCCACCTGATGTGAAAAGCCCAACTCCTTAGAAATGACCCTGATGCTGGGAAAGACTACACGCAGGAGAAGGAGATGACAGAGGATGAGATGGTTGAATGGCATCACTGACTCAATGGACATGAGTTTGAGCAAGCTTTGGGAGATGGTGAAGGACAGGGAAGCCTGGTGTGCTGCAATCCATTGGGTCACAAAGAGTTGGACATGACTAAGTGACTGAACAGCAATAAAGAGCAAAAATATTTATTATATCAATAAATATAGGGTTCTTCAATGAGACAAAACCAAATCTACAGAGATCCACACTAAAATAAACTAGGTAAGAGTCTTCATGACTCAGAAAGTTTAAAAGTAGGAGGTCAAAGATAAGTCAGTCCAATGATAACAACAACAAAAATCACAGTATTAATACTAGAAAAGAGTTAGTTCAAGGCAAAAACTATTAAAGAACATATAGTGTTATTAGTATGTTCAATAATAATAACTGAGCAATTACTATGCACCAGGTACAATTCTGGAGAAGGATATGGCAACTGCCCCCAGTATTCTTGCCTGGAGAATCCCATGGACAGAGGAGCCTGGCGGCCTACAGTCAATAGGGTTGCAAGAGTCAGACACGACTTAGTGACTAAACCACCACCACCAGGTACAATTCTACATACTATTAGAATAATCAAAGTTTAAATCCGTAATGAATTTATAAGTATTATAAATCTTTGAGCACCAGAGACAGTGTCAAAATTTATAAGAACAGAAATCTTTAGAAAAAATCAGCAAAACACAATAATAGGTAACAGATATTGTCAGTCATGACAGAACAAGGAGACAAAATAAGAAATATGAATCCTACAGTCAAAATGGTTAACCCAGTAGATATATATCGAAATGCATAATCTAACATAAAACCTCTTTTCTAGTACTGATGGGCTATTTAATTTTAAAAAGATAGAATACTTCAGTCCACAAAATAAAGTCTCAGTGTATTCCAGGAAAGTGGAATTAGAACACTCTTCCCTGACCACACTCCAATAAAACTAAATATTAATAATAAAAACAAGAAAAATCCTTGCCACCTGAAAATCTTAAAGCCCTCTCAGATCTTGACACAGTGGAAGAAGTTAAAACTGAAATTATAGTATTAAAAAAAAAAACAATATTAAAGATAGTACCTAGCAAAAAAAAACTTCAGTAGCTGGACTCAATGTAGAAGCTGCGGAAAAAAAAAACCAAAATAAAACCGATAATAATAAACCAGTTTAGTCAACAAAAGGATATTGTTTCTAATAGGAAACAAGATACAACCTCAAGGTCCATCACTATGGAGAGATTGTATGATAAATCATAATAATTACATAAAACAAAATATCATCTATCCAGATATAATCACTTAACAGAAAGTAAGTTTTGTTTCAATTAATACAGAAGAATGTCAAAACGTACAATTACAGTTTTTTAAAAGTATTGAACAAGTGTAAAAATACCTTTTGTGTAAATAGAAATCAAATGCACATTTACAGCCATTTTTTGTGTATGTGTGTGTATCTATGCATTTCCCAGAAGGCTATAAAACTCAGACTTTAGGGAAAAGTACCAGGAGAGGCACCAGAGAGGTTGGAAAAGAGAGAAACTAATTTTGAAATTAATATAATTTTTCAAAACTTCATACCTATCTACACAATACTTTTTTGCTGGGACATAGATTATTTCATTTTACAAGATAAATTTTGTTTTAACAAATAGAAGATCTCTAGAGAGATTATTCTCACCCAGCTGCACACTGGAGTCATGGAAAAGCAAAAACCACATGAAGCTGTAGACGCCCATCTTGAGAAGAAAGAATAAAAACCCAAAAGACCATATCCTTGAGAGAGGACTGGTTCACTATGCATGCTGTACCCAGGCCCTCTCAGGCCTGCTGAACTTTGCTGTCTGTCCTTGAATATCCATGAAATTTCCTACTACATTCTCCTAAGAAGCCCGCCAACACAGGTCCCCTTCTCACAAGCCAATTTGTGTCTCTCACAGGCTGACTTTAGCTCCTAAAAACCCCCAAAGGAGCCTTGGCCTGTACCTTGCTGAATATCCTAGAGTGGAGGTGCAGTCTTACCTTGCCAAAAATAAAGCAAAATGAAGCTTAAACCCCGTGAACTCCTGCAGTCAGTCATGCCTAGCGAGCATGATTTAAATAGAAACTTGTCCAGCAACATTCTAGAATAAGAATATTCATGATGACGATATCCATATCTGAGTATCTTACTAAGAAGATTTTGTCTATGTTATAGTATGTTCTATATGAATCATAAATCATAGGATGCTTTTAAAGCTGGAAGCATAGCTTTTAAAAAGAAATCGAAGAATGAACAGTGAAAGTTCAGAGGAAATTTGTTCAAATATTAAATATAATAAACATGCAGAGATAGACGAAATTTAAAAAACACATACCATACAAGCATGAACAAATCAGAACAATTCCAAACTAATGCATAAGCAAGTGCATGATATAACGGGCAAGGCTGGTAAGACAGAGACAAGGCCCATTTGTAAGAACTGGCTTCTTCACAAACAAACCACCTGCACATGGTTGGAAAGGACCCACTCAAGTACAGCACAGATCTCATCTCTTCTGGGAGGCTCCCCTACTCTTGCCAGGAGAGGTGCCCTTTCTTAGTGGTCTCAGGTATGAGGCACTCTTAGTGTATTACATACTTTTTCTTAGCAGTAATCACATTGCCTGACATTTTCTCTACCAGTGAGCTCCTAAGTACAGAGGCCTTGCCTTAAAATTTTTCTCTGACTCATCAGTACATACCCAATGTATAATCAGTGTTCAATAAATACTTATTTAATATAGGATTAAAAATCAGAACTTTAGAAACCAGTGAGGTTTCCTTAATTAAAAAAAAAACAATTCTAGCTTCATAAAACACTAAGACAATACAGAGAAATAAAGGAATAAAGATATCACAATGCTCATAAAATTCTACCATCCAAACATAATGACTCTGAACTATAAATATCATTGCAGACACTAATACATACATTCATATATACTCACATAAAGATGAATGGCTATGCTTGTTTGCTTGTTTGTTTCACAAGGCAGAGGATCTGGTTTCCAGCCCCATCTCCCTGCTGAATCGCTATTTCAAAGGTTTCAGTCATGAAATTCAAGACATTTAATCCTCATCCTTACCCTCCAGGTAATCAGCCATAGGGGAACCCTCCAGGGCTGTTGTCTTTTTTACAAAACACTCCCTTCCCCTTCGGAGAAGGCAATGGCACCCCACTCCAGTACTCTTGTCTGGAAACTCCCATGGACGGAGGAGCCTGGTAGGCTGCAGTCCATGGGGTCTCGAACAGTTGGTTAGGACTGAGCGACTTCACTTTCACTTTTCACTTTCATGCATTGGAGAAGGAACTGGCAATCCACTCTATTGTTCTTGCCTGGAGAATCCCAGGGACGGAGGAGCCTGGTGGGCTGCCATCCATGGGGTCGTACAGAGTCGGACATGACTGAAGCGACTTAGCAGCGGCAGCAGCCATTCCCTTTGTTTTCCTTATACCTTACCTTGCTGGTTCCTAATCTGCCTCTTCATTCTCCCATTAATGTGGACATTTAAACCCAAGTCCTCCCTTCAGTCTTTCACTTGTCTTACAAATGGCTCATTTCCACTGATGGCTTTAATAATCATGCCATAGCAGGTGGCGCCATCTGTCCAGCCCTATTTCTATTCCTCTGAGCCCCAGACCAGGATTACTAACTGCTTGCCACACATCTCCACTAACATGCAACCCTTAATTTGCAAAACCCTCAGACATTGCACATATAAGATTAACCAACCACCTTTGGCTTCTCAAAGCCACTACTCAATTCCCAATGTCCATTAGGGACTCCATCATTTTTTCTGGTAGCCCAAGCTATGGCCTCACTCTCACATTAGTCAGCCACTAAGCTGTCGCCATTCTTTGTTCATTTTTGTCTCTCCCTTTTCATCCTCACTGCTGCTACCTCTGTGCATCTTACAAAGGATGGCTACAAGAGCCTTCTTGTCTCCCTTCCTCTAGTCTCCCTTCCTCTAGTCTCCTCTTATTACAACTCCTAATATACCGCACAACCACATACAACATCCAAAATCATCAAGTAATTCGTGTCACAATCTTGCTTAAACAAATAACTTGTGATGGCTCGCTACTGCTAAATTTAAAGACAAAATTCTTTAAATATTTAAGACCTCAATAACCTAAATACAGCTTTCCATCCCTTTCTCAAAACTCCTTCCATTTCCTTGTGTCAAGCTTGTGATAAATTTCAACCTAAACCCTTGCCATTTTCTGAACCATCCTTGGATGTTTGCACCTCTGTCGTTTTGGATTTCTGCCAACAAGAGTGCTCATTCCACCATATCCATTAATCAAGAATCCTGCCAGTCCTTCAAGAGCCAGCTCATGTTCCCTAACCCCTCCACAAATAGGCAGCACCTCCTCCTCTGAACTCAACTCATCAGGATCTCAGTCTTCTTATAGACAGGGACCACCTAATTCATATGAGTCCCCTCTGCACTTACATCACCTGTCACTCAACAAATATTTATGAAACCAAAGAGAGGAAAAGATGGAATGCAATTAAACAGGGAGGACTGAATTTTGGAGTCCCAAAGCGATAACTTAAGCTGACCCTTGAAGAAAGTATATGCTTTTAATTAGTAGGGGTTGTGGAAAAGATATTCAAGAAAAAAATTAATGGAGGCATGTTGAGCATTTTCGACAAGAAAGCCTTTCACTGTGCAGGGCTGTCCTGCATATATCAAAATTGTGTGCCAGCCCCCCTTCTACTGTGACAGCCACAGGCCTCTTCCAGGTGAGAAGGATAAATTAAGGTTAGCCGTGGGCACTGGAGAGGAAACTGCTGAACCCTGACAAGATTTGACTGGAGCAAAAGAATTACTTCCACCAAGGAGATGAGAAGTACACCCAGCACCCTCGTGCTTATCTTTCACCTCCTCATGCTACTGTGAAGAAAAATAAAGCAACTGACAGCCACTCCTTTTTCCATCAGCTTCCTCATGTACACACTGAGAAGCAGTGAAAATATAAAGTGAAAAGCATGGTCACTAACTCTGGGTTCAAATCTCAGCTTTTATACTTAGTAGCTTCATTGGACGGAGAAGGCAATGGCACCCCACTCCAGTACTCTTGCCTGGAAAATGCCGTGGATGGAGGAGCCTGGTGGGCTGCAGTCCATGGGGTCACGAAGAGTCGGACACAATTGAGCGACTTCACTTTCACTTTTCACTTTCATGCATTGGAGAAGGAAATGGCAACCCACTCCAGTGTTCTTGCCTGGAAAATCCCAGGGATGGGGGAGCCTGGTGGGCTGCTGTCTACGGGGTCGCACAGAGTCGGACACGACTGAAGCAACTTAACAGCAGCAGCAGCTTCATTGGAAAGGAGAGAACTGCTTAACCCTCTGTGCCTCTGCTTCTCATCCATTAAACAGAAATAATGAGTCACCTTTCAGAGCTGTGTGGTAGTCCCAGCCAACATAAGGCACAAAACACATTGTTTGTTATTACACCTTAGAAAAAATCCACTAGCTAGAAAAGAGAGAATATCACCGCTAGATACACTTTCAATAACCAGGAAAACCCCTTCTATCATAGAGAGCATTTTCTGAATAAATATTAGATGCTGGACACTATGCCAGCTGCCATACTTCCATGAGACAGTAGCTGTTAATATTTCTACTTTATAGATAAGAAAACTGAGGCACTGAAAGGTTGAGTTAAGCTGGGAACCAGGATTTACTTATTTTTGTTTACCCCACTCTGACTCATTGAGTCAGCTAATATTTAATGAGCATCTACTAACTACCTGGCAAGGCTTCCCAGCTGGTGCTAATGGTAAAGAATCTGACTGCCAGTGCTAGAGACACTGGTTTGATCCCTGGATCAGGAAGATCCCTGGAGTAGAAAATGGCAACCTGCTCCAGTATTCTTGCCTGGAAAATTCCATGGGCAGAGGAGACTGGTGGGCTACAGTCCTTGGGGCCATAAAGAGTTAGACACCACTGAGTGACTGAGCACACACCCACACTGTCTGGCAGTCTAGGTGCTGAGGATATAGCCAACACCTCAACTGATGATCAAAGCAGGCTAAAACCATGCCTTCATGGGGCTTATATTCTAGCAGGGGGAGAGAGAGAATCAACAAAATAAATAAAAATAATAAACAGATGATGGGTGGTGATCAGCTGCTGGGAGAAGATAAAGTAGGAAAGGTGGATAGAAAGAGTGGTGAAAAGTAGGGGAACTGCAGTTTTAAAATGCATGGCCAGATAAGTATCACTGACCAAGAGGCATTTGAGAAATGAGGAAAGAGATGAAAGAGTAAAAATCTTAGCCAGGGATTTGGAGTGGGAGCCATTCCTAATAGAGGGTATAGGAAGTGCAAAGGCCATGAGGCAGGAATTTGCCTGCCTTATTCAGGAAACAGCAAGCAGCCAGTGCAGCTTCAGTGGAATAAGCAAAGGAAAGAAGCCAGAAGTGGGGTCAGAGAGAATGGGGTAGGGAAAGAGGAAATATCATGTAGGTCTTCATTAGCTTTGTAAGGTAAGGACTTGGATTTTACTTAGAAAGCTGTTGATGGGATTTGAGCAGGAGGGACATGATCTGACTTATGTTCTAACAAGTTACTCTGGTGGCTGCGTAGAGAGTAGACTGAAGGAGATGTCACTTGGAGGTACCTTGCTGCTGCTGCTAAAGAATAGCCAAAGTTATTGGCAAGAACACAGGAGTACCAATGCCATCCTCAGGTCTAGCAGCTGTGATCCCAATGGACTTTTTTCAGAGTAAAGTGCTTGGGAAGCCTCTTTCCACTCTATCTAGGATGTCTTGTTGACTACATAGATCATAGGGAACCCTCCCTCAACTATTCAGTACTGGGACCCTTTCTAAAGCAGACTGTCAGGATGAAGTCCACAGCGGCTGGATGGAAAGTGCCACACTCACATTCATCACTCCTTAGTGTTTCCCTCATTTTCGGTGAAGCTGAGTACAGAACTGATTGTCCAGTCTTAGTACACGGTAGGCCTTCAAAGATGGGAACATTTAGAAGACGGTCAAGTGGGAGGACAAAGTCCAAAGAGAGCTAGGATTAAGCTTAGCCAGATATTCCACAAAATGCATATTGACACCTACTCTGAGCAAATCAGCTACCAGGACTTCCCTGGTAGCTCAGACGGTAAAGCACCTGCTTACAATGTGGGAGACCTGGGTTGGGAAGATCTCCTGGAGAAGGAAATGGTAACCTATTCCAGTACTCTTGCCTGGAAAATCCCATAGATGGAGGAGCCTGGTCCATGGGGTTGCAAAGAGTCAGACAAGACTGAGTGACTTCACTTTCACTTTTCTGAGCAAATCATTGAAAGACCCTAAAATGAATCAAATTCAGTCTGCCATAAGTGGGCATACCATCCATTATGTGAAAGGATATGACTTGAATATAAGTTACTATACGGCAATAAGTAGGCACACCACACGTGAGACTATATAGTATAGTTACTTAAACACAGTTATATAGTTACTTGAATATGATTATTTAATTACTTGAGTACAGCAGCTATACTGCAAAATAGAAAGTGACAAATGTCTTATAGGGAGAGAGATAGCCTATTCAGAGGATCTGGGGGTGGCCTCTAATTTGGCCTCAGAGAGGAAACTGGAGCTAGAGACAGAGAGATGGGCTGAAGAAGGAGGGCCAGGCAAAGGGAGAGACTGGAAAACGGGGGACTCAGGATGGGAGCTCAGTTGGTAAAGAATCCGCCTGCAATACAGGAGACCCCAGTTTGATTCCTGGGTCAAGAAGATCTACTGGAGAAGGGATAGGCTACCCACACCAGTATTCCTGGGCTTCCCTTGTGGCTCAGTTGGTAAGGAATCCACCTGCAATGTGGGAGACCTGGGTTCGATCCCTGGGATGGGAAGGGAAAGGCTACCCACTCCAGTATTCTGACCTGGAGAATTCCATGAACTGTATAGACCATGGGGTCACAAAGAGTTGGACACAACTGAGTGACTTTCACTTTCAGGATGGGAACCAAGGTTGGGAGAGTTTAGAGAGACTTGGGAACGCTCAGAAAAATCTCTCAGCAACATATTTAAAATGAAGATTCTGGGCCCACACCAAGCAATTCTGAGTTGATGGGTGGAGAAATCTCTATTTTTAGCAAGGACCCTCAAGTAATTCTGAAGCAGTTATGTCCCACTCAACTCTACCTCCACTTTGAGAAATACCAGTAGAGATGAGTTAAAACCACCCATGTAAATTTTTCCTTGTTATTTTCTCTCATATAATCCTGTTGATTTCCTCTACAGGACTAATTGTTATAGATACTGTTTATACATCTTTTACTTACTATTGTTTCATGCCACAAGATATGAGCTCTATTAAGTCACCAACATACAGCTAATATTGTACTTAATACTGGCAGAATGTTAAATGGGAGAGCTAGGTCTGAGTGCTGGAGGCCTTGAATATCTCACTAGGTATAAAAACCTTATTCTAAAGGCAAGTCACTCAACCTCTCTGTTCCTCAGCTCCTTTTTCTGTAGAACATGGAAAATAAGAATATTTTCTCTATGGGTTTGTTCTATGAATTAAGATAAACATGCCAACATATGTAAACGTTAGATCTATTCCTGATCCTGGTCCATAGCAAGTGCTCAGTAAATTGTTATTATTAGCCAGTGGGAAGCTATGGAAGTTCCCAAAAAAGTAACCTAATGGTCAGTTTAGGAAGACTCACCTGGCAGGAGTATGTAAAGATAGATGAAAGGAGTTGACTCTAATTGGGAAGATGAGCCAGAAGGCTACTAGTGAATTCTAGTTAGAGTTATAAGGGTCTGTACTAAGGCAGAAGTCTCAGGAAAACAAAAGGGCTATCTGAGAGAAGATTAGTAGTAGCAGAATCAACAGATTTGGGGTAAAACCTAGGCTGTAGAAATGAAAAGAAAAAGCAGAATTAAAAAACAGCTAGAGTTTTGAGCCTGGAGAACTAAGAGACAGTCGACCAAAATGGGGAGCCCCAGAAAAGGCACAGTTCTGGGGAGAAATTCCAAGTTTTTCTGGAGATCTGCTGGGTTGAAGGATGAGAGAAAAGAAGGCACAACTGGAGCTCAGGAAAGAGGCTGTGCTGGGAGAACTCACTGGAGAACAATCTGTAGAGGGGCATGACCTGTGTCCCTGGTGGGGTTCCTGAGGCAGAAGTGGGTGTGGGGGAAAGAGCAAAGGCAGAACCTCATCCAATCTCTTCACTGAGTAGAGGTGCGACACGTGGAAGAGGAGCCCAAGGAGGAGCTAACAAGGAAGTTCTGGAGAGAATGGAGATCAGAGTTTCCTGAAGAAGTGGGGTTAAACCCCCTGAGTGGATGAAGAGGAGGAGGAGGGTTAAGGAAAGGTCTGGGATTTTTTCTTCAAAAAGATGCTCTGAGGAGGCACCAGGTGAGAATATGGAGAGAATGGCCAGGACTTAAACACCTCGTTTGGGGGCTAAAGGCAAGTGTCCCATCCAGGCAGCATGCCCACCCCTGTCCACAGAACGGCACCCCAGGGATCAGCCGGATCTGGCACGTGGTCACTCAGCCTGCAGGGCCCCGGTGCTCACAGAGTGGCACAGAAAGACAATGAGTATGGGCCAAGCTTTTTTTAAAAGACTTAAAGGAAAGTCAGACCAAAGTCATAGTTTCATGGGCTCATGATAAAGCCATTTGTCAGGGTGGGATGCGGGGTGGGAGGGAGGCTCAAGAGGGAGGAGATATATGTATACATTGGCTGATTCACTTTGTTGCATAGCAGAAACTAACACAACATTGTAAAGCAACTATACTCCAATAATAAAATTTTTTAAAAAAGAAAAAAAAAAAGCCATTTATCACTGAGGCCTCTAACTGATGCAGACCAGCTCCTGTAGGTGAAAAAGTCTCATTTAGCTACCTAAAAATAGCTAAATGTGGAAGTGACCATACTTTACAAAAACCATGAGTAACTGAAAAAGCATTGACAAACAGAACACATTCTGTAAAATCCCTGCTTTCACTTGGAGAAATAATTCTATTTTTCTGTGGCAGAATCTATTGCTGTGGCAAAAAGTCACTGCTATGGACGATATATTTGCGCCCCTACCCCACACCACAAATTCATTTGTAAAAGCCCTAATCCCCAATTCAATGGTATTTGGAGGTGGAGCCTTTAAGAGGTGATTAGGTCATGGACTCTTCACAAATAGGCTTAGTGCCCTACCAGAGACTAAAAAACTCCTGGAGGAGAACATAGGCAAAACACTCTCCGACATAAATCACAGCAGGATCCTCTATGATCCACCTCCCAGAATACTAGAAATAAAAGCAAAAATAAACAAATGGGATCTAATTAAAATTAAAAGCTTCTGCACAAGAAAGCAAACTATAAGCAAGGTGAAAAGACAGCCTTCGGAATGGGAGAAAATAATAGCAAATGAAGCAACTGACAAATAATTAATCTCAAAAATATGCAAGCAACTTATGCAGCTCAATTCCAGAAAAATAAATGACCCAATCTAAAAATGGGCCAAAGAACTAAACAGACATTTCTCCAAAGTAGACATATGGATGGCTAACAAACACATGAAAAGATGTTCAACATCACTCATTATCAGAGAAATGCAAATCAAGACCACAATGAGGTACCATTTCACACCAGTCAGAATGGCTGCAATCCAAAAGTCTACAAGCAATAAATGCTGGAGAGGGTGTGCAGAAAAGGGAACCCTCTTACACTGTTGGTGGGAATGCAAACTAGTCCAGCCACTATGGAGAACAGTGTGGAGATTCCTTAAAAAACTGCAAATAGAACTGCCTTATGACCCAGCAATCCCACTGCTGGGCATACACACTGAGGAAACCAGAATTGAAAGAGACGTGTATCCCAATGTTTATTGCAGCACTGTTTATAATAGCCAGGACGTGGAAGCAACCTAGATGTCCATCAGCAGACAAATGGATAAGAAAGCTGTGGTACATATACACAATGGAGTATTGCTGCTGCTACAGCTGCTAAGTCACTTCAGTCATGTCCGACTCTGTGCGACCCCATAGACGGCAGCCCACTAGGCTCCTCCGTCCCTGGGATTCTCCAGGCAAGAATACTGGAGTGGGTTGCCATTTCCTTCTCCAATGCATGAAAGTGAAAAGTGAAAGTGAAGTTGCTCAGTTGTGCCCAACTCTTAGAGACCTCATGGACTGCAGCCTACCATGCTCCTCTGTCCATGGGATTTTCCAGGCAAGAGTACTGGAGTGGGTACATATACACAATGGAGTATTACTCAGCCATTAAAAAGAATACATTTGATCAGTTCTAATGAGGTGGATGAAACTGGAGCCGATTATACAGAGTGAAGTAAGCCAGAAAGAAAAACACCAATACACTATACTAACACATATATATGGAATTTAGAAAGATGGTAATGATAACCCTGTATGTGAGACAGCAAAAGAGACCCAGATGTATAGAACAGACTTTTGGATTCTGTGGAAGAGGGAGAGGGTGGGATGATTTGGGAGAATGGCATTGAAACATGTATACTATCAAGGAAGAAACGAATCGCCAGTCTAGGTTCAATACAGGATACAGGATGCTTGGGGCTGGTGCACTGGGATGACCCAGAGAGATGAAATGGGGAGGGTGGTGGGAGGGGGGTTTAGGATTGGGAACTCATGTACACCCGTGGCAGATTCATGTCAATGTATGGCAAAACCAATACAGTATTGTAAAGTAAAAATAAAATAAAATCTAACACACACACACAAAAAGAGAGAGGATGGCCCTTTGCCACTGAAGACGCAGCAAGAAGGCGACAGTCTGCAAATCAAGGAGCGGGGGTCTCAACAGAACCCAACTATGCTGGTAGCCTGATCTTGGACTTACCAGCCTCCAGCAACTGTGGAGAATAAAATCCAAATAGAAAAAAACAAAGCAGTCACCCAGCTATACCACAGATCAAAATAGAAAACTATCTGAGTTCATCACTGAGGGCCTTATGTAGATTTGAGAAGGAAATCTTCCAAATTTACAAGATTTCTTATTCTAATGAGTCCTAAGTTACTTCACAAATATATAACTAAATAATGAGCACTCTTTAAGTACTATCAATAAGTCTGATTCAGTCAGTCCAGTCACTCAGTCATGTTCGACTCTTTGCAACCCCATGAACTGCAGCATGCCAGGCCTCCCTGTCCATCACCAACTCCCAGAGCCTACCCAAACTCATGTCCATTGAGTCGGTGATGCCACCCAACCTTCTCATCCTCTATCGTCCCCTTCTCCTCCCGCCCCTCAATCTTTCCCAGCATCAGGGTCTTTTCAAATGAGTCAGCTCTTCACATAAGCTGGCCAAAGTTTTGGAGTTTCAGCCTCAACATCAGTCCTTCCAATGAACACCCAGGACCAATCACCTTTAGGATGCACTGCTTGGATCTCCTTGCAGTCCAAGGGACTCTCAAGAGTCTTCCCCAACACCACAGTTCAAAAGCATCAATTCTTCAGTGCTCAGCCTTCTTTATAGTCCAAGTCTCACATTCATATATGACTACTGGAAAAACCATAGCATTGACTAGACAGACCTTTGTTGACAAAGTAATATCTCTGCTTTTTAATATGCTGTCTAGGTTGGTCATAACTTTCCTTCCAAGGAGCAAGCATCTTTTAACTTCATGCCTGCAGTCACCATCTGCAGTGATTTTGGAGCTCCTCCCAAAAAAGTCAGCCACTGTTTCCACTGTTTCACCATCTAATTCCCATGAAGTGATGGGACCAGATGCCATGATCTTAGTTTTCTGAATGTTGAGCTTTAAGCCAATTTTTCACTCTCCTCTTTCACTTTCATCAAGAGGCTCTTTAGTTCCTCTTCACTTTCTGCCATTAGGATGGTGTCATCTGCATAAGTCTGATTAACTTTATTCTAAAAATACATCCCTGAATCCAAATACCTGCCGCCACCACCACCACAAACCCCCAAGGAGCCTTTTGGGCAAATTAGATAAAAGACCCCTTATCACCTCTGCCAGCATCTCCATCAGGGCCCTGCATTCAGCCCTGCTACTTTCTCCAGGGGCTCAAGTCACCCAGGTCCCCCACCAGGACCACAGTCACAGTTTCCCTTCCTCCTGTCTCCAGCTCCTGTCCTTACCCCTCATCCCTAGCAGTCAGTTCCCCACATAGTTACAAGCAAGATCCATTTTAAAGTTATGCAAAAGGCTGCTGCATTTAGAACTGGATCCCACCTTGTCCCACCAAGACCCTGCATCACCTGGAGCTTTTCCCCTCTCTGAACTCGAACTCGTATCACTGGTCTGGAGCAGCAAGCTTGTATTTTTATGATCCTACCAAATTTCTCAATTGTCTGCACCTTTTTGTGCCTCAGTTTCATCATCTGAAAGATGATATGGTGAACTAATCATGTTTTTGTGATTGCTCCAGGCACTGCTCACCGAACTTACTCAAACCCAGAGCTGCTGACACTGAATCTTCAGGGGGAGAGACCAGGAATGGGCATTTAAAAAAAAAAAAAAAAAAAGGAATGGGCATTTAACCATGCTCCCTGGGTGAGTCCAGAGATCTCTAGGTTTACCTCTAAGTTCCCTTCCCTAGGGTTGTATGATTTTTAAACCTTAAGCCTATACAAATACTGAGAGGAAAAAAAAGAATCATGGCATTATTGAATTTATCTAATATTGTTCAAATCGCCATTTCCAAATCAGAAAGCAGTCACGATGTTGCTGGTGCTAAGGAACAATAGACACCCACAGCTATGACAAATGATTAACTAAGTGATCAGATTTTTTCACTTCCTTACCAAAGTATGGAGAAATTTATTTTGGCTTTAACTGCTTTAGACCTGAGTGAAATACATTAAAAACAACTCAAATTACTGATGACTAATGCCCTTCAATTTGGCATCAAGCTGAGAAATTCTGTGCAGAAGTAAAGTGGTTTATAATCCCACAGGTCTGTTCTATTATAAACTGCAGGTGGCAAGTCAAGTAGCTATGAACTGTGGTGTGTGTGTGTGTGTGTGTGTGTGTGTGTGTAAAAAATCTATACTCAAGGAGGGCATTTCTGCACTCTTTTAAGGGGAATTTAACAGCCCAGACAAAAGGCAGATGTTAGTCTTGAGGACTCAGGGATCTAGATGGTGCCTGAAAAGGGTTTGAGGCCGGAGTGGCTATCAGTCCCCTCACCTGCGCACCAGGCAGGGCAGCTGTGCCTGCCCTTTGCAAGAAAAGCAATTGAAACTAAGCTCAGAAGAAAGCTGGAAGGAAAATAACTGCAACTCACATTGATGACCTATTTTCTGAATCCGGCTTATCTGAGATTGGATTGTCACTCCTCCAAAAACCCGTCGAACCCTTCAGGCCCAGGAAATGGCATCTTTGAGAAGTGCAGGGACCAGAATGTGCAACACATTATCACCAGAGAGCTTTCTTCTGACACAGGTTCCAAGGGGCATAGCTTCGCAGAGCTATTGTGGGAGTGGCTGACACATGTACCAAATCCTTAGAGGCGCTTCACTATTAGCCAAGATTAACTTGATGCTAATTGGTAGTGAACCTGATCTCTTTAGTGTCTCTTACCAGCGTAACTGACAGAATCAAAACCATCCAACCTCCCAGTCTCCAAGTGCACGTCATGTAATATTTCCAATGTATTCCTCTGCTTCAGTCTGCAGTGCCCCTTCATTCCAGACATCCTACAAACTAATCATCTTTTTCTGACTCACGGGCTCAGTCAAGGCCTGCAGGCAGGTTCACTTTTCTGATCTACAGTTGCACCTTGCGTAAATGCCATGAGTTTCTGATCTGAATTCCTAAATAAAAGAGAAGTGACTCTTCAACAGCATTCAGAAGCATACTCTGAGCCAAGAGGAGAGAGGGGCAGCTGGCAATAGGACGGCAAGGCCTTCCAACCTGCCTGCAGCGAGCTTATTTTCTGGCCAGCCTAGGTGGCATTCAGGCCCTTGTAAAATAGCTGAGGACTGCAAAGCGGCAGGCAGCAAGAGCCGATAACCTTGGATTAGCTGGATCCATAAATTGTGAAGAAGAGTCTGTTTAACCCAGGACCAAAACCCCAGGGGGAATGCTTCCTGGAGCAGATAAATTTATGTACAGTTTTGAAGGAAAAAGTGAACAGGATTCACGTACATGAGGCAGGAAGGAAATACAGAGCCAAGAAACAGCTCTGAAAGGATGCAGATGCAAGAGTGTCATTTAGAGAATGCTCACGTTATAGCTTGTAGAATCATAGCACAGCTGGATGGGACTGATTGGTCATCCCATCTCTTTGCTGAATGAGTAAACAGATGAATGGAACGAACAGGATACAAAAAAGAACAGAGTCCAACAGAAGGGTCATAGACATAATCAAAAGATGAGTCAATATACAAAAGTCCATTGATGGCAGAGTTCTCAGCCAGCCTGAAGGGTTAAAATTCGAACCCAGAGGGGATAGGGAGTCACACCAGGTTCTTAAGCAGTGGGGTGAGATTGGAAATTTTCTTTGAGAGAGATTCCTGGCAGTTTTCACAGGAAAAAAATAGAACAGGAAGGCCAATAAGATAGTTTCAAAGATCACTGCCCAGGCACCAGCAAAGGAGGATCAGCTCAAACATCTTTAACCAGAGATTTTCCCTGGGCACCCCAGCAACTTATCCTGTTTCCCTTCCCCACTTCTCCACCCCCTACCTCGGCCCTGACAATACTTGTTAGCTCAGAATGGACCATCTGAAGGAAGGGACGTTCTCCTGCAAATGGCTGAGAGTCTGATCGCCTCCAGGTAAGTTTTTTCATCTGAGTAACGAGTTAGAGCTCATTCCCTGTGTGCGCACAGAAGTGACAACCTGACAGCCATTTGCATGATTTTTCTTCCGTAACAGCCTTCAAAATAATAATAGGCAAACTAGGTAGAATTTATTCATTTCAAATTTGCTTGAGCTGCTGGCATTAATGAAGGTAACTACTAAAGGACCATAAACATTTTAAATTCACAAATCATGTAGTGTATCACTTGTTCTCTCCGAGGAGATATTTGAGGGAATTTGTGTTACTAAAATTATTAACTGATTTGACTCTGGGATTTTGATGGCCACTTGTTTTTGGATGTACTGATATTGGAAGGTAGCTTTCTCAGAAAGTTCATCTAAGAATGGCAGAAAAAATGATATAAAAAATAATGGTATCAAGATAATAACAGTGATGTAATAATATGATATCAAGAATAAGAGACACATCACGTCAGCAATGACTTAAGAATCCAAGAATCCAGAAGCAAAAGAATGTCATAAATGACTTTTGCAGGTGCTGACATCACTACAGTCTGCAACACTGTGACAGTGTCTGTGATTGTCAGTATATATCCCAGTCTTAACATAGCACCTGGTAACATGGTGCAGTGGTGAAAGACGTGACCAACTGGATGAATGAATGAATGAATACAGAATGAATGATTTCTTTACATAGTAAAGGCAATTAAGACACCTAAGAAATTTATGCATAAGGGTTACTTTTTTAAGTAGATGGAAATAGCAATTATTTCAACATTTATTCATAAGCCTATGTGCCCCCATGTTTACACAACTGCACACACAATCTCAAATAAAAACACCTTCAGAAGGTACAGACATCAAACAGAAAGACTCAAGTTTTAAAATTCTTTATATAGCCAAAACATTTTAAAATGAATTACCATCAGTTAACCTTTCAGTCTCCCTCAATCATCTATGAAGTGCCAGGTACCGCATTTGGTGGTGGAAGAATTGCCAAGGCAACAAAAGAGCTAACTTGGAGGTTTCTCCCCATGGGTAATTTTTCCAAAGAATATCCTATTACTTTTTATCCTAAACAGATGCATTTTTTGGCAGGACCAAAATAATCCATTTTCTGCTCTATTTTAATACCCACATTTTCAATTCATGGGTATTATCCCTCAATTCCAAATGACATTCTAAGTCAAATGAGAACTTTGCCAAAGTCATCAGCTGGTACTTAAAAAAAGAAAACAGATCTTAATGGTAAAAGGAGAGAAGATCTTTGGATATTAAGTCTGTCCTGAATGGCACAGTCATTGAAATACAAGGCAAACAATATGTTCAATTTGAGATTTTTTTAATTTGGGGGTCTCAAGTTCTGTTTTAACACACACACGCACACACACACACACACACACACACACCCCAGGCATACACAGATCTCACTTTTGTAAGGACAAAAGAGAAAGAATGGCTAAAGAAAGAGCAGACTGAGGACTGTGGTTTTGATGTGGGCCATGTTCCCAGATGGCTGTTCCTACACTTTTATGCTTCTTTCTGTGTAAAGGGCCATCCTTCTTCATCCTGAATGCCATAGAATTTACTATGATGTTGCCATTCTGCTGCCCCAATTGTATTTTGGATACCACTGTGTTGAAATCATTTAGTATTCATATTTAAAAAAAAATCCTTCTGACACCCCTAATCAAAGCCCGGTTGGATCCAGCCTACCAGTGTGCTGTGGTGTGATGGGTCCTAGTGCTGTAAAGCAGGCCACTCGTGCTTAGGAGTGGCACAGGAAATGTGCTGTGGGAGCCCAAGACAAACAGAGCTAACCCAGCCCAGGAAGTGCCTCTCTGACTTGGTTGCACACTGGAATCACCTAGGCAGACTTAAAAATACTAATTCCTGGGTCCTAGCCCTAGAGATTCTGATTTAATTATTCTGGAGTATGGCTCTGAGCATCAGCAGTTTTCAAACTTCCCAGATGAGTCTCAGTTCAGTTCAGTTCGATCACTCAGTCGTGTCCGACTCTTTGCGACCCCATGAACTGCAGCACGCCAGGCCTCCCTGTCCATCACCATCTCCCGGAGTTCACTCAGACTCACATCTGTCGAGTCCGTGATGCCATCCAGCCATCTCATCCTCTGTCGTCCGTTCTCCTACTGCCCCCAATCCCTCCCAGCATCAGAGTCTTTTCCAATGAGTCAACTCTTCGCATGAGGTGGCCAAAGTACTGGAGCTTCAGCTTTAGCATCATTCCTTCCAAAGAAATCCCATGGCTGATCTCCTTCAGAATGGACTGGTTGGATCTCCTTGCAGTCCAAGGGACTCTTAAGAGTCTTCCCCAACACCACAGTTCAAAAGCATCAATTCTTCAGCGCTCAGCCTTCTTCACAGTCCAACTCTCACATCCATACATGACCACAGGAAAAACCATAGCCTTGACTAGACGGACCTTAGTCAGCAAAGTAATGTCCCTGCTTTTGAATATGCTATCTAGGTTGGTCATAACTTTCCTTCCAAGGAGTAAGCGTCTTTTAATTTTATGGCTGCAGTCACCATCTGCAGTGATTTTGGAGCCCAAAAAATAAAGTCTGACACTGTTTCCATTGTTTCCCCATCTATTTCCCATGAAGTGATGGGACCGGATGCCATGATCTTTGTTTTCTGAATGTTGAGCTTTAACCCAACTTTTTCACTCTCCACTTTCACTTTCATCAAGAGGCTTTTGAGTTCCTCTTCACTTTCTGCCATAAGGGTGGTGTCATCTGCATATCTGAGGTGATTGATATTTCTCCCGGCAATCTTGATTCCAGCTTGTGCTTCTTCCAGTCCAGCGTTTCTCATGATGTACTCTGCATAGAAGTTAAATAAGCAGGGTGACAATATACAGCCTTGACGTACTCCTTTTCCTATTTGGAACCAGTCTGTTGTTCCATGTCCAGTTCTAACTGTAGCTTCCTGACCTGCATACAGATTTCTCAAGAGGCAGGTCAGGTGGTCTGGTATTCCCATCTCTTGAAGAATTTTCCACAGTTTATTGTGATCCACACGGTCAAAGGCTTTGGCATAGTCAATAAAGCAGAAATAGATGTTTTTCTGGAACTCTCTTGCTTTTTCCATGATCCAGCGGATGTTGGCAATTTGATCTCTGGTTCCTTTGCCTTTCTAAAACCAGCTTGAACATCAGGAAGTTCACGGTTCACGTATTGCTGAAGCCTGGCTTGGAGAATTTTGAGCATTACTTTACTAGCATGTGAGATGAGTGCAATTGTGCGGTAGTTTGAGTATTCTTTGGCGTTGGCTTTCTTTGGGATTGGAATGAAAACTGACCTTTCCCAGTCCTGTGGCCACTGCTGAGTTTTCCAAATTTGTTGGCATATTGAGTGCAGCACTTTCACAGCATCATCTTTCAGGATTTGAAATAGCTCAACTGGGATTCCATCACCTCCACTAGCTTTGTTCGTAGTGATGCTTTCTAAGGCCCACTTGACTTCACATTCCAGGATGTCTGGCTCTAGATGAGTGATCACACCATCATGATTATCTGGGTCGTGAAGATCCTTTTTGTACAGTTCTTCCGTGTATTCTTGCCACCTCTTCTTAATATCTTCTGCTTCTGTTAGGTCCATACCATTTCTGTCCTTTATCGAGCCCATCTTTGCATGAAATATTCTCTTGGTATCTCTAATTTTCTTGAAGAGATCTCTAGTCTTTCCCGTTCTGTTGTTTTCCTCGATTTCTTTGCATTGATCACTGAAGAAGGCTTTCTTATCTCTTCTTGCTAGTCTTTGGAACTCTGCATTCAGATGCTTATGTCTTTCCTTTTCTCCTTTGCTTTTTGCCTCTCTCCTTTTCACAGCTATTTGTAAGACCTCCCCAGACAGCCATTTTGCTTTTTTGCATTTCTTTCCCATGGGGATGGTCTTGATCCCTGTCTCCTGTACAATGTCACGAACCTCATTCCATAGTTCATCAGGCACTCTATCTATCAGATCTAGGCCCTTAAATCTATTTCTCACTTCAACTGTATAATCATAAGGGATTTGATGAGTCTAGTGTTCCACAAAGTTGAGAGTCATCGCTGCAGGGAAGCGGTTTCACATTTTAGAGGGTGTCAGGATCCCCTTGAGGGCTTGTAAAACTCAGATTGCTGGGCCCCAAACCATGAACTTCAGACATTAGTTGCGAGGAAGAGTCCCAGAAGGTGCATTTCTATCAACTTCCCAAGTGATCCCACTGCCGCTCTCCAGGGACCATACTGTTCTGGGGGGTCAGGGGAGGTGGGGAGCTGAAGGGATAGGGAAGAAGGGAGTGTTCCAGGCAGAACAAAGACTCAGAGACGTGCCCAAGGGCAAACACACATTCCAGGAACTGAAAGTTTTGTTCTATGGTCAGAGTTTAGCAAGCTAGGAGAAGGTAATGCAGATCAAGGCTGAGAAGTAGGTGGCAGAACAGACAAGGTGGAACACACACCCTGTTCCTGCCCTCCCTGGTTTTGCCTCAGGAGAAACTGACTCCAGGAGGCAAAAGAGAGTGTGCGCTTCTTTACAGGGACTGGCCCCAGCAGAGCTACAGTCAATAACCCCCTTAAGTCTCAGGTTATTAAAAGTTCAGGCTAGATTATCATTAAAAAGTATTAATGCCCTCTGCAGATACAACATTCTGTAGCTTTCATGACACTTTTGCAAACATATCATTCAGTTCTTACAGACGTTCTGGAAGGCAAGAAGGCCTGGAACTCCTGTCTTCATTTCGCTGACAAGGGAAAATGAATCAATGGGTAGAGAGGGGGCAGCCAGGTCTCAGACCTAAGCATTCAGCCTCCTGGTCTGGTGATCTTTTATAATTCATTACCCTGCAACTTTTAATTCTACCTCCAAATGGAAAAGCCCAATCTCCTAGGAACATTGTCCTCATAGTGCTAAAAGAAAAAGAAGGTAAGTAAACCCAGCTCTTCACAGAGATTAGGCGGCACGTACACCTGCTCATAGAGTCTGTACGTGTGTCACCACAAACTGTTCCAGAGAGCCCTGGCTATGTTTGGACAACCATTTGACTCCAGAAATTCAGTCAGTTATAAAACTGATTTGAAAGAGAACCAACGTGTTTGTCATCACATTCTAGACGACTTCCTGAGGCAATGGCCCTGAAATCTCAGTAGCAACTGTGAGGGGGGGCTGTAATGTTTAAGTGTGTTATACTGTAAGCCAAAAAAGCTGGGTTTTCGTAAACCATGGATAGCTAAGAGACTGCATGAATGTAATGCACAATTCAGGAGCTTACTGTGTTACTGCTTTTTTTTTTTTCTGTCCAAATTAATACTCTTTTGAAAAGATTGACTCCTACTCTAGCTTTTGCATCTTTTTTAAATTTCAAGAGTGTATTATTCCCTTTACTCTGGTTATAAAGTAGTATATATTTGCAGGCAAAATATTGGAAAATACAGGAAAGAATTTAAGTGAAAATAAAATCACCCATAATTTTGCCCGCAAAACTCATCAGAATCAATGTTTTAGTATCCTTCCTTCAGACATTTTTTTAAATGCTTGTGTGTGTGTTTACAAATATTGATGATCTACTGTTTGACATTTGATTTTTTTAAAATATTATAGTAGTAGGTTTCTATATTATTTAACTATAATTGTGATTCTTAGAAGGGAATACGCCCACTAATAGACTGTCAGAGTCACCTGGGAAGGCTCTTTTCAAATCACAGTTTCTTTCCCAACTTACGTCCCAACCAGCCCCTCCCTCAAGCTAAGACTTGCTAGTGGATAAATGTTCAGATGAACGAGAACATCACGTACCTCTCATATGAGAACTGCCAGTCTAATATATCACTGACCATTTCTCTATTATGTGGCTCCACCAAAATGTATATAACCAATCTACTATGAATATTTTGTTGTTTCCAATTTTTCCACATTTAAGAACTATTTCAATAACATTTTCAGGGCTTCCCAAGGGGCACAAGTGGTAAAGAACCTGCCTGCCGATGCAGGAGACTTAAGAAACTCAGGTTAGATCCTTGGGTCAGGAAGATCTCCTGGAAAAGGTCATAGCAACCCAATCTGGTATTCTTGCCTTGAGAATACCATGGACAAAGGAGCCTGATAGGCTACAGTCCATAGGGTCACAAAGAGTTGGACACGACTGAAGGGACTTAGCATACACAATAACATCTTCACATTCTTGAATGAATTCTTGTATACATACCTGATTTTAGGCTAAAGCCCTGGACCAAAGGAGCTGAATATTTCTAAGGTTTATGCATAGCTTTGGGGGCAAAGATACAGCCTACACTAGAGAATGATCCCCCCCAAAATAGAAATATTTAAATACACAAAGAATAGTTCTCACACTGAATGAGTTGTTTTCAGTCACTGGTTCTTCTAAGTAAAAGGCATCCATAGCCTTTTACTTAGGTGTCCGAACACTCTAGACTTCATGCATGCACCAAGCTCCCAGGGAAGCTCGCACCGTCTGCCTCCACTGTGACTTCACAGAGATGCTTTGGCCTCTGAAGTCTTAACTACCTGCTTATACCTTCTTGGAAAGACCCATTAATCAGCCTTCTTAATTCTCCTAAGAATGAATTTTTTCTGGCACTAACTGCCTATCCAGTCTCTTCACTGGGAAACCTTCAGCTTCCTTTTCTTTCAAAGTCATAATGGAAAGGCTAACTATGATGATACGCATGTCTGCATACACACAGCCCCACATGTGTTATTTCTTTTCAACCGGAAAAGGTTTCCTTGGCAACAATCTACATCACTGCCTGAACGCCTCCTGCTCAGTAAGTCCCTGATACTAGCAAAGAACAAGACTCTTCCTCTATAGATTTTACTACTTTGTGCCCCAAGAGCATTTCTCCACATGGGCAGAAATGGTAGCTGTCTTGTTTATCATCAACCACTGATCTCCCAGAGCTTGGCAATAGATCTCAAAACATATTTGCTAAATGAATAGATGAGATTTAGCAACCTCCGTTTTGTATGTAAGACTCGTGAAACTCACAAGCATTTTGAATATTTAGAGACAAAACAAACTTAACAAAACAGTTTGCAAACAGCCATATGGTGGTTTCCTCGCAAGAGATGGTAAGAATGAAAATATCCTACTTCCTCTAATTTGACCTGAACTGAATCTGCAATGTACTCATTAGAACCAACTTATAAGACTTGAATACACAGTAGATGTACTATTACCCCAACCAGATTACAAAGTGAGAACTGTTCTTACCACAGTTGCTGAATATGGCTGGGGAGGTTGTACACTGCCCAAAGTTAACCAGCCAAGGAGATGACTGGAGCCGAAATCGAGCTCAGGCTCTACTCATTAATACATGTGCCACGGCATGGTGCTGCATATACTCAGAGAAAAAGACAGCTTTTTCCAATGATCACAAAGGCACCATCACTCACCAAGTTGTACAGCATTTTGTAATTCACACAACAGCACTAGATGGGTTCTCTATTTCTTACATTTATTCATATTCTTCAACCGCATGTAGCAAAGTTCTTAAATATGGCAGGTACTCCATCAATATACATCTACTAGACTGAGTGAGTATGGTGTTCATTGATAATTAATTTATAATTTTATTAAGACAATTCTGAAGGAGGAAACATCCCAGCAGAGTAGTGGTTCACTCAATTTGGGATCAAATACCATTTTAGCAATTGAAGAAAATTCAGAAAACATATCCTTCTCACTTAATAGGAAAAAAGGAGGCTGAGAGAGTCATCTAAATTACTGGACTCTTAGCATAGCACTGTTCAGCCAGCCCAGATACGTATTAAATCCTCCACCAATCTAAACTGTAAAAACCCCCTCCGGCAGGACAAACCCTCAGTTCCTAGCTAAGCAAGTCTCATGATAAGTGAGCAGCTTTGAAATTCGACTGGGACTTTGAATTTCGGCTGGGTTGTTACATTGCATGAATAATTTTTTCATAACGTCAAGATATTCTCCTAACTTTCGAAATGAACTCTGATAGAAAAGAAATAAATCAAACTTTTATAAGATCTAATAGATGTCAGAGTGTTCATTCCTTGGCAGAAATTCTAATTCTATTTTTGAAAAAAAGATTAATCATCAAAGCAACTTAGTATAAAATTGAAGTTCCTCATTTATATTATATTAAATTTATATTACTTGCCTCTTCTATCAACTTGAAAGGAGTGATTTTCTATATTGAATTATTTATATTCTCTTGTAATCAGATATCTGATAAACTTTTAAACATTTATACACCTACCTAATTCAAAGATGGTAAGTCAACTAATACTGAAAATGAAAATCCACCTGTCAGAATTCAGAGCAGTACAGAATTTCTGCATGTCTCTTTATCTACTTACCTGTATCCCTACACACACGCCTGCATAATAGGTACCCAGTCATCATTAAATGAATGATGAATAAACATAATAAATATCGTGACTTAAGATGGCAAGTCAGATAATGTCCACAATAGTAGATAAGATGTTGCCACATTATTTCAGCACTCTATGAATTTTAATGCACCCTACTTTGTTTGTTATTGTCATTTCTATAGAAAAGTCTTTTTTTTTTAATTGAAGGAAAATTGCTTTACAATGTTGCGTTTGTTTCTGTCACAAAATGCAAATCAGTCATTATATATATATATATATATATACACAAATATATATATATATATAAATACCTCCTCACTCTTGAGCCTCCCTACTCTCCCCGCCATCCCAACCCTCTAGGTCATCCCAGAATGTCAGACTGGGCCCCCTGTGTTACACAGCGGCTTCCCTCGAGCTATCTATTTCACCTAGAGTAGTGTACATGTGTCAACACTACTTTCTCAATTTGCCCCACCCTCTCATTCCTTTGCTGTGTCCACAAGCCCATTTTCTACATGTGTGTCTCCATTCCTTCCCTGCAAATAGGTTCATCAGTACTGTTTTTCTAGATACCACATATATGTGTTAATCTACAACATTTCATTTTTATGGCTAAGTGATGCTCCATTACGGAGAAGGCAACGGCACCCCACTCCAGTACTCTTGCCTGGGAAATCCCATGGACAGAGGAGCCTGGTGGGCTGCAGTCCATGGGGTCGCTGAGAGTTGGACACGACTCAGCGACTTCACTTTCCCTTTTCACTTTCATGCATTGGAGAAGGAAATGGCAACCCACTCCAGTGTTCTTGCCTGGAGAATCCCAGGGATGGCAGTCTGGTGGGCTGCTGTCTATGGGGTTGCACAGAGTCGGACACAACTGAAGCAACTTAGCAGCAGCAGTAGCAACGCTCCATTATATATGTACCATATCTTTATCCCTTCATCTATCAATGGACATATAGGTTTCTTCCATTGTAAATAGTGCTGCAATGAACTTTAGGGTACATGAAAAGTCTTGATATTGCATTTCTCATATAGCAGGGGCCAACCTATACCATATCCCTGGACCATGAACCAGTACTGTACAGCAGCGGGTGAGCAAATCTTCATCTGCTGTTCCCATCCCTCCCATCACTCACATTACCTCTTGAATCATGCCCCACCCTGTCCTGTCTGTGGAAAAATTGTCTTCCATGAATCTAGTCCCTGTTGCCAAAAAGGTTTGGACTACTATCCTATAATACTAAGACTCTCATAATACAAGCATATTTTAATTTGGTATCAGCCATAAGAACTCCTAATCAAGATGTATGTGTGTTAGTAATTCAGTCATGTCCCACTCTTTGCAACCCCATGGCCTGTAGACCACCAGGCTCCTCTGGTCATGGGATTCTTGAGGCAGAAATACTGGAGTGGGTTGCATTGCTTTTTCCACCTAATCAAGACATGAACTTTTATTTATTTTTTTTTCTCTTTTTTATTTTTATTTTTTTAATTTAAATTTATTTATTTTAATTGGAGGCGAATTACAATATTGTATTGGTTTTGCCACACAAGACATGAACTTTTAAAAGAGATATTTAAATTTGCTCCTTTAAAGTTTCAAAAGAAGACAGTTTACACATTGCTTATCTGTTCTGACTTTCTGTATTAGTTCATGTCCGACTCTTTGCTATCCGGTGGACTGCAGCACCCCAGGCCTCCCTGTCCATCACCAACTCCCAGAGTTTACCTAAACTCATGTCCATTGAGTCAGTGATGCCATCCAACCATCTCATCCTGTTACCCCCTTCTCCTCCTGCCCTCAATCTTTCAAATGAGTCTTTTAAATGAGTCAGTCCTTCACATCAGGTGGCCAAATGATCAGAGTTTCAGCTTCAGCATCAGTACTTCCAATGAACATTCAGGACTGATTTCCCTCCGGATGGACTGGTTGGATCTCCTTGCAGTGCAAGGGACTCTCAAGAGTCTTCTCCACCTTTTTTAGCGCCATCAGCTCGCAGCGCCGCCTCCTGCTCCTCCCGCCGCCGCCCTGAGTCACTGCCTGCGCAGCTCAGCCGCTCGGCTCCCCGCTCTCGCCACCGATACTTGGCATTTGTACAACATGGCAGACATCGACAACAAAGAACAGGCTGAACTTGATCAAGATTTGGATGATGTTGAAGAAGTAGAAGAAGAAGAAACTGGTGAAGAAACAAAAATCAAAGCGCGTCAGCTGACTGTTCAGATGATGCAAAATCCTCAGATTCTTGCAGCCCTTCAAGAAAGACTTGATGGTCTGGTAGAAACACCAACAGGATACATTGAAAGCTTGCCTAGGGTAGTTAAAAGACGAGTGAATGCTCTCAAAAACCTTCAAGTTAAATGTGCACAGATAGAAGCCAAATTCTATGGGGAAGTTCATGATCTTGAAAGAAAGTATGCTGTTCTTTATCAGCCTCTGTTTGATAAGCGATTTGAGATCATTAATGCCATTTATGAACCTACGGAAGAAGAATGTGAATGGAAACCAGATGAGGAAGATGAAATTTCGGAGGAGCTAAAAGAAAAGGCCAAGATTGAAGATGAGAAAAAGGATGAAAAAAAAGAAGATCCCAAGGGAATTCCTGAGTTTTGGTTGACCGTTTTTAAGAATGTTGACTTGCTCAGTGATATGGTTCAGGAACATGATGAGCCTATTCTGAAGCACTTGAAAGACATTAAAGTGAAGTTCTCAGATGCTGGTCAACCTATGAGTTTTGTCTTAGAATTTCACTTTGAACCCAATGAATATTTCACAAATGAAGTGTTGACAAAGACATATAGGATGAGGTCAGAACCAGATGATTCTGATCCCTTTTCTTTTGATGGACCAGAAATTATGGGTTGTACAGGGTGCCAGATAGATTGGCAAAAAGGGAAGAATGTCACTTTGAAAACGATTAAGAAGCAGCAGAAACACAAGGGACGTGGGACAGTTCGTACTGTGACCAAAACAGTTTCTAATGACTCTTTCTTTAATTTTTTTGCCCCTCCTGAAGTTCCTGAGAGTGAAGATCTGGATGATGATTCTGAAGCTATCCTCGCTGCAGACTTTGAAACTGGTCACTTTTTACGTGAGCGTATCATCCCAAGATCAGTGTTATACTTCACTGGAGAAGCTATTGAAGAAGATGATGATGATTATGATGAAGAAGGGGAAGAAGAAGGAGATGAGGAAAATGATCCAGACGATGACCCAAAGGAGGATCAAAACCCAGCCGAGTGCAAGCAGCAGTGAAGCAGAGTGGATGAGGCCCTGAGGATGCCCGCGCTGTAATAGCCTGGACACAGCTATTGCTTCCTTACAGCCTTATGCTTTTGTATTTTCCTGGTAGACTCAGAAGTTTTTTTTAAAGGAAAGGAACTGATATTTTAAAGACCAAATGTGTTCTACTTAGCATTTTAACTAGTTTTTCTGCCAGCTGCATCGAATGCACAGAATCTCTCACGCATGTTCGTCCGTGGCTATATAGTTTGGTTCTTCTTGGAATATTTTTATCATGTAACTGTCAGATTAAAGCTATGAAAATGAACAGAACTGTGAAATGAACCAGATTTTTTTGTCTTGCTAAGTTTTTTCCTGAAGAACCAAAGTATTTTTTCAGCTGGTTGAATGGGTTTCAGTTTGCTTGCAAGAGCTGTGCCTTTCATTACTTTGTTACAGAAATACAATGACTTGCATTAAGACAATTCATTGTTCGAAAAGCAAAACTTGTCAAGACAAGTATATGGTTAAGAATTTCCAGTAAGACTACACCTGATAATTTAGATTAACAGGTTTTTGTATGTCAGGTGAAATTATTTACTATAAGAAAAGATGATTAACTAACAGTATGGTTATTGGTTATCTTAGGGAGGTGAATAAAACCTAGTATTTTCAGAAAGTTATGCCTCATTATTTTTATTTTAATTGTACTTTTAAAATTTAACCTCCATTAATTAAGCATCTTTTCTTTGTGGTAGGATCTACCTTCTGCTTCCATGGAAAGGATGAATTTACATCATTTGACAAGCCTATTTCAAGTTTTTTGTTTGTTTGTTTGCTCATTTTTGTTTTTGCATCCTAAAATAAAAGTGTCATATAATTTGAAAAAAAAAAAAAAAAGAGTCTTCTCCAACACCACAGTTCAAAAGCATCAATTCTTCGGCGCTCAGCTTTCTTTATAGTCCAACTCTCACATCCATACATGACTACTGGAAAAACCATAGCTTTGACTAGGTGGACCTTTGTTGGCAAAGTAATGTCTCTGCTTTTTAATATGCTGTCTAGGTTGACCATCAGAGAAGGCAATGGCAACCCACTCCAGTACTCTTGCCTGGAAAATCCCATGGACAGAGAAGCCTGGTAGGCTGCAGTCCATGGGGTCGCTAAGAGTCAGGCACAACTGAGCAACTTTACTTTCACTTCTCACTTTCATGCATTGGAGAAGGAAATGGCAACCCACTCCAATATTCTTGTCTGGAGAATCCCAGGGACAGAGGAGCCTAGTGGGCTGCCATCTATGGGGTCGCACAGAGTGTCCGAAGTGACTTAGCAGCAGCAGCAGCAGGTTGACCATAACTTTTCTTCAAAGAAGCAAGCTTTTTTTTAGTTTCATGGCTGTAGTCACCATCTGCAGTCATTTTGGAGCCGAAAAAATAAAGTCTCTCACTGTTTCCACTGTTTTCCCATCTATTTGCCATGAAGTGATGAGACCAGATGCTATGATCTTAGTTTTCTGAATGTTGAGTTTGAAGCCAACTTTTTCATTCTCGTCTTTCACTTTCATCAAGAGGCTCTTTAGTTCTTTGTTTTCTGCCATAAGGGTGGTGTCATCTGCATGAGGTTATTGATATTTCTCCCAGCAATCTTGATTTCAACTTGTGCTTCCTATTGTTGCTATAAATTAACACAAATCTAGTAGCTTAAAATAACATACATTATTACCTTATAGTTCTGGAGGTCAGAAGCCTGAAATAGGTGGTTGTTGTTTAGCGCTAAGTCATGCCAAACTCTTTGCAACCCTATGGACTGTAACCCACCAGACTCCTCTGTCCATGGGATTTCCCAGGCAAGAATAATGGAGTGGGCTGCCATTTCCTTCTCTAAAGGATCTTCCTGACCTGGTGATAGAACTCACATCTCCTACATTGCAGGCAGATTCTTTACTGCTGAGTCATGTGGGAAGCAGTATTACTGAGCTAAATTCAATGTGATAGTAGGGCTATATTCCTCCTAAAATCTCTGTAGAGCTGATGCTGGGAAAGATTGAAGGCAGGAGAAGGGGACAACAGAGGATGAGATGGTTGTATGGCATCACTGATTCAATGGACATGAGTCTGAGCAAGCTCCAGGAGTTGGTGATGGACAAAGAAGCCTGGTATGCTGCAGTCCACAGGGTCACAAAGAGTCAGACACAACTGAGGGACTGATTTGGGCAGAGAATCTATTTCTTGGTCTTTTTAGCCTCTAGAGGCCACTTGCCTTCCTCAGCTTGTGGTCTCTTCTTCATCTTCAAAGCTAGAAAAATAGCATCTTCAAGTCTCTCTTGGACTCTGACCCCTGACTGTCCTGCCTCCCTCTTTCACTCATAAAGATCTTTGTGTTTATATCAGACTCACAGGTAATCCAGGTAATACTCCTATCTCAAGATTCCTAATTTAATCAGACTGCAAAGTTTCTTTTGCCATGTAAGGTAATATAGTCACAGATTCTGGGGACTATGGTATGCACATATTTGGGGGCGGGGAGGCAGATTATTCTGGCTACCCCCGTCCCAAAATCATGGCTGGCATTTAGCATTGAGCAGTCCCCTAGGGAGGCAACACAGAAGTAATGAATAAGACACATTTTGGCAGTGAAGAAGACCAGGGTTTGGATTCTGGCTTTGACCATTTACTAGGATTTACTAGTAGCTCAAATGGTAAAGAATCTGCCTGCAATGTGGGAGACCTGGGTTTGATCCCTGGGTCAGAAATATCCCTGGAGAAGGTCATGGCAACCCACTCCAATATTCTTGCCCGGAGAATTTCATGGACAGAGGAGCCCGGCAGGCTACAGTCCATGGAGTCACAAAGAGTCAGACACGACTAAGCAACTTTCACTTTTGACCATTTACTAGCTATACTGGAGGAGGAAATGGCAACCTACTCCAGTCTTCTTGCCTGGAAAATCCCACGGACAGAGGAGTCTTGCAGGCTACAGTACATGGGGTCCCAAGAGTCGGACATGATTTAGAGACTAAACCACCACCACCACTAGCTATATGGCCTTGGCCAATATATTCAAATCATATGCACCTCAGTTTTTTCACTTGAAAAATGGGGCCACAGTACCTACTTTGTTTTGTTGCTATAAGGATTAAGGAGAAAACAAACATGAACCAGCTGGCTCCCAATCCACAGTGGGTGTTGAATAAATCTGAGTCAATTTCTCTTGCTTCCACACTGAAAGGGCACAGCAACATTAAGCCAACTAATGACTAGTGACTGTAGCCATGAAAGTAAGAGACACTTGCTCCTTGGAAGAAAAGCTATGACAAACCTAGACACGATATTAAAAAGCAGAGACATTACTTTGCTGACAAAGGTCCATATGGTCAAAGCTATGATTTTTCCAGTAGTCAAGTATGGATTTGAGAGTTGGGCCATAACGAAGGCTGAACACTGAAGAATTGATGTTTTTGAACTGTGATGTTCGAAGAAGACTCTTGAGAGTCCCTTGGACAGCAAAGAGATCAAACCAGTCAATCCTAAAGGAAATTAACCCTGAGTATTCATTGGAAGGACTGATGCTGAAACTGAAGCTCCAATACTTTAGCCACCTGATGCAAAGAACCAACTCATTGGAAAAGACCCTGATGCTGGGAAAGACTGAAGGCAGGAGGAGAAGGGGACGACAGAGGATGAGATGGTTGGATGGCATCACTGACTTGATGGATATGAGTTTGAGCTACTTCTGGGAGATGGTGATGGACAGGGAAGCCTGCCTTGCTGCAGTCCATGGGGTCACAAAGAGTCAGACCCAACTGAGCAACTGAACAATAATAACAACAGCATGCTGATCTGTATTATATTGACATGAAGTTAATTACTATTAAATTCAGTGTAGAGAGGATTTCTCTGGCCCAGAAAGTTGAGAATAAACACTCAATTATAGGCTTTTCTTTGTTAGCAAACATTGTTAAACATCAGCAGGGCCTCCTGAAAACTTGTTCTCCTCAGTAACTTAAATGTCATCCTGATTTAAGGCAATGGAAAAGATTTCTCTTTATCTCCGATTCTCAATTACCTCCTAGAGAAGATACTTATAGCCAGGAGTTACCAAATCATGTTTTAAATCTATAGATAATGATGATATTATGGTGGAGTTCATATTAGAGGGCATTTTAAAATGCCAAGTTTCTAAATAATTTTTATTATATTTTTAAAATTCAGAAGTTATATACACATAATATATGTTGAGTTGACAAACCTGACCAAAGGAAAAAATGCAATATTATTTGAATGTCATCATTTGGGATGTTATAGACAAAGTATTAGATTTCAGGTTAGATATTGTTATTCTTTATTCATTCCATAAACATTTATCTTATCTTTACACTGTGGTAGATACTAAAATGAAAAGAAAATGAAAAATCAGTAAGATTCTGGTGCCTGACCTCCAGGCTTTCTCAAGCTAACAGGGAAAGGGACAGGAACATGTTATTTTTCTATAAAATTTCTCCTTTAATGTTATTTTTTAGTTTATATATAATTTACTTATAGTGAAATGCTCAGATCTTATGTGCACTATTCAGTCTAATTTTGTCAAGTACATATCAAGAGACAATATATTTCCATCACCCTAGAAAGTTCCCTTGTGCACGTTCCTGGTCAATCCACACTCCTTTCTTAAGCAACAACTGATCAGACGTCTATCATCATAGTTTACTTCTGCCAGTTCCAAAATTTCATAAAGTGGAATCATACAGTATGTACTTTTTTGTATTAGGCTTCTTTCATTCAGCATATATTTTTATACTGACCCATGCTGTCACACTTATTAGTAGCTCATTTGTTTTTGATTGGTTGGTTTGTTGGTGTGCTTTGCTCTATACTATTCCTTTTCTGGATAAATCACTTTGTCCATAGTTCAAAATGGAGTTGCTAATGTTTTGTTTTTGTTTGATATTTACCTTTATAATCTCTTTGCTTAATATAACATCTGGCACATGAGAGGCACTTGGTAAAATTCTGGTAAATAAATGAAGGAATGAATAGTGGGACGGACAAAAGAGGAGCTGGAACTAAACAGCACCTAAACTGTTCTACCATCTTTGATCCTGCCATCAAGTAGCAACTACCCCTTCAACTCTCAAATCACTTTCCCCAACCATCTTAGCAAGAATAGAGACTTGAGGATCATGATCCCAGCTCTTTTCAAGTCCCATATGCCCGCTTTTCAAGTCCACTGTCTTCCCACCCCACCCCCAGGTCACGCACTGAGCTTTTCAAAAACATAAGACCTGACTTTAGCATTAGCAATTTTTATTTAATTGGGCCAGAGTGGAGCCCAGGCACCTGTCCACAACTGCTGATGTGATTAATAACAACAGTATCATGATTATACAGAAATGATCTTATTCAAGTTGTTCATCAAGACCTATACCATGTTTACTATTATTTACTATGCAGTTAGCAAGCCAGATGCTTAGAGCTGGGAGCTAATATTATGTAGGAAAAGGTTAAAGAAAAAAGAGCAGAATCGTGCATTTTATACTCCTGGCATAACCCAAAAGAGAGCACATAATTGATGGCACATTAAAAATCCTGTACAATGTAGTTGCTGCTCCCACCCAGATGCCGGGGTGGGAGATGATGGCAATACAGACCCAGTGCAACCGATGTGCTTTTGTAAACAGTGCAGAATTAAGGGGCCCCTGAACCTTTCCCAAGTCAAAATCATTGTGGGGCCAAAAGAGAGCACTGGACTGGCAGTCAGGACACTTGAGTTCTATTTCTGGCTATCTGCCTCATCATCTTGAACTCAAGTGAAGTACTAAGCCCCTTCAGGGAAGAGGGTGGTAACTAGGTTGATTCCTTCATTGGATTTATTTTGAAGGACAAATAATGTCTCAAAGTTTGCATAGGACATAAAGAGCATTCCAGGCAGACGGAATTTAGGTGGCAAAAGAAGGAAACATAAAATGCCATGACATGCTTGGGGAACTACAAATACCTCAGCTTAGCTAGAGCATAAAAATCAAGGAAAGGCAGGAGGTGGGGACTACTCAGGCAGACCCGTTCCTGAGTGTGCCACGTGTATCACTGTATGTCATGCCGGGAAGCTTCAGCCGCATTCAGCACAGGCAACTAGAGAATCATCAAAGAGTTAACATAAAGAGCACAATAACACCATCACAATAACAGTGTGGTTTAGAAAAATCACCCTGGCACCAGAAAGAAAGAGTGGAGGAAAGGGAGCAGACCAAACCCAATGGCAAGAATTCAGATTAAAAGACTCCTGCAATCACTTCGCTTCTCTGCTCTCAGGTTCTCATGTATAAAATGGGCAGTATATTAGGATGTTAATTATAAATGACACAAATGTAACTTCAACTAGCCTTTTTTCAAACAAGCTTTTTTAAAAGGTAGCTTCTTGGCTCACATTCCAGAAATGTCCGGGAATTAATGGATTTCAGTCATCACTCAAAGGATTTAATCAGAGTTCTCTCCATCTTTCTAACAGGATCTCTCTACACGAGAAACTAGATGGCCACCAGCCACCGATCAGTTCAGTTGCTCAGTCGTGTCCTACTGTTTGTGACCCCATGGACTACAGCACACCAAGCTTCCCTGTCCATCAGCAACTCCCAGAGCTTGCTCAAACTGATATGCGTCAAGTTGGTGGTGCCGTCCAACCATCTTATCCTCTGTCGTCCCCTTCTCCTCCCGCCTTCAATCTTTTCCCAGCATCAGGGTCTTTTCCAGTGAGTCAGTGCTTTGCATCAGGTGGCCGAAGTATTGGAGCTTCAGCTTCAGCATCATCAGTCCTTCCAATGAATATTGAAGACTGATTTCCTTTAGGATGGACTGATTTGATCTCCTTGCAGTCCGAGGGACTCTCAAGAGTCTTCTCCAACACCACAGTTCAAAAGCATCAATTCTTTGGTGCTCAGCTTTTTTTATAGTCCAACTCTCACATCCATACACGGCTACTAGAAAAACCATAGCTTTGAGTAGACGGACCTATGTCGGCAAAGTAATGTCTCTGCTTTTTAATATGCTGTTTAAGTTCGTCAGCGCTTTTCTTCCAAGAAGCAAGCTTTTTTTAATTTCATGGCTGAAGTCACCATCTGCAGTGATTTTCAACCCCCCCAAAATAAAGGCTGTCACTGTTTCCATTATTTCCCCATCTATTTGCCCTGAAATGATGGAACTGGATGCCATGATCTTAGTTTTTTGAATGCTGAGTTTTAAGCCAACTTTTTCACTCTTCTCTTTCACTTTCATCAAGAGGCTCTTCACTCATAGAATGTAATTTATAGCCCCTCCAGTAGACTAACAGCTCCAAAAAAAAAAAGGTCTCAGGAAGGACTCTGATTGGTCTGGCTTGGGTCATGTGTCCAACCCTGAGCCAATCACTATGAATCAGGAAATGGAGTGCCCTGACTGGCAGGCCTGAGTCAATACCCAGTTCAGTAAGATGGGGACAGGTCTACCCCATTCAGGCCACATGGAATGAGTTCCCCATAGGAAAAGGGAATGCTACTCTCAGATGAAAAAAGAGTAGATATTGATTTGGCAAAAATGACAGATATCCTCTAGAAGAGATTATACCACATAGTCTACAATCCCCACACTGTAAGCCATGTTTTCAGTATAATATCATTTCCCTTCTCCATCCCACCAGGCTCTCAGAGCCATGCCTCAGTCCAGGAGGAAATTCAGACATCTCTTACTGATATTGGGGAAAGTCTGGTCTCTTGAGATTACACATACACACAGACATGTGCTAATGGCAAATAATGAACAGAAACTGATGTTCTTTAGTTCTCATACAATTCATCTTAACACTAAAAGAAAAGGAAGGAGAATAGATTTCAGTGAAGCAAGTTCCCTTTAGGAAACACCAAATAACAAATTCGATTTAATAATGTTCATTGTGGGGATTTCCCCAGTGGTCCAGTGGCTAAGATTCTATGCTCTTGATGGAGGGGGGCCCTGGTTCCATTCCTGGTCAGGGAGCTAGATCCCACATGCTGTAACTAAGGCCCAATGCAACCAAAGAAAAAATATATTAAAAAAAAAAATAATGTTCATTGTGAAACTAGAGAGAATTTAAAAGAGAGTCACAAAATAAAGTCATAGAAAATAAGCTCCTGAAAAAGACTTGAGGATCTAGGATTTTTTTTTCAGCATGAAGAAAAGATTAAGAATATTAAATAAATGTACCAGCAAGGTACGTGGTCTCTATATCCAATATTATAGAATTGTACTATACATAGAAATAACTAATTATTTCTTCCTCTTTTCCCACGCTGCCTTCTGATATGAAGAATTTGGGATATCTTAAAATAATAGATACATTTTTATATAGTGAAACGGTACTGGAAATTAGAATAGTTACTAAAGTAAGCTGAGAATGAAGGGAGGAAAGAAGCCCATAGACTGTATGGACAGTTTGAGATGGCTGGTTCTTTCCAAAGGCAATGAGAATTAAAAGATGCTGAGGTTTCTTGACCTTCTATCTAAACTTAAAATTAAACTAGGTGATAATTTATATTCTTTTCACTTGACTTTGGGCTATGTTTCAAAAAAATGTTTAAACCCTCCCTTTAAAAATATCCTGAAGAAGGAAATAGCAACCCACTCCAGTACTCTTGCCTGGAGAATCCCATGGACAGAGGAGCCTGGCAGGCTACAATCCGTGGAGTCACAGAGTCGGACACGAGCGAGCAACTAACACACGCACACACACATAAAAATATCCAAATGTAAATAAATAATTTGGTCAAACAATATTCTATTTATACATCACATAACACTTCAAGAAAACAATAAAGTGGTATAACCCTAATATCTCTTGTTTCCAAGTACCAAATAAATGCACTGTTAACTCAGGTCTTTCAAACTTTAAAAATGAAACAAAAATTTCACTAAGAAACTATGTAACACTTAGTCTTGTTATATTTAACCCCACATTAGTTATTTATGTTTAAAGTGGTTTATGATCCAATCAACTAATGTTTACAAGACATCTATGATGTGCAAAGTATTATCCCAGACATGCTAGGGAACACAGAAACAAAAAGTAGAGTTTCTACCTTCATGAAACAGTAATTAAGTTGTGTGGACAAAGCATAAATATTGTGAATGCAGAAGAATGCAAGATATGAAATATCATATGGCAGGTCATAATTTATTACAAACTGAGTGGGACAAACCCTAAGGCCCAGGCAGGGGAAACTGCTGTAAGCTTGGGGTTTGCAAGGAGATGGGAAATCCTGAAGAGGACCGGAGATACCAGTAAGAAGAGGAGAGAGAGGACTGGGATTTGGAAAGCACAAGGTACACTTGAACAGATGAGAACCAGCATAGGGTTTCTCTAGGGCAGGAATGGGTAAATATTTGCTGGGTAAATATTTGGGGATAACTTTGGCCTTAAATAATTGTGAGTTAAGATTCTTAAGGGAATTCCTAAATAAGCGATTTAGGACCATTGATCTGTTCACAATTTATTTTTACACACTGCTTATAATGTTGCAGATACAGCTGAAGTGCTTGAAAAATATGGACTCGGTTACTCCTCATGACGACCCATTACAGTAAATACTAGGATGCTAAAGCACAGAGAGGTCACCGTCACTTGCCTGTGGCCACACAGCTATCAGGAGTTGGGGCCAGTGTTCACAGCAGTAGTCTGGCTCCAGACTCCATCCTGCCCATCACTGTGCTATGTACACCCTGCAGAGGACAACCAGGAAGGAGAGGGCCTCCCAGAAGATCAGGAATCCCCACCCAGGATCTAAGTGTTGGGTCAGGCCATAGTGAGAGGAGAGGAAAAGAGACTCTGTGGAGGAACCAGACAAAATAATGATTGGTTGAATACGGGTAGGTGTGGAGGGTGAGGGGATGGGGTTAAAAATCTTAAGAGATCCAGATCGAACCTGGGTTCGACCTCTGGGTCAGGAAGATTTCCTGGAGAAGGGAATGGCAACCCACTCCAGTGTTCTTGCCTGGAAAATCCCATGGACGGAGGAGCCTGGTGGGCTGCAGTCCATGGGGTCGCTAGGAGTCGGACAGGACTGAGCGACTTCACTTTCACTTTTCACTTTCATGCACTGGAGAAGGAAATGGCAACCCACTCCAATGTTCTTGCCTGGAGAATCCCAGGGATGGGGGAGCCTGGTGGGCTGCCGTCTATGGGGTCGCACAGAGTCGGACATGACTGAAGCGACTTAGCAGCAGCAGCAGCAGCAGCAGGCAGCTGTGACCTTGTCCACACAGCCTGCCTGTGAAATAACAGAAGAAAATATGTTTATTGGTTTCCTCCTTGTTCCTTGTCCATGCCTCTTGTAATTTCCTAAATGTTAAGAGCACTGGAAGCATCTTTTGTTCTAGTGTTTGGTCTTTGGCGTTGCTGTTTATCCCTACCACAGAGCTGCTAAATTCCTTGGAATTTACTGGGTGATAGGAATGTCTTTAGTTCTAATGAGGCAACTCTTGGTGAGCTCCTGGGTGGTGGCTGGTCACCAGAAATATCGAACCATGTTTAGAAATGTGGAATTCTCAGCCCCAGTCCATATTCCCTGAAAAGGGGAAAAGGAACTGGAGACTGAGTTAATGATTGATCATGTCTATGTGATGAAGCCTTCATGAAAACCCCAAAAGTATGGGCTTTGGAGTGCTTCAAGGTTGATGAAGACATCTACATGCTGGGAGGGTGGTGTATTACAACTCTACAGGGATAGGAGATCGGCACTTGGGACCCTTCCAGATTGCACACTGTTTCTCTCCACCTGGTTGTTCATCTATATCCTTTATTATAATTTTTTATTAGCCAATAAACAGTAAACATAAGTGTTACCCTAGCCTCTGTGAGCTGTTCTAACAAGTGACCTAATCCAAGAAGAAGGTCATGCAATCTCTGATTCATAGCCATGTCAGAGAGAAACTGTGGGTAGCCTGGGGATCTCCTACTTGTTACTGGCATCTGGACTGAGGCTGAAAGGCAGTCTTGTGAGACTGAACCGTTAAGCTGTGGGGTCAGCACTAACTCTAGGCAGTGAGTGTCAGAACTTCTTGGTGTGGAAAACTCACATATCTGGCACCAGAAATGTTGTGAGTATGGTAATAGTACAAGAGTAAAGGAGAATCAAGGAGTTTGTCCAAGTAACTACCCCAAATGAGGACTCTCCAGTCAATGGTATATATTGGACCTATCCAGGAAAAGCCCAGAACAATACCCTAGTCAGTCACCTGGGGGCCTGCTTTCCCATCTTCCTGCTAATCCTATTTCCAAGACTAGGTGTGGTTTCTGTGTCTCTTTCACTTCAAAGGATTCCATCAAACACAGCCTGGTTCTGCATTAAAAACCCCGTATCTGTACATTACTGCACACTACTCTCTCTCTCAGAGACACACTCCCATCCTACCCCCTTAACTGAGATAGCCCTGGAATTGGACTGGAATTTTCCACTGCCTTTTGGTCTGGGTGTTCTAACATGCTAGCTATTGGTTTTTATCTGGGAAAGGGCCACCATTTCTGCCCAGGGTTTCTCTTACCCTCTTAAGCCCACACTCATATTCCTTACATGTTTTGTAGTCTACGTTAATCCCTTTCTGGAAAATATTTGTGGCAGAGAGGTTAGTTGGGGTACAGTCAAAGAGAACAGAGTTTCAAGAAAAGAGTAATCAGTAGTCTTATAGGCCATCAGAAGACTGAGGACTAGAAAAGCCATTTGACTTAGCTAGTGAGAGCTAATGGCAACCCACCCCAGTACTCTTGCCTGGGAAATCCCATGGACAGAGGAGCCTGGTAGGCTACAGTCTATAGGGTCTCAAAGAGTCGGACACGACTGAGCGACTTCACTTTCACTTTTCACTTTCTTTCACTGGAGAAGGAAATGGCAACCCACTCCAGTGTTCTTGCCTGGAGAATCCCAGGGACGGGGGAGTCTGGTGGGCTGCAGTCTATGGGGTCACATAGATTCGGACACGACTGATGTGACTTAGCAGTAGCAGTGAGAGCTAAAAGTAGTTTCCAAAGATGCTAAGCAACAGAGCATTGCAGGAGTGAAGAACAGACAAGCTGTAAACCACTTCCCCCCACCAAAACTCTGGAAGGGAAAAACAGGGTAAAGAGAAAGGGGGTGCGATATGGCCAAATGAAACTTTTTCTCAAGATAGGGAAAAAAACCTAGGGCTCTTTTCCAGCAGAGAATAAAGAAATGTAACATGAAACCAAAGTCTAAGGTGCAATACAACTTCCTTCTTGTTGATGTAATATTTCTATTTGTCATCAAGAATTAACTTCACTTTCCAAAACTTTAATGAGCAAGTAAAGTGTATATAAATATAGACACTCTTTCACTTGGATTTTTGCATTTAAAAATGATGCACATAAAAACTAATATATGCAAATCCTTTTAAAATTATAAGCCTTGTAGGACTCTGACCCCTTTTGATTAAATTCGACTGGCATGAAAAGCAGTAATTGAAGTATTAAGAATCAATTAACAGTGATCTGGCTGATTGTCATTACACCTTTAATTAGCAATACTGGTTTCAGTATCACAGTGCAATAGTTAGCGGCTATAAATGAATTGATTGCCCAGCCACCAGCTGACATTTTGAGAACCTTGATACGTCATTATTTTTTCCTGCTACTAATTAAGATTTATATCTTCCACTGAATTAATATTGCAAAAGCCCTTGTGATGCAGGCGGTATTTTTCCACGGCCTTTGTGTCTGTGGGTCTCACTAGTTATAGTGTAGACACTCTGGGAGCACAGACTTGTAAACTCCATCCCAGGACTCATTTCAAACTGGATCCTCTGCTGATTCATCCAAGAAATGTTTATAAAAGGACAACCACATGAAAATCACTGTGCTAAATGCCAGGGCCAGGGTGGAGGAGAGAAAGGAATACCAAGGTGAAAAAAGGCACTCACCTTGAATTTAAGGAGGATTTCTGGAGGATACACACACTGGGTACTCACCATAACAAAGCAGAATGAAAATTACAATAGGCTAGAAATAATGTGAAAACCCAACATTCAAAAAATGAAGATCATGACATGTGGTCCCATCACTTCATGGCAAATAGATGGGGAAACAATGGAAACAGTGACAGACTTTATTTTCTTGGGCTCCAAAATCACTGCAGATGGTGACTGCAGCCATTAATTAAAAGATGCTTGCTCCATGGAAGAAAAGCTATGACCAACCTAGACAGCATATTAAAAAACAGAGACATTACTTTACCAACACAAGTCCATATAGTCAATGCTATGGTTTTTCCAGTAGTCATTTATGGATGTGAGAGTTGGACTATAAAGAAAGCTGAGCACCAAAGAATTAATGCTTTGAACTTTGATGGTGGAGAAGACTCTTGAGAGTCCCTTGGACAGGAAGGAGATCAAACCAGTCAATCCTAAAGGAAATCAATCCTGAATATTCATTGGAAAGACTGATGCTGAAGCTCCAATACTTTGGCCACCTGATGCAAAGAACTAACTCATTGGAAAAGACCCTGATGCTGGGAAAGACTGAAGACAGGTGCAGAAAGGAGTGACAGAGGATGAGATGGTTGGATGGCATCACCGACTCGATGGATATGAATTTGAGCAAGCTCCGGGAGTTGGTGATGGACAGGGAAGGCTGGTGTGCTGCAGTCCATGGGGTCGCAAAGAATTGGACACGACTGAGCAACTGAACTGAACTAAATGTGAATAGGAGCACAGAAAATGGAGCAATTAGTTCTGATTTCCAACAAGTGACTTTTTAAAATGCTTATTGTCACAAAGGTTCAAAAGCTCACCCTCAAGTCATACAACAAGGAAAGGAATTCTTATTGGTTAATTACAAGGCCAGACTGGAGTTTCATGAAGAAGCAGCCCCATCCATCTCCAGCCACCGTTCCCCCTCTGCAGGGAGCAGAGACCAGCATAGCCTGTATGTGACCCTGGCTTGTTTTCCCCTCATTGGTCAGGCAGTCAGTGCCTGTACCTTGTAGGACATAATTTCTTCCTTCCTCCCAAAGTAGCTCAATGCCAACTGTTGCTCATTTAATTATATATGTACTGCTATAATTGGGGCTTCCCAAGTAGCGCAGTGGTGAAGAATCCACCTGCCAATGCAGGAGACATAGCAGAAGCCTCAGGTTCGACCCCTGGGTTGGGAAGATCCCCTGGAGGAGGAAATGGCAACCCACTCCAGCATGCTTGTCTAGAAAATCCTATGGACAGAAAAGCCTGGTGGACTACAGTCCACGGCATCACAAAAGAGTCAGACATAAGTGAGTGTGCTATAATTAAATCAGTATGTATAAACCACTTTGGAAGCATTTTTAAAGGCCCTCCTTCAGACTCCACTGTAAGAGATTTTAATTGAACTGATAGCCTAGATTATTTTGATGCTAGAATTCATCAAACCAAATTTTGAGAAATATAGGCTACCCCAGCTTTCTAGCTTTATAATCAAGGAAACTGAAACCAGAGAGGTAATTGACCCAAGTACTATATAAAAACAGCAAAGACTTACACAGCACTCCATATGAACAGGCGTGATTCCAGATGTTTTACACATGCAGAAACAGTTCCTTCAATTCTCACAAATCTCTAAGGTAAATGTAAGCTTCTTTCTTTCTTTTTTTACAAATAAGGCACAGAAAAGTGAACTAAGTTGCACACAGCGAGAAAATATCAAATCTAGCCTTTGAACCCCAGACTGCCTGACTCCAGAGCCCACCATAACCGCTACCCTACTGGGCAAATGTTGGAACCGAGGTTGTCCAACTTGCAGCCATGAAATTAAAAGATGCTTGCTCCTTGCAAGAAAAGCTATGACCAACCTAGACAGCATATTAAAAAGCAGAGACATTACTTTGCCAGCAAAGGTCTGTCTAGTCAAAGCTATGATTTTTCCAGTAGTCATGTATGGATGTGAAGGTTGGACCATAAAGAAAGCTGAGCACCAAAGAACTGATGCTTTTGAACTGTGGTGTTGGAGAAGATGCTTGAGAGTCCCTTGGACAGCAAAGGGATCACAAAAAGTCAATCCTAAAGGAAATCAGTCCTGAATATTCATTGGAAGGACCGTTGCTAAAGCTGAAGCTCCAACACTTTGGCCACCTGATGCAAAGAACTGACTCATTGGAAAAGACCCTGATGCTGGGAAAGATTGGAGGCAGGAGAAGAAGGGGACAACAGAGGATGAGATGGTTAAATGGCATCACCGACTCAATGGACATGAGTCTGAGCAAGCTCTGGGAGTTGGTGATAGACAGGGGAGCTTGGTGTGGCACAGTCCATGGAGTCGCAAAGAGTCAGACACAACTGGGCAGCTGAACTTACTTACTCAGGCTGTCCAACTCCCAGGCTGTTGCAGTCTCCACCATACCACACTACCTCAAAGGCTGTGATTCTCAAGTAAGGACTTGGGAGTGAGAGCTTCAGTCATTCTTCCTTCTGGGAAGAGCTGGCTTATTTTGGAGACTTGCCTATATCACTCCTCTTCCTCTGCAACATTCTACACTTCTCTTTGCTTAGAGGATCTTGAGAGTTAGAGGAGCTCAACTTTAGAGCATCAGGTAGGCTTCAATTTAACTGATACATCATTTGGGCAATTAAATTGCTGCATACATTAGCAGTTCCATTAGGGCTAGAAGGAAAAGATATCACACACCCACTGCTGAATGTGCTGAATATGAGAGTTATACTTCCAACATCGCCTCAACATTGAACTTTCTATTTTTTTCTGCTTGAAATGATTGAGAGAACCAAGCTTCTCATGGAAGAGTTTGAAAAAGTTCCAGGTCATTAAGAAGAAAGGATGGGAAATTGGGTTGACAGAAATAAGCTCCAAAGCACAAGGGCCTGCCTACAGATTCAAGCATGACCATCTACACAAGAGAATAACCTTCATGAGACATTTCTCTTTATGACTCTGCTGTTTGGAAACTCTAGTAGGCTGTAACATCAATTAAGCAAAGCTCTTTGCGAGTCCCTTCATTAAAAAAAAAAAAAAAACATTCTCTGAGGTCTCCTTAGTGAGCTCTTTTCTTGCTGCTTTGCTGCTTGGTGCCGATAGCTAAAGGTTCTCATTCCAGCTTGGTCTGACTCAACTGCTGACTACTTTCTGACTTTCAGAAATCTCATCTCCAGGTCCCTGCTGTTTTCCTGCATGAGGCTGATTGCCACTTCTGGTTCCCAGGAGGTGCCCCAGCTCAGACGAACTGCCAGCCTCCCACCACATGGCTTTGCTCTCAGAGCCTCTGTCCTTGATCAGCAAACTGCGTCTCTACCAAGCTAAGGGTCTTTTCACCATGCTGGACCCACCCAATGTGATCGTCACGGTAAGATGGCCAGCATATGTTCCTCATGGGATGGCCACACCGCACAAGACTCAGAGCTCACTTTGGTTGGACTTCTGCTTTCACCAACTGCTGGCCTCCGGATTGTCAGAACTAACAAGTGTCATTGTGGGAATGGTGTTGCCTGGGATTTTATTGCAGGGCCAACCTACAGCAAAGAAAGCAGGTGTCAAGCCATGTGGCCTGGTATCTAAGCAGTCGTGTGGTTTTAACACAGTCAAGGCTTTTGTAGATGCTATCAGGTGGAGGAAAGTTCCCCTCTATTCCGAGTCTGTTGCAAGCTTTTAATCATGAATCAATGTTCAATTTTGTTTTGAAAAACTTTTTCTGTATCAATTGATATGATCATATACTTTTTCTTTCTAGACTGTTAATATGGTGTATTATGTTGATTGATTTTCAAACACTGAATGCCTTGCCTTCCCAGGACAAACCCCTCTTGGTCGTGACGTTGCTTTTTTTTATGTCTTGGATTTGATGTGCTGATATTCTGTTGGGGATTTTTGTGTCAATGAGGATACAGATCTGGAATATTCTCATATTGCGTAAATCTAATTTTGGTATCAGGGTAGTACTGGCTTCATAAAATTGGTTAGGAAGTGTTTACTCTTATTTTCTGAAAGATTATGTTAAGATTGATTTCTTCTTTAAATATTTGGTAGACAGCTAGCGAAATTATCTGGTTTTTGGAAGGCTTTTGATTATGAAATCAATTACTTTTGATAGTTGTAAGACTACTCAGGTTATCTATTTCATCTTGGGTTAGTCTGGGTAGTTTTTGGTTTTTTGAGAAATTGGTCCATTTCATCTAAGCTGACAAATTTATGTGTATAAGAAACTGAAGCCCCAGTCCTACAGCCTCAAGGAAACAAAATATGCCAAGCAACCTAAGCAAGTTCTTCCCTTGTGAGCCTCTGATGAGGCGATAGAAGCAGCCTGCTGCTGCTAAGTCGCTTCAGTCGTGTCTGACTCTGTGCGACCCCAGAGACGACAGCCCACCAGGCTTCCCCGTCCCTGGGATTCTCCAGGCAAGAACACTGGAGTGGGTTGCCATTTCCTTCTCCTGGTGACCCCCAAAGTAGGAAATCCAGCTAAGTCATGCCCAGACTTCTGACCTACAGAAACTGTGAGATAATAGATGTGTGTTGTCTTAAACAGAGGAGTGCCCTGTGTGCAGCCATAGGGAGAACTTCTCGGAGGACTCACCTTGGCCAGACACAGGCAGCACCTGGAGAGCACCTTGTAGGTTATTTTAAAGTCCTGGGATGAGGGAGACCTTAAGTCCATTTAGATACATTGAAAGTGGGGAGCGGGGAGGCACAGGTACCCTTTCTCACTGTTTTGTGAACCTCTGATGACTCTGAGCCTCGATGCTTAGGAAGGTTGTGTTACAGGTGCTCTTATCTCGTTTCTTCCTCAGTCTTCTCCATTGACTTTAATTCTCTTCCCCTTCGGTCTATGAACATCAAAGGGGACATGAGTACAGCTCTGGCATATTGTTTACAGAATCCAAGGGACACAAATTATTACTTAGACTGAAAAGATTAAGCTCAGATGGGGAAGCACAATGCTTTATAATTTTGTCTGTCTGTAAATGGGCAGGCATACACATGGTTGGCTTTTTTTCCCCTTCCTTCCCTCCCTCCCTCCTTCCTTTCTTTCTCCATCCTGTCTTCCTTCCTTATCTCTTTTCTTTTTTCCATCCTCCCTTCCTTCCTCCAATAAATATTTATCAAATATTCACCCCATACCTGGTGCTGTGTTAGGCACTGGGACATTTGCAGTATAAGAACCATGCTGTAAGAGTTAAAGAACACTACTGCCCATCTTTTCTCTGCATATGTACGTGGTTGTAGCTGGGTACATAATGTCCACATTATCCCCAATGGAAAATGAGAAGTAATGTGTGACACTCGGGACGAAGCTTTTAAGGAGTACATGTGTCTGTTGGTGGGAATGTAAATTGGCGTAGCCACTAGGAAGAACACCAAAGAGGCTCCTTAAGAAACTAAAAATAGAGTTACCATATGATCCAGCAATCCCACTCCTGGGCATATATCCAGGGAAAACTCTAATTCGGAAAGATACATGCACCCCAGTGCTCACAGAAGCACTATTTACGATAGTTAAGACTTGGAACAACCTAAATGTCCATTGACAGAGAAATGGATAAAGAAGATGTATATATACATATAATGAACACTATTCAGCCATAAGAATGAATAAAATAATGCCATTTTCAACAACATGGATGAACCCAGAGATTATCATACTGAGTAAATCAAGTCAGACAGAGAAAGACAAATATCATATGATATTAGTTATATGTGGAATCTAAAAAAATGATACAAATGAACTTATTTACAAAAACAAACTCACAGACATAGGAAACAAGCTTATGCATACCAAAGGGGGAAAGGAGTGGGGGAGGGATAAATTAGGACTTTGTGGTAAACAGATACACACCACTATACATAAACAACAAAAGCCTACTGTATAGCAAAGGGAACTATATTCAATATCTCATAATAGCCTACAACGGAAAAAAATCTGAAAAAGAACATATGTATATGTATAAATGTATGACTGAATCACTGTGCTGTATATCAGAAACACAACATTCTAAAATGACTATACCTCAGTTTAAAAATTAATCTTTTAAAAAGTGGTTGTGTTTCCTCCATGCTCTTTCCTCTTCTACCCATTGGGTACAGGTCAAAATGACAAGGCAGAAAAACCGCAGGAAAGAAAGTAGATTGAAGCTCCTGAATCCTTCCGTGAAGGAAAGCCACTCATCAACTAATGGTACATATGTACAGTCCTATTACATTTGTGCCATGACACAGCTTTGAGGGTCTTTTTTTTTTAGCAGTTAGGCTACCCTGACATAGAAACTGGTATCTCAAAGTGGGGAGCTACTGTTTAAAACTGTGTTTATGAGAATTGGCTTGGTGGTTTGGTGCCAGATAGCAAAGAAACAGATATAGCAGCTCAGAAAGCTGGAAATTCCTCTTATCCCATGGGTAAAATATTTGATAAAACTGTCCCCTGCGTTAACTGATAAGGTTAATCCAATAAGGCCCATAAGGCCTGGAGCTTCACAGGAGTTAGCAAACTACAGCTTATGGGCCTGCTGTTTGATTTTGTAAATAAAGTTTTATTGGAACATAGTCATATGCATTCCCTCACATATTGCCTATGGTTGCCTTTGCACTACAAGGGAAGTGTTGAGTATTTGTAAGCGAGCTCCTGTGGACCCCAAAGTTTAAAATATATACTACCTGGTCCTTATTTGTCAACCCCCGGTATCCTGAGGTTGACAGTGACAGTGATGGGACTTGGGTGATGATGGAGCTAGAGAGTGGAAAATGCCTGGGATCCTGAATCATCCCTCCAAACCAGGTCATATATTGTTAAATGAATGAGAAATGCATTTCTACTGTATTTGAGCCATTATATGCTTTGGAAATGTGCTCAGCAGTTTATCTTACCCTATCTGAGGCAGATTGGTAGCAAAAACGGTCCCAAATCCTCACTCTTCCCTGGATCTCTTTTTTAAAATATAACTTTGCAGTACCTGTCCCTTTTGGCTGGGGTTTTCTGTCCCATCCCGTGACTCTGGGTTCAGCCATGGAACTAACTATGGTCATTAGATATTAGCTAATATAGCACAAGCAAATGCTTGAAAAAGCACCTGCACATTTTCACCTTCTGTCTCTTGTTCCTCTGGCTCTGCCATAAGGATGAGCTCAGGCTAGCCTGCTAGAGGATGAGACACATGGAAAGGGCTGAGTTGGCATAGGTGTCTCATGAGATCAACAGAGCCACCCACCCAGTTTATTAACTCATAAGCAAAAATAAGGCTTTATTGCTACAGGTCACTGAGATCATTGTGGTTGTTTGTTACATATCATTGTGGTAATGAAACTGAGCAAGACCTTGTAGGGACTTCTCAGGTACAAAAGCCCCTCCGTGTCCCGCATTGTTTGTTTGTAGAAAAAAGGCTTGTCTCCTCAGCCTTCCCCAAGTTCTAATCTGGACTTCGGGTTTCTGTACCATCAGATGCACGTGATAGTTGAAAGGTTTCCCGTGTGAGGGGCAGAAGAGACTCCATTATTTCAAGGCATGGTCTTCTCAAATCTCTAATGCTCTGCGCTGTGGGCAGATCTCTGTTTAAATTAGGGAACTGATTATAGTCACTCCCCCAAAGAGTTTACTTTCTCTGATTATTTTCTTCTTTTTCTCTGTAAGTGAACCTTATCCTTCTTTAAATTATAAAACTCTGCCTGCCCATCAAATAGCCTTAGGTTATAAAAACAAGGAAAATTCATAATTAAAGTATATAGCATTTTAAAACCTAGCAGAAATAATGATAAAAAAGATATAAGCACCCAACCTATGAATTCAGCATAAAATTACATTAAGAAATGATCTCCTCCTAGTATCCAATCAAGGTGGCTTAGCAGACTGCAAAGATAACATCCCGTGCTGCAAGCACTGAATAAATAAATGGCCCTCCTCAAAACAACCGTGTGATTTCTTCACAGGAAGCAGTGTTGTTTTTACTTATTTACTCTTTAATTATTTTAGCAATATTTATATCTGAGAGACAGGGAGTGTATGGGAGGCAGGGAAGATGACGAGATGTTTCTCACAGTTCACAGCTGGTCAGGAATAGCCAGAGGCTTGAAGTCAGGGCATACCTGGAGTTATCTGTCTCTGGTTTCTCAAATGGGCCTGAAAGGTTGGAGTAAAGGATAGGGTAAGCATGGAGAGATGGCAGCCGGGATGCACAAGGACAGCCATGCATACCAGGCTGGTATCCAGCTTCAGGAGAGAGACCATTCACAAACAATCCTGTTTTCACAAGTGCTAGTGAGACCTTAGACACACCAGTTTCTGGACTTAACAGAAGTCCACAGTCTGCCCAGAAAAGCAGAAAATGTGCTTGAGAAATCCACTTGCTTAATTTCACTCTCTTTCTTATTATTTAATATGGAAAAATACATTTTATTTGGCCTCACTCTGGAAAAAAAAAACAAAAACAGATCCTTTTATGGGAGCAAAATAAATAAAGATTCCTCTCTCAACCAGCCAAGCAGATAAAGTGACTACTCAATAAGCAAAAATGATACCTCAAGTCCTTAAATAACCATTTCCAATACAAGCTTTGTTAGTTACTCTTGATTGCCTTTTTTTTTTCCTAAGCAACTCACTCTGCAGAAAATATTCCAAAAACATCAGAGTGATAAAACTGGGTCCTGAGAGACATGACAACTAGATAAGCAATTTGAGGAGAAAGACCAGGATTGTGGGTTCTCCACAATGGGAGTCCCAGAGTGGTCTTAGAGTTGAAGTTTCTGGAAAAATCCTTTTAGCATAGCTTTAACTTCTGCCATTAAAGCTACAGCTGGGGCGAATCTACCATTTGCAGTGGGCAAGCATTTCTAAACTCGCTAAACTTTTGTAGTCTTCAGACCGTTTGCCTGTAGGCGGTTGCTTCGAGGGAGTTTGGAAGCTGCCTACAAGGGCACTTTGCTGAGGCTGGCAGACGCCTCTAGTCCCGGCTGGCTGAGCACCCAGATTATGTGCAGTGTGGAGGCTGTAAGGTCAACTTCCTCCCTCCACCAGCAGGTTTGGCACCAGATAAATCCATTAATATTTCCCCTTGAAAGAAACAGGCTTGTCAAACACAGAGAGGACAGAGCTTCCACCACATCCCATAACTGCTGTTGTAGACATTTTTAGCAAGTGGCCAAATACCAGTATTTAGGATTCCCACAATGGAGTCTCTTTGTTAAAATATATATGCCAGATTCATTTTTCCATACAGACAACCCCTTCTGGGCTCTTGTCTGCACTATTCTAATGAAAGACTACTGGTGTTTAAAATGAGAGTTTTATTAGATCCTGTTTCAGTTATATCCAATCAGAGCATTTTAGTTCCAATCCATCGTCCTTTTTACTTAGTCAAATGGACTGAATCTTAGAGAGCAGCATTTGAATACTGAACAGTCACCTCTTCCAAAATCATCTTCTTTTCACCACAGATTCTTCTCTGATTATTCACCCCACAAACACTCGGCGAAGGTTAGTCTGGGGAAGCCGCTGTGCCAGGCCTGGGGACGTGACAGTGAACGAAACACTGTTCCCACCCCCAGCAGGTATTACAGTCAAGCTGGGGAGACCCTATACAAACCGCTTTTTCACATTCCAGAGAAAGTGGCCTTCTCCCTCCATCTTATGTGAAACTGAGTACCCTACTTCTCTTTCTTATTAAAACCTTTTGATTAGGAAAGGCAAACATACTCACCAAAAATGTTGAAAAATATTGACATGTAGGAAAAAGAAAAGGAAAATCATACACAATCCTCTCAGAGATAACTGTTAAAACATTAGGGAGGCAATGTTCATAGCCAAGATAATAAAACAACCTAAATGACCATCGAAAGATAAATGGATAAATAAAATGTATATACACACACACAATGGAATACTACTCAGCTATAAAAAAATTAAATACTGCCATTTGCAGCAACAGGGATAGACCTAGAAATCACTATACTAAGTGAAGTCAGAAAGAGAAGGACAAATACCGTGTGATATCACCTATATGTGGAATCTAAAAATATGACACAAATGAATTTATCTACCAAACAAAAAGAGACTCACAGACATAGAGACTTGTGGTTGCCAAGGGGGAGGGGTGGGGAGGGATGGGTTGGGAGTTGGGGATTATCAGATACAAACTATTTTATAGAGAATGGTTAAACAACAAGGTCCTACTGTCTAGCATAGTAGACTATATTCAGTATCCTGTGATAAACCATAATGGAAAAGAATATGTGAAAGAATGTATACATATGTGTAACAATCACTTCGCTATAGAGTAGAAATTCACACAACACTGTAAATCAACTATCCTTCAATAAAATTTTTCAAAATTTAAAATATCAGAAAGGAATATATTTCCAGGCCTTTTTCAGTGCACGTGTGTGTGCCTGCATGTTTCTGCAATTCTGTACACTATTTTGTTAGGCTTATGGATTTTAAAAAAAGGTACAAAAGAATAAAGAAAAGAGAGAGAAACAGAAAGAAGCAGAGACAGATTTTTATATTTTTATTTTATATTGGCATAAACTTGATTTACAACATTGTGTTAGTTTTAGGTATACAGTAAAGTGATTCAGTTATACATACACATGTATCAATTCTTTTTCAGATTATTTTCCCACATGTTATAACAAAGTATTGAGTAATTTCCTGTGCTATACAGTAGGAATATTATCTTGTTGATGTTAATTCTGACATCTTAGTTTATCTTTCTTCCCATCACTGCCCCCCCAACCTTATCCCTTTTGGTAACCATACACTTATTTTCTAAGTTGAAACGAAGACAGACTGATGCAAAGAAACAGAGGCAGAGAAAGGGGGAAAGACACAAGGAAAGAAAGGCACTTTTCCTTTAAATAGTTTAGGTCTCCTTCCTCACCAGGAAGATTAACCAGTCTCAGGGTCTGCGGCCAGCCAAACTAATGAGCAAAAAAGCCTTTACCCTACTTCTCTTTCCATGCACGCTGTATCTATAAATTAACCCAATTCTGCTATATAAGCTCAAGTATAGCCCCCCTGCCCTATGTTCAAGGTCACTGAAAATTTACACAGGACATATTAATAATAAAAAAGGATAAATTGGGAGCACGGAAATAATAGATACAAACTACACATAAAATAGATAAACCACAAGGACTTACTGTATAGAACAGGGAACAATATTTAATATTTTGTAATAACCTATAAGGGAAAATAATCTGAAAATACACATATTACATGTAAATGAATCACTCTGCTGTACACCTGAAATAACACAATATTGTATGAAAATTATATTTCAATTAAAAACAGTAAAAAAGTATCACTTTCCTGACTACTGGTTTAAGAAATATTTTTTTAATATTTAAAGAACACAGGTTAAGCAGTACATAAAATACTGGGGAAATATTAATAATTTCTATCATGTATTTTTGATACTACTTTTTCCTGCCTTCTTTATGCTTATATTTGGTATCTGATTAAACTGTCATACCATCTCTTTTGACATTAAAAAAGTTTATTTGGCAAAAAGGCAAATTCAGTTCAGTTCAGTGGCTTAGTTGTGTCCGATTCTTTGTGACCCTATGGACCACAACATGCCAGGCCTCCCTGTCCATCACCAACTCCCAGAGCTGCTCAAACTCAAGTCCATCGAGTTGAGGATGTCATCCAACCATCTCATCCCATGTCCTCCCCTTCTTCTCCCACCTTCAATCTTTCCCAGCATCAGGGTCTTTTCCAGTGAGTCAGTTTTTTGTATGAGGTAGCCAAAGTACTGGACTTTCAGCTTCAGCATCAGTCCTTCCAATGAATATTCAGGACTGATTTCCTTTAGGATGGACTCGTTGGATCTCCTTGCAGTCCAAGGGACTCTCAAGAGTCTTCTCCAACACTACAGTTCAAAAGCATCAATTCTTCAGCTCTCAGCTTTCTTTATAGTCCAACTCTCACATCCATACATGACCACTGGAAAAACCATAGCTTTGACCATACAGACCTGTGTCAGTAATGTCTCTGCTTCTTAATATGTGGTCTAGGTTGGTCATAGCTTTTCTTCCAAGGAGCAAGCATCTTTTAATTTCATGGCTGCAGTCACCATCTGCAGTCATTTTGGAGCCCCCCAAAATTAAGTCTCTCAGTTTCCATTGTCTCCCCATCTATGTGCCATTAAGTAATGGGACTGGATGCCAAGATCTTAGTTTTCTGAACGTTGAGTTTTAAGCCAACTTTTTCATGCTCTTTCACTTTCATCAAGAGGCTCTTTAGTTCTTCACTTTCTGCCATAAGGGTGGTATCATCTGCATATCTAAGGTTATTGATATTTCTCTCGGCAATCTTGATTCCAGCTTGTGCTACATCCAACCTGGCATTTCTTATGATGTACTCTGCAGATAAGTTAAATAAGCAGGGTGACAATATACAGCCTTGATGTACTCCTTTTCCTATTTGGAACCAGTCTGTTGTTCCATGTCCAGTTCTAACTGTTGCTTCCTGACCTGCATACAGATTTCTCAGGAGGCAGGTCAGGTGGTTTGGTATTCCCATCTCTTTCAGAATTTTCCAGTTTGTTGTGATCCACACAGTCTAAGGCTTTGGTGTCATCAATAAAGCAGAAGCGGATATTTTTCTGGAACTCTCTTGCTTTTTTCATGATCCAGTGGATGTTGGCAATATGATCTCTGGTTCCTCTGCCTTTTCTAAATCCAGCTTGAACATCTGGATTCATGTTCATGTACTGTTCACAGTTCATGTACTGTTGAAGCCTGGCTTGGAGAATTTTGAGCATTACTTTACTAGCATGTGAGATGAGTGCAATTCTGTGGTAGTTTGAGCACTCTTTGGCATTGCCTTTCTTTGAGATTGGAATGAAAACTGACTCCAATCCTGTGGCCACTGCTGAGTTTTCCAAATTTGCTGGCATATTGAGTGCAGCACTTTCACAGCATCATCTTTTAGGATTTGAAACAGCTCAGCTGGATACCATCACCTCTACTAGCTTTGTTCGTAGTGATGCTTCCTAAGGCCCACTTGACTTTGCATTCCAGGATCTCTGGTTCTAGGTGACTGATCACACCATCGTGGTTATCTGGGTCATGAAGATCTTTTTTGTATAGTTCTTCTGTGTATTCTTGCCACCTCTTCTTAATCTCTTCTGCTTCTGTTAAGTCTGTACCATTTCTGTCCTTTATTGTGCACATCTTTGCATGAAATGTTCCCTTGGTATCTCTGATTTTCTTGAAGAGATCTCTAGTCTTTCCCATTCTGTTGTTTTCCTCTATTTCTTTACATTGATCGCGGAAGAAGGCTTTCTTATCTCTCCTTGCTATTCTTTGGAACTCTGCATTCAAGTGTGTATATCTTTCCTTTTCTCCTTTGCCTCTAGCTTCTCTTCTTTTCTCAGTTATTTATACAGCCCTCCTCAGACAACCATTTTGCCTTTTTACATTTCTTTTTCTTGGCAATCATCTTGATTACTGCCTACTGTACAATGTCACAAAACTCCATCCATAGTTCTTCAGGCACTCTGTCTATCAGATCTAATCCCTTGAATCTATTTGTCACTACCACTGTATATTTTCTTTGCAAAAAGGCAAAGAAAATGCCTATTCACAATCCAGCCAAAGATTCTGGTCTAGTCCAAGGTCATCACTGAAGAAAAGCAGACACTGTATTCAAAAGTTCTAGAGCAAATGGTTTTTGATTAAAAATACACCCAAGCCACGTGTCAGAACCAAGATATCAAAATACATGGGTCCTGTTTAAAACCATCTATTGTAACTGAATTTGTTTCTCTTTACATGGGGTTTTAATGTCATATGGAGAATGAAGTTTTCATTCTCATTTGAAAAAGGGAGCAAAGTCTTTGATGATCCTCATCCAGGGGTCCTCTGCCCCCCAGAATATCCTCCCAGAAAGCATTCCCTGTGTTTCTAGCAGAGGGTCTGACAACACCAGATTACTCTCGAAGCACAAGCAACCACCACCAGGGGTCTGGGCATCATCTGGGACCAGTGCGGCTGAGACGACAGAAGCAGTGGGTGACACTGCAGTCCAGTTCCTAGCAGTCACAAAGCCCATCGCTTCTGCAGAAAACGTGCTCACCCAACCAATTTCTGCCTCGTCATGAGGAAGGGAGAGCAGTCTAGTTACTAGTTTTTTGGTTAAGCATTACCCAAGGTGAACACACTGGAGCCTGTGATGCGTTTGCGGTCACACACCAGGCTCTATGATCACATAAAAATCCTAATACAGCTCTCAAAAGGCAATGTCTGCCGGCTGTGTAAGACTTAAAACATGGCACTGAGAGGGCAGACAGTCTTTTTTACTGCTTCCTGGTGATTGGCTCTCGGATCCCCCTTATCTCTACTGTCTGAAGACAGAGTACCAGGGAAGGTGCTCCAGGCCCAGCTTCTTGGCCAACGAGCTGCATAAATCAACTAAAGAGCAGTGATTATACCAAGGGAAGGAAAGCCACACGCCTCCCTGGTCCCTCTGCCCCACCCTCAGCCCTGTAACCTTGTCCTCATCTCAGGATAACACCAACTGGCCTTCGATCAGCCCCCCTGGAGGCCGGCCCTGGGAGGCTGGGAAGAAGGGAGAGTGCTCAGCTTCTGATGCGGAGAAAGGGGGATAAGACCATTCCTCCCACCGCCTACCTGTGCTCAGAACCCTAGAGCTTTCCCAGAATGTCACGGTCTGATGGCAGGCTAACATTTTTGAACTATAGGTACAAAATCTGATCATTTCTGCTAAGTCCCAAAAAAGAGCAAGAAGGTCCGAGCAATTCAGCAGCCTCCTGCCTGAATCATTCCCACTTAGTGCAAAGTCCCCACTTAGCAGGGGATAGTCTGCATCTGCACTGTGGCTGTCTACGTGGACTGGGCTCCTCTAAGCCTGGAAAGGTCTCCCACAGCCCAAGGCAGAGGAGGCCGGACAGCAGGAGAGGTGTGTGGAGAGAACAGTTTTACCAAAAGACCTCATCAGAAGGCAACATTTTCATATTTACTCCGCACACAGTTGTGCTAAAATTCACAGCTGCTGCTTAACGTTTTTCTGACAAGAACACATTAAACAAAAATATATGCTGGGAGGGCAGGGTGCATAGCAAATAGCTTTTAATCATATTTAAATCGAATTTACCTAAACCTTGCAAATTTTAACTCTTCTTGTGCTACAGCTGACAAGCATCATCACATGATTCACAGATACAGCTGTTTTATTTTTTAAAAAGGAGAGACTTCTTTGGCATGAAAACAACGCATGCTGGAAAGATTAAGCCCAGCTTCTGCATATCAGTCAAGCCTACAGACAAGTCTGAGGTGAAGGGTGCAGCTTTGGGAAGTCATTCTCTTACCGGGATTTGCTTCCTTTGGGTCTTTCACTGCTCACCTCCGACGCTGCTGTAACAAACAAGCAAAAAAGCAGAATCGTGACAGCCACCTGACACCTGAGGCCCTCGGTGGCCACCAGGAACACGGGTCCAGGCAGTACTTTGCACTCACTCAGCTCCTGGCCAGAGGAGAATGGGCCTTACCTGCCATTATTTGACCTGACCAAAGGCAAGACTAACCCTGAGGAAGTCCTGCTCCCGAGCTATAGAACTAGATGAGATGAATTATTAATAATTCACTGGAACCCGAAGCGGATGGTAAGTGTGAGGTCAGAGTGAATAAAAGAAAGAAACGCTAAACAAAAAGACCATGTTTCATTCATCAGAAAGCTCAGAGATGGGATGTTTTGTTCAACTGTTAAGAACCAGAGCCTCTGTTTCCACTCACGAGTTTTGGATGAAAAGAAACCAGGCTTGGATGTCAAAAAGTTCCCAGGGGATGCTTGCAGAGAAAAGGCCCTCTGGAGCCCGGTCACCCTGGTTCCTGCAAGTGGCTTGAGAGGCCAGCTGATTCTGAGGAGCCCATCAACACATTCTTCCCTTTCATATTAGTTCCATTCCTAGGAAATTTCCTTGTTGTTTTCAAAACAGTTTACTATTACAGGTGTGATGACCCAACTAATGCCATTCACTGATTCTTCTACCCATGTGTCCTTCATTCAACAACCACTTATGAAGCTACTCTTTGTGCCAACCTCTGTACTAAAACCTGGAGCATCTTGGGACAGGCTTGTGGTCTGTTGTTTTAAATGCCTGTGTGCATTGGTGAACTCCACACAGTCATCTCCAGCCCAGACTTCTCCCCAGAATTCAGAATTCACAGAGCCAAGACCACACTTAGCATCTCTCCTAGAAATCTCATGCCATCCAAGAGGCATCTGATTGGACCTTGTCCAGATCCAGACTTCAAACCCATTTCTCCCAGAGCCTTGTCCATCTCCATTGAGGCACCTCCATTCTTTCTGTTACCTGCATTTTTCTTGGAGTCACCTATGCTTTCAGGATGGATCAGTCAGAGTCCGTTTGGGAACTAAAAACCAGAGCCGTGTTCTTGTTCTTGTTTTCATGGGGCCATGTGGCATGAGGGATCTTAGTTCCCAGACCAGGGATAGAACCCATGCCCCCTGCAGTGGAAGCACAATCCTAACCACTGGACCACCAGGGAAGTCCCATCAGTTATTTTAACAGAGTTTAATATAAATCACTGTTAACCAGGTACTGGGGAACTGAAAAGGCAGAAGGTAGAAGAGGTCAGTGTAGGAAGCAGCCACCCACCCTCAACTGAGGGCACAGAGAGAAGTGTTGGGTTTATCTGAACCCCCAGTCTGTGAGGAGGGGCACACAGCTGGACCTCTGAGGCGGGAGCCATAGCCGGCAGGTGCAGTGACCTCTGAGGGGCCCAGTGAAGTTGGCTCTGGGAGCATGAAGAAAAGTGAGAAACTGGAACCAGCTACCACTGTGGTGTCATTGACGCGAATGGACTCGTCCCTCTCCGAGCCTTCTAGCGTCCTCTGGCACCCCCTGCCAGCAGAGCTTAACATGGACCGCGCTGGCAAAGCTGAAGGGCTGTCTACAGGGAAACACAAACTTAAGAATCAGCATAGTCCACCTCTTTGGCTACTTAGCCTCTATCACCTTAACACAAAACTTCTTTCTCTCATACCCCACCTCCTACCTGCCACCAAATCCTCCCAGCTCTGTCAAAAATCTCCACGACGTCGCAGCTGCTCCTCGCTGCACTGCCACTGTTCCGGTCTGAGCACCTCTGGGTCTCACCTGGATCATCACAATAGCCTCCCAAGCGGATTCTTTCACTTTCTGCAGAGTCAGTTCTCCACACAGAAGCCATCGTGACTGTATTAGTCAGCTGCTGCTGCTGCTAAGTCGCTTCAGTCGTGTCCGACTCTGTGTGACCCCAGACACGGCAGCCCACCAGGCTCCCCCATCCCTGGGATTCTCCAGGCAAGAACACTGCTAGGGCTGCTGAAACAAACTGCCACAAGCTTGGCATGTTGAAACAACAGAAATTTATTGTCTCAACAGTTTGGTGTCAGCGGGGTCCCTCACTTCTACAGACTCTTGAGGGAGAATGTGGATGCCATGTACCTCTCTCCTAGATCCTGGTGGTTGCTGGCCATCCTCGGTGTCCTTTGGTCTAATAGACACATCACCCCAATCTCTGCTTCCGTCTTCTCACTGCCTTCTTCTCCATTTCTCTGGATACTTCTGTGTCTAATCCTCCTCACCAGCACTGGATTTGGGGCCTGTCCTAAATCCAGCATGATATTCTCTCAAGATCCTTTACAACATCTACAAAGATTCTATTCCCTACTACGTTCTCACTCACTGATACGGGGGTAAGACTTCAACCCATTACACTGACTGTATTAAAACAAATCAGATCTGGTCACCCCTCTGCTCAAATCCTCTAATGTTCCATCCTACCCTGAGTACGAGCTCCACTCCTACACGGCCTGGATGCCCCACTGCTCTATTTCCCCTCTGACTGCTCTCACCTTCTTCCCCCCATAGAAGCTCCTCTGTTCCTCAGCCTTCAATACTTTGCATCTGTAGAGATTTAATTTGTATCTTTTAAATAACTTGCAAGCTCCTATTTACCTTAAACATGTGTAATACAGTTATAATAGCTGTTCTTATGCCCTTGCCTACCAATTCTAACATCTGTGTGAGTTCTAGTTGGATTCTGATTGATGTTTCTCCTTATTATGGTCATATTTTCCTGCTTATTTGCATACCTGGTGATTTTTTTTTGTGGATGCCAGTCATTATGTATTATTCTTGTTAGCTTTTGGGTATTTTTGTGTTGTAAATATTTTCAACTTCTTTCCTGGATCAGTTAATTTACTAGGAAATAGTTTGATTCTTTCTCACCTTGTTTTTAAGCGTATTTTTTGTGTGTAGTTTTCGTGTGTGTGTGTGTGTGTGTGTGTGTGTGTGTGTGTGTGAGCAGACCAGTCTTTAGTCTAAAGCTAATTATTTCTTACTACTGAGGCAATATACTTCTGAGTATTCTACCCCATGTTTCAAGAATTGTGAAGGTTTCCAGTCTGAGAGGTGGGAAGCGACATTATCCTTGACCTTGTACAAACACTAGGTATTGTTCCTCACACACATGCACTGATGAGTGCTCTGTGAAATACTTACATGGCAGCCTCCACAGGTCTCTGGAATTCTCTCTGCAACGCTTTCTTCTCTAGTACTCTGTTTAATGAACTCTAGCTATCTTTTCCTCAGAGTCTCAGCTCAACATCCCAATTCAGGTAGTCCAACAAGTTACACATGGGTTTCCTTCTTTACACTATAGCCTATAAATGGAGTAAGTTAGGGAGATTGTAGGGTGTATTTCATTTGTTTCCCATTTCTTAGGAATTATTGTCCTTTGCTGCTTGCCATTCAGTGTCTTGAAAATCACCAATTTTCAATATACTTGGTCACACTATCACACTTGAATACACTGTTTCATATACTTGTCCACTTTTCTTGGTGGTGGTGTTGGCTGTATCAGTAAATATGGCCCCTGTTACTCCATCTTAGCCAAAAGTGGAAGCTTCTGTCATTTCTTTAAGATTTTCAACTGCTGTGATTTCTTTTCTCATTCTCAATAAATATTCACTTTCCTACTTTATTTTTTAATTGTCATTTTGTATTCTTTTTCTTACTCAGAACCCATACTCAGGTTCTTGAGGTAAACCACTTAGGTTGGAATTCTGCCTCCACCACTGACTACCATTGTGACCTTGACAAGCCTGTGTACTTAAGTTTCTTCATCTATAAAACTAGGATGATAAAAAGTTCCTTCATCTATAAAACCAGCATGTTAATAGGACCTGCTTCAGAGTGTTGAGTACTGCAAAAGTTATCACATACAACACTTAGAAAGTAACCTAGAACTCAGAAGCCACTCTATACATGTTAGTTATTACACTTAGTTTTATTTTGATATTATCAGTATACAGGTCCTATAATTTATGTAATAGCTATAGAGAGTGTGATGGCTTAGGATGGAATATAACATAATAGATGAGACTAGAGGAAGAGTAGGTCACAAAAGAAATAGCGTAATGGCCAGAGTGTGAGATAACCCAAATAATACACTGTAGTGTCCTAGGGGAAAAAGTAGGGCAGTGTTCAAAAAGAGGAAGAGGTGAATATGGTCTAAGCCACTAGAAATCAAGATGAGGACTTAAACGTGACCCCTAGTTTGGTGACATAGCAGTCATGCCTAATGTTGTAAAATGAGGATATGAACAGGGCCCGCCATTTATGGTGGGCTTCCCTGGTGGCTCAGATGGTAAAGAATTCGCCCACAATGCAGAAGACCTGGGTTCAATCCCCGGGTTTGGAAGATCCCCTGGAGAAGGGAATGGCTACCCTCTCCAATATTTTGGCCTAGAGAATTCCATGGATAAGGAGCCTGGTAGGCTACAGTCCATGGGATCACAGAGAGTCAGACATGACTGAGCGACTTGCTCTTTGCCATATATGGTAACAATCAGCATTAAATGAGAATTTATCTAACACCTTAGCACAGTACTTAGCATATATTAAGTATTCAAAAAATTTAAGTTAACACAACATTGTATAGCAACTACAACAAAAAAATTTTTTTAATATAAACTGATATAGAAAACCAAATACAAGATTTTTATATAAGAAACCAAAATGCAGAATTCTCTGTGTTTATATACAGGTGACCCTTGAGCAACATGGATTTGATCTATGAAATACTTTTTTAAGTTATTTTATTACTATAATTAGCAATATTATGTTTACTTTTTGCATCACTGGATCCAGGCCATGTCTCACTCTAGTTTATAAATGTCAGGGCAGTTTCAGATTCTGTTTCCATTCTCCTTGGTTCATTATCACCCATACCTCAAAGTATGACACTAGGGTACTTCTCTCTCTCTCTCTCTTACTCACACACACACACACACACACACACAGACTATCCTACAAAAAAGCCTTGTTTTTGTCCAAGGGCAGTCATTTCACCCTACCCTGATATTTCTCCCTATCTTATTAAAGTAGTGTAAACATCATCAATGGTTAGCACTCTCTGGATTCTAAAGCCAAGGCCAATTCTGGTTCATTCCTAAGTCCCATGCCCACACCCTGTTGGAGCTAGAAAAGACACCTGGGCCCCTCTGACTTTTTATATGAGAAGTAGAGCTCATTCTCCATCAAGATTCCCTTCACATAAGGAGAATGTATTCTCAGCATCCAAAAACCAGTGGCCACAGTGCCTATACCCAGCCAGTTCCAGGGGTCCAGAAAATACCCACTAAACCACAAAATTACATGGTTCTAGCAGATCAAACATCTTGAATTACATTTCTAAACTTTTTTTTTTTTTTAATTTGGGGAGGCAACACATCTGTTCAGTCCTTTGTTTGTAATCTCTTATGGATTCCAAGTGAAAAACTGGTTCTGATTCACTGCTGTATGAGTCACATTAGTGCCATTTGTAAAGGTCTGTGTGAAGCCCCAAATTACATCTTTCAAGATGATAAGTATAACTTGTATCAAAAGGCAACTGATTTGAACCCTAAACACACCTGTGTTTAAAGATGCAACTGTGCTACCTGGGTTTCTCTGAACCTCGCACCATGAGTCGTTCAAGATGACTAAGTGCTCCAACACTTGAAAGTTTAATTATTTGATCCAAAAATTTTAGAATTTTAGTAATATGAGACAAAAATCTCCTTAAGAAATATAGTCCAACTTTCTAAACAAGATGTAGCTGTCACCAAATTGCAAGTCTGTGTGCCCAACACACAGTGAGGCCAAACAATACCAAGACATCAGAGTATGGAACAAAGAAAGATCTGTTGCAGGGCCATGCAAGGAGACAGGTGGCTCATGACTTGAAAAACCCTGAACTTCCCAAAAGCTGTCAGCAAAGAGCTTTTGTAGGAAAGGTGAGGGAGGGTCATGCCATGGTTAGTTGTTGCGAACTTCTTGGTGTCAGGTCACGGTCAGGTCACAATCTTCCTGCAAATCTCTACCAAATGAATGCTATCCTCTGCTCTGACAAGAAAGGGCAAGGTCCCCAGGCACAACTCTTCCCCTCTAAGTCCAGGTCCTGACTAAGAGGAGGCAGATCTCAATTGGCAGCTCCCTCAGCGCCGGATCCCCAGACCCTGCCCAGCTGTCATCGCTGAGGCAGCCAGGCACCCAGGACCTAACTGGCCCTGAGACTCCTCAGGCCACCCAAACGGTGGTGCAGGGTGGGTAGCATGTCCCACAGACTGACCCAGGCAGATGGTCCAATATGTTGCAGAGGCAGGGATGGGGAAGAGGTTCACCGCTGCCTCAACACCCAGACCTGGCCAGTGAGTGGCCCTGAGGAGGCTGCCTGAGCCCTGCAGGGCACAGCCCCCAGCCTGTTCCCTGGGCCCCTCCAGCTCAGCTGCTGGCCCAAGGCCCAGTGAGCTGGAGGCCCCAGGGAGAAGGCCAGGATCTGCCTCATAACTCATTCTCCACTCCCCCTACATGCGGGCTGCATCCCGCACTAATGTCACTCATCGACAGTTGGGAGCTTGTGGGAGGGGCCCACTGCACTGCCAGCCAATGGCTGAGTGGGAACTGTTGCCTAACAATAGGGTGCAGAGTAATGGCACACAGCAATAGCTACGTGCTAAGGGATGCACTCCCTGAGCTCTGTTACATTATGAAAATAATTTTACCTTCTCTTAGAGATTTAGGGTCACTCATAAAAATATCAATAAAGGGTCCAGTCTAGAGTAGATTTAAGATTCTAAGTGTTCTTTAACTTTACACTAAGTGGATCTAGATAGACAGTTTTGAATTATTTGGATTCTTATAGTAGTTTTTCTTGGAGAAGGCAATGGCACCCCACTCCAGTACTCTTGCCTGGAAAATCCCATGGACAGAGGAGCCTGGTGGGCTGCAGTCCATGGGGTCGGTAAGAGTCGGACACGACTGAGCGCCTTCCCTTTCACTTTTCACTTTCATGCATTGGAGAAGGAAATGGCAACCCACTCCAGTGTTCTTGCCTGGAGAATCCCAGGGACGGGGGAGCCTGGTGGGCTGCTGTCTATAGGGTCGCACAGAGTTGGACACGACTGAAGTGACTTAGCAGTAGTTTTTCTGGCTCCTCTATTGTTGACACTCATTTCCTGTTATTATCATTTTATCTATCTATAGTAGTTTCTTCCACATTTAACTATCTGTTGCTTTTTATACCTGACAGCTAAGACAACTGGTGAGAATTACTTTATAAAGTTCATGTATGTAAATGGATTCAGAATGGGGCCCTGAGAGATTTCACATATGAATAATCTAAACTTGCTCTGACACACTTTTTTGAAAATAGGTAAGTATACATAAATAAAATCAATGGAACATCTTGCAACGTCGACTTTGGAACTTCAGATGTTTTGTTGGCTTGCTTTGTTCTTACTTTGTGATTCTTGGCCACGTCCTATATTGGTGAGGGTGACCTTTGGTAGGTTTCCACCATGGAAACTAGGCTTCAGGTTTGCTTCCTTCTGTCTAGTCTTGGGCATCAGCTTGGTTAGAAAGATAACCAGTCACTTGGATAAGCAAATAATTGAAATATCTCCCAGAAAAGCTTGTCAGTTGTTATGACCAGAGACAGAAAGGCCAGACACAGTCAAAAGGTTATTTCACAATGATTTCCTCATTCCTTACAAAGAATTATAAAAGCATGTGGTCTTGCCCCAGCCTTAGCTTTCAACTGGAAGAAGAACCTTTGTCCTCCTAGGTTTGTCTTCAAGTGAGCCAATTCCCCACCGGGAACAAGCAGCTGTCACACACCACACTCCCATCCTGCAGAAATGGCTCCCAAGGGGGCTTCTTTCATGGCACCACTTCCTGCTGCATACCATCCAGCCTCAGAATTTCTCTGTGCCCAGAGAAACCCCTACCCAACCCTTCAGTATCATCCTAGGGAGCATTTTCAATGGTTGAGTGAGTTTCCAATCATTTCATTCCTTAAACAGCAGAAATCTCAACTGTTCCCAGGAGTCTGTGCAGCGGCTCAGAGAAGGGCCCTACTGCTTCCATTCCCCCCAGATATTCAGTCACAAGATAGCTGTTCATCCCTCAGCACTCTCTCCAGTCTATGGGGGATTCCCCAGGGAGGCCGGGACTCCTGCATCTCAAGTTCCCACTCTCTGCTCCCTAGAGAGATTTGCTCATGAGCTTCTTTCCAGGCTTTTCTCTCGGGGCAGCTTCTGGCTCAGTTGAGCTATTTTCCAAAAGCTCAAGACAGAGGGCAAAGAAAGGCATTGAAACACTCTGGGTGCTGTACTGTTTCCCAGTTACAAAACCTGACTGCTAAGCAAATTACCACCTTTTAGCAGCCCCACACCTCACAGACTTAATGGTTGATTTAAATTAATGATCAGCTTGTGTTTCTTTCCTTTCTCTGGAGTAAGAGGAAAAAAAATTATTTTCTTTCAGTAGATTCTGTATTTATAAATATCCTAGAGGTTAAACATTTTCTTAATGACAGGAAAAGTCAAGATTTCCTCTTTTTACCCAACCAGGACAGAGCTGCTTCTCCTTTCATTATTAAAGAGTTTTCTCCCCTCCCCAACTCCAGCTCAGTGCCCTGGATCTCTAGGTATATGGTAGTTACTCAGGAACCATTCATTAAGAGAATGAATGAATGGATGAATGGATAGATGGAAAAGTGTCTTTGTATCATCATCCATCTGGGTGCCTCCCCAGCTAGAGGGAGAACCTTCACACTGCTTCCTGGCAGCTCTTCTTCAGGGACCCACTAATCAAACGGGCCCCTCTTAAGCGTATTTGGCCATCATACAATAGAATTTAATAATGAATACTATTATTTACTTCTTTGTTTTGCAGAGAGCTGAATGAAAACCTGACCTCCCTGGGCCCAGGTAGAATTTCTCCATGAATGGTTAGACGGTTTTATGTTTCCAGTACCTTGGCATCCATTTGGTCCTGGAACGGCTGTGCATAGCTGGGGGCCAAACAGGAGTTCAAATGACTCCTCCAGGGCTCTTCTTTGTTATGACACTGTTGGATTTGTGGTCTTTTTAGAAGCCTCGGCAGCTGCTAGCCAGCTCTAGAAGCCGTCTTTCCACAGATGGTCCAGGATTCCACACCCAACTGTGAACTCCACAAAGACAAGATCCTGGGCTACTGACCCCAGAGTGTGGGAGGACAGGGGCTCAGTTTTACAAAACCAGGCCAAACTTCACTATTATGGCTCAGTGATTGTAACTTCCCTGATCTCCCAGCCCCTCCAGTCCATTTTTCCCTTTCCTGGTTCTGGAGGCAGTTTTCCCCTCTCCGCAGATTCCCTAATTAACAATTCCTTCCTTTTTTTCTCTGCTCCAGTTCTATCCACAGCTTCCTACTCACAGCATTAAAAACTACAGATCTGATCCCACTTCTGATATGGCGTAGCCAAGAGGGCTTTGAGCCAAGAGAAGATGGGTTTGTGGTCACAAGAAGCAGAAGGAGCATCCCTGGGATGAAAAGAGGTCACGCCTGTAACTCACAGAGAAGTCCCCTCACAATAGCTACTGTTGGAATATTAATTATATAGTCTTAAAGTGACTCCCCTGTCACGGAGGAAGTGGGCAGCACACGTGGGACGCTAAAGCTCCCATGATGAAACCCAAACCCTCAAAGGGCAGGCACGGACGGGGTTCGAACCCACCATCTTCGGTTTATGAGACCGATGCCTTACCACTCGGGAAGATCCCCTGGAGAAGGCAATGGCACCCCGATCCAGTACTCTTGCCTGGAGAATCCCATGGAAGGGGGAGCCTGGTAGGCTACAGTTCATGAGGTCGCAAAGAGTCGGACATGACTGAGCCAGTTCACTTTCACTAAAGTGACTCCCCACACATTGCTTATTAGTGGCAAGGGAAAAAAGACCCCAAAAGCAGCCAGGATAAAGAAACTGCACAACACCTTGACCAGGTCCAGCTTTATATCATCTGTGTGGGGCAGATCACATTGTCATGCAGCTCCAAATACCTGGACAGGACTCAGATCACTGGGCAGTAATTGGGCTGAGGTCACATAACCTCAGTCTAACCAGCGTGAAATACCTACAAGCATGCATACAATGAGAAACATGCTATCGAAACAAAATGGTGTGGGGTGCTCACTTTGGTAGCAAATACACTAAAATTGAAACCATATGAAAAAAGATCAACACTGCCCCTGCACAAAGATGACACAGAGATACCTGAAGAAAAAAAAAATTGTTCATGTGATGGGAAAGTGGGGATTGACATCATGAAGGCCAGATTAAAGGAGGTAAAAGGCAGGACAACAAAGTCCAAGACCTGACTTTGCACTGGATCCTGTATTGGAAGGGGGGATGCTTGGAAAGACACTGATAAGTCACCTAACAAAGTTGATATATGGAAGGGAAATTAGATAACGTACTTTGCCAAGTATTATTGTTATGTTGTAGAACACTGTCATTCTTAGGAAATTCACACTCAGGGGTAAAGGGCCATGAAGCTGGTAACTTATTTTCAAATTGTTCAGAAAAAAATATATTATTATAATAGATATAGACATGTATGTTATCTACATGTTATATACAATTTTTTCCTTAACTATTATACATGTATATATGTGTGTTTGCACATACATATGAGCTTCCCTTGCGGCTCAGCTGGTAAAGAATCCACCTACAATGCAGGAGCCCTGGGTTGGGAAGATCCCTTGGAGAAAGGAAAGACTCCCCACTCCAGTATTCTCGCCTGGAGAATTCCATAGACTGTACAGTCCACGGAGTCTCAAAGAGTTGGATATGACTGAGCGACTTTCACGTTCTTTCATATACATATTTATATGGAATGGGGAGAAACATGCACATAATAAAGCAAGTGGAGTAAAATGATGACAATACAGGTGCTCTTGTATTATTTTTTTATTTTTGCATTTTTTATAAGTTTGAAATTATTCCCAAATAAAAAGCTCAAAAATACAGCTGCTGTACTTCTGATTCTTAATATTCTTAGGGTCTGAACCTTCTGAACGAGAAAAAATAGGACATGAGGTAACTCTGTGTGAAGACATTTAGGCTTATAGAGGCTCCTGAGCTGGGAAGCATTTGAATTTACCTATAATTCTGAAGCAAGTGTTTGATGATGGCTACCACTTTGAAGGACAGGGGGCCACTATCAGGAAAAGCATCAAAATCAACACAGGAAGACACAACCTCATCCCAAGTCCAGTTCAGAAAATAAACAATGCCCTGCTGTCATGATCAACAAAAACACAGGTTAATTTTAAATTCCATTTGGGGAGCCAAAAAGTAGAGATGAGCATAGCACAGAGACTGAGTGTGGCTTGGGCACCTAGGAGACTACCAGCTGTGATTCCTTAGGCAGGTTCCTCTACCCCGCGCCCCCCATTCCCACACCCTAGGCTCAGTTTTCTTCTCTGTAGAGGAAGAGTCCTCAAAGGCTTATTACATGGTACAAGCGAGGCAGTACAGGCCAAATGCTAGGCATGTGGAAGCTCAAGTTCAGTCAGAGAACAGCAACCACAAGGTAGTATTATTATAAGGATGGTTTCCCCCCTTGACTCTGTAACGCTGTTAGCTGCAGTTATTAATACAAAGACTCCACTGAGTCAGAGCACAGGGCCAGGGTGGGCGCGGCAGGGGGGTGCATTGCTATGGTCCGAGAGACATGGGTTCTGCAGGGTGGGAAGGATCCCTCAGCTGGAGAAAGCTTATCAAGAGAGCTCCTAAATCACATGGCATTTGCTCCGAGGGGCTTCCAGGACTAAAGCCACGGTCTGCTCAGGGCTTTGTCCATTGTTTGATGAAGACATGACCCACACGTGCTTTATTTGATCAAAGTGCTGTGCAGGGTAGACGATTTTACCATCAAAACCTAATCTCTACTCAGAGAAATAACCAATTTCTCCATTTAGGTCAAACATTTTGGCCTCCAAAAATCCTTCAAAAAGTAAAAAATGCCTTTAAGGAATTGACTTCCCTCTAAGAAATCTGGAAGGTATGAAGAAAGCGGAGTCGGGGTGGGAGAGAGGGCAACACCTCTGTTCTTACATCCTGGTCATCACCCAGCCTGGCTCTGTCACCCACCTTTCTGGAGGTGCCTGATAGCCTCTCTGTTACCATTTCAGAGACATTTACCTGAGCCACATGTAGATTCTGATTTGGGCCCTAAATTCTTGGTGCCTGGCCATCATTTGCCTGTTGGGAGCTGGTTCTCTCTGTGGCTAAAATTCTTTGCCCATTACCTTCTGTCTAAATTCTGCTCCCAGCACGTGGGACCCTGGGATAGCCCACTGTCGACACAGAGCATCAAGGACAGGAAGCCCTTTCAGCCAGTTCTTTAACTTAATAAAGGGAAGCCCGCTCACACAGCACCTCCAACTCTTTCATGCCCCAGCCGTCTACTGACACTGTACTGGGTGCCAGGTCCTGGACTCAGCACCACAGTGTGGACGTGAATGAGCCACCATCCCTTCTCAGCAGAGCTCGGTACCCAGCCAGTCGGCTGAGAATGATGGCCGAGGCAGGGGAGCACCATGGTTCCAACACCGCTTTTTCTCAACCCCACTCCAGTGCAGAATCTGTGAGTAGTAGATTGAAGAGACAGCAGCCCCAAACTCCAGACCTACCAAATCAGTCTCCAGGGTAAGGCGTTGAAATCAGCACTTTAATAATGGAATATTAGACACTCCAATTCTGAAGGGTTGATGAAAGGCACAGGTCCGTTGGGGATCTATTTGTGCGGGGTTCCAAAAAGGAGCCCACAGGACTGAAGGAGGTTCAATAAACTAGCATGGTCTCTGAAAGTTCTTTAAGAAGCAAGCAGCCTGGAGATCTGGGAACATAAGAGAGGGTGAGGGGGATTCACCCCACCCTAGCACTGTAACTGCTAGGAGACCCCTGGGCAGAAGTGACAGAGGCCATCACACACAGGAATGGAGGGGCAGGAGCAGAAGTCAGTGGGCTATCTGGGGCCAATGGCACCACCCTCCAGCATCAGGAGAGGAAGAAGCGGCCTAGGTCAGTGCGTTATGTCTGGCATGACAGTACTGTGAGCTGGGGCCCTCTGAACACATCTGAAGGAGACTGCAAGGAGTGGGGAGTCAGGTGAGCTGTCCGCACCAAAGCTGCCAATGTCTCTGCGAGTTGTCTACTCTCACAGAGAGGAACCTTTCTTGGCATTTCCGAAGTATTAGGCACCAAGGCTGCTACAGGCTTCCTGACCGAGAGTTTGATTATAGCCTCTTCCCCCAAGGACTCTGTCAAAGGGTCACATGCTGTGTGCTTCTCTATATGGGTCTCAGAAGCACCACTAGTGAGACAAGTCCAAATGCTTAGGTGACTACATATTAGACTCAAACCAAGCCATCTACACCAGCTTCAACACTGGCCTCATAGTATACACTTGATTAAAGGATTCTATCCCTAAGATACCACATGGTTACAACTACATCATCCTGGCTCTTGACAGCCAACCTCCAACAATCCCAATTCAATGCTGCTTTTCTTTTTTTTCTAACCTCTGCACTGGCTTATGGAAACCACATTCATTTAATCCATGGAATCCCAGCTCTGCCACCAACTCACTGTGTGACTTTGGGACAGTTACTTACCTTCTTTGAGCTTCAGCTGCTTCTTCTATTAAACTTGGATAACAACATGTGCATCATAGTGTTGCTTAATCAGTTTCAGCCCCTTTCCACTTCTCCAGAGTTGTGTGTCATCAGTAATAGACCCACGATTTGCCATTTGAAAAGACACATTTATAATCAGTCGTTTTGTTCATATTCTCATATATTGATCTCAGTTTGAACATTTAGTTAATAGAAAAGACACAGCAGGAAATCCTCCAAAGATATTTTTCAATGGGTGGTAGGTTTTAAAGCGACTCTAGGCCTTCTGGAATGGATGGCAGACAATTAGCCTGCCTCTTGCCTGAGAAATCAAAATAATTACTGGTGAGGCTTGCTTAATGGGGTCTTTCATGAACTCCCTCCCTAAATGAGAAATCTTTAAATTCTCACAAAAACTCAATCTCATTTTTGCTGCTGATTCCTAATATTTCTAAATAAATACTTGGCCTCTGGGCTTTTGTAATCAAATAACCCAAATCAAGCCAAGCTGCTCTGCCAGGGGAATAATTTATTTTGTGTGAATCTACTGGAAGAAATGTCTACTATCAGTTTGGAATCACCACAGGCACTCTGAGGCAAGTTTTGTGGACCTGGGCTAAAAAGTGAGTTTACTCCATTTGGGCTGAAATGGCTTGTTGAGATGTTCAAAGAGTAAACACTGACATGTTTCAGAGCCCACAGTGTGCAAGAAGCTGGCTATCCCTCTGATCCCAAGTTGATCATCACACATAGACAGGTTCAGGGTTCTGTGTCTAAGGCAGAGGAGACAAAGTCTATGAAAGCCAATTACCTGCCCTGCATCAACCTAGAAAGTGAAAGTGAAGTCCCTCAGTTGTGTCCGACCCTTTGCGACCCCATGACTGTAGCCCACCAGGCTCCTCCATCCATGGAATTTTCTAGGCAAGAGTACTGGAGTGGGTTACCATTTCCTTCTCCAGGTTCATCAACCTAGAAAGGAGGCCAAAGAGCCTCAGAAGGTAGGAGTTGGAAGTGTGGGGCACCTCAGCAATAACAGGGTCATCAACCAGCTGGAGGTGATCTGAAGACAGAAGAACTTGACATAGAGATACATAGAAATGCTGAGGCGGAGAGGGAGATGCAAGTCAGAGCTTGGCAGAAGTCTGGAGAGGATGCCAAAAGTGCCCCAGAGCTGAGATGTGACCTACACAACTGGCTGGAGGGCCCAACTCCAGGAGAATCTCCAGTGACCTTGGCAGGGATAGCAAAGTCTGCTATCCTTTGGGTCCACCCTTCATAGTTCTTCCCCATCAAGGATTCTTACACAACATACTCTTGAAATACAAGGTCAGAGTAGAACTTAGGAATTCTGGGCAGCTTCAGATTCTTTTTATAATATTAAATTACTTAGATGACCCCAAGCTCTTCCTCTGTTATATTTTTACCAGCTTCCTTGGTTCTTTTCAGAAACTTCAAGTAGGATGGTGGTCCACCCATAGCTGTTTGGGATATTCTGGATCCTCAATCTATCCTCCGGATGGAAAACATCCTTCTTTTTGGTTTAATAAAGGTATCATCCCATTTTTTAAAAAAAAGAAAAAAATTGGTAGATTTCAGGAAGATAAAGAGGGACAGAATGGTTTCAAGACATAGGTTTTCACGGTAATGCAAGTGGTTGGCAAAAGGGTCCAGTAAACTCCAGTTTCTTTCCCTCTCCTCTACTCCTTCGCTTGGTCTAGAATAACCTGACCCAAATCATCTTTAAATTCTTTAGCATCTCCATTCTCCAGTTTCACTCTTAGCACATATATCTCCCCTCCAGGAAATAAGCTTGGACAAGGACCTCAGTCACCAGTGTAAGATTATATAAGTCATTAAAGGTCTGCCTCTAGATAGAGAAAGGAAGACTCTCGTTCCCCAAGGACCATGGTTCTCCAACTACGGTATGCGTATGGACCACTTGGGGAACTTGTTAAAAAATGTATCTTCCAAGGCCCTTCTTTCAGGTTCAGTAGGTCTTGGGTGGGTCTGAGGAATATGTATTTTTTAAATTCTAGTATTAAATCACTCTGGATAATTCTGATTCAGGTATAAAGAAGACATGTTTGAAAGCCTGTTTTAAGGCTACGTCAGCATAATGTCAGTGGTTGGCAAAAGGGTCCAGTAAACTACTGGACAGGTACCAACTACTAGGAGAGTAAAGGATCATTTCCCTCCACTTCTCTGGACCAAAAAGCAGTGATTCCCAGGATCTAGACCCTCAAGAGTCTACCTGGTCCAATCCTCCCTCTCCAAGACGGCTCTCTGTGACCTCTGTTACCCACAACAGCTGTTGTCTCCCTTTAAGGATCACAAAAGAGCAAGATTCTACAGCCTCCCAGGCAAAGACATTCTAGTGTTTAATCGCCCTTCAGTTCAGTTCTTTACATTTAATCAATTCAGTCATTGCAAGACTCATCAACTCTTGCTCTATTCTCTGTGGAGAACAAGTTTGTGTACAACTTCCAACCCTTCATTGAATCACAGAGTTTTGAAGCCCGAGAAACTGCAGACATTATCTGGCACCACCCTTTTGTGCTACCTATGAGAATGCTTGTTCAAAAACATGCATATATTCAATGGGTTTTAGTTTCCAGTCCCTCAAACATTGAAAGGAAGTAGATAGCTTTACTAGCCCCCAATACTCTGCATTTTCTATCCTATTATATTGCCTTAATTTGGGGATAGAAGCATCCTCTTTGCCTTTTCTGTTTCTGAATACACATAAATTCCTTCATTATTTTTCAAAAAAAATGTATTTTCCACTCTTGTGATTTTAGCCATTTGTTTTCAGATTTTTCTTTGTTGCATGTAGGGTTACCTGATATAGCAAATAAAACAGGATAACTAGTTAAATTTGAATTTCAGATAAATAACTAATTTTTGTTGTTCAGTCACTCAGTCATGTCTGATTCTGTGACCCCATGGATCGCAGCACACCCGGCTTCCCTATCCTTCACCATCTCCCGGAGCTTGCTCAAACTCATGTCCATTGAGTCAGTGATGCCATCCAACAATCTTGTCCTCTGTTGTCCCCTTCTCCTCCTGCCTTCAATGGGAAGCCAGCTCTAAAATCACTTGAGCTCTAAACAACTAATAATTTTTAGTAAACATACTCCATGCACTACTTGAGATACGTTTACACTAAAAAGGTTGTGTATCTAAAATTCAGTTTTTCCAGAGATTCTGGTATCTGGCAACTCTCATTCAAACATCCTAGATATATATTAATTAAAACCAGACACAGAACTCTTCCTATCTTTAGCAATTCACCATAGTCACTAAGGACATTCCCACCTCCTGGTGTTTCCATTTAAAGTTCCCCCTGCTAGACTGGCAGTGATGGTTTAGTCGCTAAGTTGTATCCAATTTCTGTGACCCCATGGCCTGTGTAGCCTGCCAGACTCCTCTGTCCATGGGATTCTCCAGGCAAGAATACTGGAGTGGGTTGCCATTTCCTTCTCCAGCCTGCTAGAGTGTTCTTTTCCAAATATCTGTGTGGTTTGATCCCCCACTTCAGAACACTGTTCCAGTTTCTACTTATCAAAGAACTGTGTTATCTGGCCATCTTACAGAAACCTCAGCATCACTTTTCAACCTTCTTCTGATTGACTTTTATCCCCTGACAAAGTATATGTTTATACTTTGTTAAATACATCTACTTACATAGTTTTCATCTTCTCCCTTAAAGTAGAATATGAACTCCATGATAGCAGGCACTTGGTTTTATTCACTGCTATACCCTTAACACTTCCAGTACTCTTGCCTGGAAAACCTCATGGACGGAGGAGCCTGGTAGGCTGCAGTCCATGGGGTGGCGAAGAGTCAGACACGACTGAGCGACTTCACTTTCACTTTTCACTTTCATGCATTGGAGAAGGAAATGGCAACCCACTCCAGTGTTCTTGCCTGGAGAATCCCAGGGACGGGGCAGCCTGATGGGCTGCCGTCTACGGGGTCACACAGAGTCGGATACGACTGAAGTGACCTAGCAGCATACTCTTAACAGGTTTCCTTGGTGGCTCAGACAGTAAAGAATCTGCTTGCAATGCACGAGACCTGGGTTTGATCCAGCTTGGGTCAGGAAGACCCCTGGAGAAGGGAATGGCTACCCGCTCCAGGATTCTTGGCTGGAGAACTCTATGGGGAGAGGAGTCTTCACTCTACAGTCCATGGGTTGTAAAGAGTCAGACATGGGTGAGTGACTAACACACACACACACACACACTCTTAACCGGTAGAACAGTGCCTCACACACAAAAGGTCTATATATTAGCTACATTCAATGCTACATTTAAAAGTGCCCCAAAGTTTACTGGCTTAAACAATAATCATTTATTATCTCTTACTGTTCCTGATGTCAGGAACTCGGGAGTTGCTTGGCTAAGTGGTTCTGGCCAAGAGTCTCTCATGAAGTTATGATCAGTTGTTGGCTAAAGCTAAAGATATCTGAAGACTTGTTTGGGGCTAGTGAATCCACTGCCAATGTGGCTCATTCATGTAGCTGGAAGATCATGCTGGCTCTTGGCAGGAGGGTTCAATTCCTACCCATGCCAGCCTCTTCACAGGGTAACTATGGTGCCTGTGTGAGGAGGTTGTCACACACTTCCTTCATATTCTATTGGTCACATAGGTAAAAACTGATTCAACATAGGAAGAGACCTATATTTGTTTTCTACTGCTGCGTAACAGATTACCACAAAAGTAGCAGCTTCAAATCACATGAATCTGTTATCTCACAGTTTTATAAGTCTCAGAGTCTCACAAGATTGAAAACAGAAACATATATGCACAAAGAGAAAATAAATTCTAAAATTACAGACAAATCTAAACATAATAATTAAATGTAAATGGTCTGAATATGCCAGTTAAAAGATATGTTATCCAAATGAATTTTTTAAATGCCCCAACTATATGCTGTACCCAAGAAAGTAACTTCAAAGTAAAAGGATGAAACAAGATCTACCATGAACACATTTTCAAAAAAGAAAAAAAAAAACCTGAGTGGTCATATTAATTGTAGACAAGATAAACTTCAGAACAAATAAAATGACCAGGCACAAAGAGGTACATTGTGTAATGATATAATGATCATTTCACCAAGAAGACAACTCTAAGCGTGTATGTACCAGGCAGTAGAGTGTCAAACATGAAGCAAAACTTAAAGAACTGAAAAAAGAAATGTATGAATCCACAATTATAGCTGGAGACTTGACCATCCTCAGTTATTGACTGAAGTAGTACACAGAAAATCAACAAGATTATGGAAGTGCTGGTTTGAACAATCACCATTGGTGATTGAACAGCGCCACTGGCCACTGGCATCTAACTGACGTTCATAGAATTCTCCCACCACAACGGCAGAATGTGTAGTTTTTTCAAGTACAGATAGACCATATACTGGGTCATAAAAGAAATCTTAACAAATTTAAAAGAATTGATACAATATGTGCTGTTTGACAATAATGTCATTAAACCAGAAGTCAATAACAGAAAGAAAAACCAGGAAAATCTGCAAACATTAAATATTTACATTAGAAAAAAACTCTAGTAAATAATCTAAGCTTCCACTTTAATAAACTAGAGAAAGAGGAAAAAATAAGCCAAAAGAAACAGAAGGAAGAAAATAATAAAAAATAGAAATTAATAAAATGGAAAGCAGGAAAAGAATAGGGGGAAAAATCACAAAACCAAAAGCTAGTTCTTTGAAAATAACAATAAAATTTCTGCACATCTTGAAAGACTGAAAAAAGGATAAAAGACACAAATTCTAAATATCAGGAATGAGGGTATATCACTATAGAGTCAATTATGCATGGATAGGATAATGAGTGAATACTATGAAAATCTCAGTGCTCAAAAATTTTAAAAATTAGATAAAATGAACCAATTAAAAAAAAGACTATCAAAACTCACCCCAAATGAAATAAATAACCTATGTAATCTTAAAACAAATAAATTCAATCAATGGTTTAAATGTTCTGAAAAAGATATTTCCCAGGCCCAGACTGTTTCACTGGTAAATTCCACCAAATACTGAAAGAATAAATAGCACAAATGCTACACAATGTTGTTCCAGGAAACAGAAGAGGAAGGAATACTTTCCAACTTACTTTATGCCACTACAACTACCTGATACCAAAACCCAACAACAGTACAAGAGGAGTACAGACTAACACATCTCATACACATACATGCAAAATCTTCAGTGAAATATTAGATAATCAGATTCAGCAATATAAATAAATAATAATGGTAATACACCATCACCAAATGGGATTTATCCTAGAAATACAAGACTGGCATTAATAATAAAAAATCAATCACTGTAATCCACTCTATCAACATTCATAAAGCAGTACCAATTGAGGCAGAAAAGGAATGTAACAAAATTCTACATTATTCACGATTAAAACTTTTAGCAGACCAGAAAGAGAAAGGAACTTCTAAAGGATCTCTACAAAAAAGACCTCTCCCTAACATCATACCTAGTGGTGAAGGCTGAATTCTCTCCCCTTAGATCAAGAACAAGGGAAGGTTAAGGATGTCTGCTCTTATCATTCCTCTTTTTAATATAAATTTATTTTAATTGGAGGCTAATTACTTTACAATATTGTATTGGTTTTGCCATACATTGACATGAATCAGCCATGGGTGTACATGTGTTCCCCATCCTGAACCGCCCTCCCACCTCCCTCCTCATCCCATCCCTCTGGGTCATCCCAGTGCACCAGCCCTTAGCACCCCGTATCATGCATCAAACCTAGACTGGTGATTCATTTCACATATGATATTATACATGTTTTAATGCCATTCTCCCAAATCATCCCACCCTCGCCCTCTCCCACAGAATCCAAAAGACTGTTCTATACATCTGTGTCTCTTTTGCTGTCTTGCATACAGGGTTATCGTTACCATCTTTCTAAATTCCACATATATATTCATTATTATACTGTATTGGTGTTTTTCTTTCTGGCTTACTTCACTCTGTATAATAGGCTCCAGTTTCATCCACCTCATTAGAACTGATTCAAATGTGTTCTTTTTAATGGCTGAGTAATACTCCATTGTGTACATGTACCACAGCTTTCTTATCCATTTGTCTGCTGATGGACATCTAGGTTGCTTCCATGTCCTGGCTATTCTAAACAGTGTTGCGATGAACATTGAGGAACATGTGTCTTTTTCAATTCTGGTTTCCTCCGTGTGTATTCCCAGCAGTGGGATTGCTGGGTCATAAGGCAGTTCTATTTTCAGTTTTTTAAGGAATCTCCACACTATTCCCCATAGTGGCTGGACTAGTTTGCATTCCCACCAACAGTGTAAGAGGGTTCCCTTTTCTGCACACCCTCTCCAGCATTTATTGCTTGTAGACTTTTGGATTGCAGCCATTCTGACTGGTGTGAAATGGTACCTCATTGTGGTTTTGATTTGCATTTCTCTGATAATGAGTATGTTGAGCATCTTTTCATGTGTGTGTTAGCCATCTGTATGTCTTCTTTGGAGAAATGTTTGTTTAGTTCTTTGGCCCATGTTTTGATTGGGTCGTTTATTTTTCTGGAATTGAGCTGCAGGAGTTGCTTGTATATTTTTGAGATTAATTCTTTGTCAGTTGCTTCATTTGCTATTATTTTCTCCCATTCTGAAGGCTGTCTTTTCACCTTGTTTATAGTTTCCTTTGTTGTGCAGAAGTTTTTAATTTTAATTAGGTCCCATTTATTTTTGCTTTTATTTCCAATATTCTGGGAGGTGGGTCATAGAGGATCCTGCTGTGATTTATGTTGGAGAGTGTTTTGCCTATGTTCTTCTCTAGGAGTTTTATAGTTTCTGGTCTTACATTTAGATCTTTAATCCATTTTGAGTTTGTTTTTGTGTATGGTGTTAGAAAGTGTTCTAGTTTCATTCTTTTACAAGTGGTTGACCAGTCTTCCCAGCACCACTTGTTAAAGAGATTGTCTTTTCTCTATATTCTTGTCTCATTTGTCAAAGATAAGGTGTCCATAGGTGCATGGATTTATCTCTGGGCTTTCTATTTGTTCCATTGGTCTATATTCCTGTCTTTGTGCCAGTACCATACTGTCTTGATGACTGTGGCTTTGTAGTAGAGCCTGAAGTCAGGCAGGTTGATTCCTCCAGTTCCATTCTTCTTTATCAAGATTGCTTTGGCTATTTGAGGTTTTTTGTATTTCCATACAAATTGTGAAATTATTTTTTCTAGCTCTGTGAAAAATACCATTGGTAGCTTGATAGGGATTGCATTGAATCTATAGATTGCTTTGGGTATTGTACTCATTTTCATAATATTGATTCTTCCGATCCATGAACATGGTATATTTCTCAATCTATTTGTGTCCTCTTTGATTTCTTTCACCAGTGTTTTATAGTTTTCTATATATAGGTCTTTCATTTCTTTAGGTAGATATATTCCTAAGTATTTTATTCTTTTCATTGCAATGGTGAATGGAATTGTTTCCTTAATTTCTCTTCCTATTTTCTCATTGTTAGTGTATAGGAATGCAAGGGATTTCTGTGTGTTGATTTTATATCCTGCAACTTTACTATATTCATTTATTAGCTCTAGTAATTTTCTGGTGGAGTCTTTAGGGTTTTCTATGTAGAGGATCATGTCATCTGCAAACAGTGAGAGTTTTACTTCTTCTTTTCCAATCTGGATTCCTTTTATTTCTTTTTCTGCTCTGATTGCTGTGGCCAAAACTTCCAAAACTATGTAGAATAGTAGTGGTGAGAGTGGGCACCCTTTTCTTGTTCCTGACTCTAGGGGAAATACTTTCAATTTTTCACCATTGAGGATAATGTTTGCTGTGGGTTTGTCATATATAGCTTTTATTATGTTGAGGTATGTTCCTTCTATTCCTGCTTTCTGGAGGGTTTTATCATAAATGGATGTTGAATTTTGTCAAAGGCTTTCTCTGCATCTATGAGATAATCATACGATTTTTATTTTTCAATTTGTTAATGTGGTGTATTATATTGATTGATTTGTGGATATTGAAGAATCCTTGCATCCCTGGGATAAAGCCCACTTGGTCGTGATGTATGACCTTTTTAATATGTTCTTGGATTCTGTTTGCTGGAATTTTGTTAAGGATTTTTGCATCTATGTTCATCAGTGATATTGGCCTGTATTATTATTATTTTTTTTTTTGCAGCATCTTTGTCAGGTTTTGGTATTAGGGTGATGGTGGCCTCATAGAATGAGTTTGGAAGTTTACCTTCCTCTGCAATTTCTGGAAGAGTTTGAGTAGGATAGGTGTTAGCTCTTCTCTAAATTTTTGGTAGAATTCAGCTGTGAAGGTGTCTGGACCTGGGCATTTGTTTGCTGGAAGATCTCTGATTACAGTTTCAATTTCCGTGCTTGTGATGGGTCTGTTTAGATTTTCTATTTCTTCCTGGTTCAGTTTTGGAAAGTTGTACTTTTCTAAGAATTTGTCCATTTCTTCCACGTTGTCCATTTTAGTGGCATATAGTTTCTGATAGTAGTCTCTTATGACCCTTTGTATTTCTGTGTTGTCTGTTGTGATCTCTCCATTTTCATTTCTAATTTTATTGATTTGATTTTTCTCCCTTTGTTTCTTGATGAGTCTGGCTAATGGTTTGTCAATTTTATTTATCTTCTCAAAGAATCAGGCTTTGGCTTTGTTGATTTTTGCTATGGTTTCTTTTGTTTCTTTTGCATTTATTTCTGCCCTAATTTTTAAGATTTCTTTCCTTCTACTAACCCTGGGATTCTTCATTTCTTCCTTCTCTAGTTGCTTTAGGTGTAGAGTTAGGTTATTTATTTGACTTTTTTCTTGTTTCCTGTGGTATGCCTATATTGCTATGAACTTTCCCCTTAGCACTGCTTTTACAGTGTCCCACAGGTTTTCTTTGTTGTGTTTTCATTTTCATTCGTTTCTATGCATATTTTGATTTCTTCTGTGATTTGTTGGTTATTCAACAGCGTATTGTTCAGCCTTCATATGTTGGAATTTTTAATAGTTTTTCTCCCATAATTGAGATCTAATCTTACTGCATTGTGCTCAGAAAAGATGTTTGGAATGATTTCATTTTTTTTTTTTTAATTTACCAAGGCTAGATTTATGGCCCAGGATGTGATCTATCCTGGAGAAGGTTCTGTATGCACTTGAGAAAAAGGTGAAATTCATTGTTTTGGGGTGAAATGTCCTATAGATATCAATTAGGTCTAACTAGTCTATTGTATCATTTGAAGTTTGTGTTTCCTTGTTAATTTTCTGTTTAGTTGATCTATCCATAGGTGTGAGTGGGGTATTAAAGTCTCTCACTATTATTGTGTTATTGTTAATTTCCCCTTTCATACTTGTTAGCATTTGTCTTACATATTGTGGTGCTCCTATGTTGGGTGCATATATATTTATAATTGTTATATCTTCTTCTTGGATTGATCCTTTGATCATTATGTAGTGTCCTTCTTTGTCTCTTTTCATAGCCTTTGTTTTAAAGTTTATTTTATCTGATATGAGTATTGCTACTCCTGCTTTCTTTTGGTCTCTATTTGCATGGAATATCTTTTTCCAGCCCTTCACTTTCAGTCTGAATGTGTCCCTTGTTTCAAGGTGGGTCTCTTGTAGACAACATATATAGGGGTCTTGTTTTTGTATCCATTCAGCCAGTCTTTGTCTTTTGGTTGGGGCACTCAACCCATTTGCATTTAAGGTAATTATTGATAAGTATGAAGAAGGCTGAGCGCCCAAGAATTGACGCTTTTGAACTGTGGTGTTGGAGAAGACTCTTGAGAGTCCCTTGGACTGCAAGGAGATCCAACCAGTCCATTCTGAAGGAGATCAGCCCTGGGATTTCTTTAGAAGGAATGATGCTAAAACTGAAACTCCAGTACTGATGCAAAGAGTTGATTCATTGGAAAAGACTCTGATGCTGGGAGGGATTGGGGGCAGGAGGAGAAGGGGACGACAGAGGATGAGATGGTTGGATGGCATCACAGACTCGATGGACGTGAGTCTGAGTGAACTCCGGGAGTTGGTGATGGACAGGGAGGCCTGGCATGCTGTGATTCACGGGGTAGCAAAGAGTCGGACACAACTGAGCCACTGAACTGAACTGATGATCCCGTTGCCATTTACTTTATTGTTTTGGGTTCGAGTTTATACACCCTTTCTGTGTTGTTTCCTGTCTAGAGAAGATCCTTTAGCATTTATTGGAGAGCTGGTTTGGTGGTGCTGAATTCTCTCAGCTTTTGCTTGGCTGTAAAGCTTTTGATTTCTCCTTCATATTTGAATGAGATCCTTGCTGGGTGCAGTAATCTGGGCTGTAGGTTATTTTCCTTCATCACTTTAAGTATGTCCTGCCATTCCCTCCTGGCCTGAAGAGTTCTATTGAAAGATCAGCTGTTATCCTTATGGGAATCCCCTTGTGTGTTATTTGTTGTTTTTCCCTTGCTGCTTTTAATATTTGTTCTTTGTGTTTGATCTATGTTAACTTGATTAACATGTGTCTTGAGGTGTTTTGCCTTGGGTTTATCCTGTTTGGGACTCTCTGGGTTTCTTGGACTTGGGTGATTATTTCCTTCCCCATTTTAGGGAAGTTTTCAACTATTATCTCCTCAAGTATTTTCTCATGGTCTTTCTTTTTGTCTTCTTCTTCTGGGACTCCTCTGATTCAAATGTTGGGGTGTTTAACATTGTCCCAGAGGTCTCTGAGGTTGTCTTCATTTCTTTTAATTTGTTTTTCTTTTTTCCTCTCTGTTTCATTTATTTCTACCATTCTATCTTCTACCTCGCTTATCCTATGTTCTGCCTCTGTTATTCTACTCTGGTTCTCTCCAGAGTGTTTTTGATCTCATTTATTGCATTATTCATTGCATATTGACTCTTTTTTTATTTCTTCTAGGTCCTTGTCAAACCTTTCTTGCATCTTCTCAATCCTTGTCTCCAGGCTATTTATCTATAATTCCATTTTGTTTTCAAGATTTTGGATCATTTTCACTATCATTATTCAGAATTCTTTATCAGGTAGATTCCATATAGCTTCCTCTTTTGTTTGGTTTGGTGGGCATGTATCCTGTTCCTTTACCTGCTGGATATTTCTCTGCCTTTTCATCTTGTTTATATTGCTGTGTTTGGGGTGACCTTTCCATATTCTGGCATTTTGTGGTTCCTCTTTATTGTGGAGGTTCCTCGCTGTGGGTGGGGTTGGATGGGTGGCTTGTCAAGTTTTCCTGGTTAGGGAAGCTTGTGTCAGTGTTCTAGTGGGTGGAGCTGTATTTCTTTTCTCTGGATGCAATGAAGTGTCCAGTAATGAGTTTTGACTCATTATTCAATGGTGTGACTTTGGGCAGCCTGTATATTGAAGCTCAGGGCTATGTTCCTGTGTTGCTGTAGAATTTGCATGGTATGTCTTGCTCTGGAGCTTGTTGGCCCTTGGGTGGTGCTTGGTTTCAGTGTAGGTATGGAGGCATTTGATGAGCTCCTATTGATTAATGTTCCCTGGAGTCAGGAGTTCTCTAGTGTTCCCAGGATTTGGACTTAAGCCTCCTGCCTCTGGCTTTCAGTCTTAGTCTTATTCTTACATAGCCTCAAGACTTCTACATCTATACAGTACCAAAGATAAAACATCTACGTTAAAGATGAAAAGTTTTTCCACAGTGAGGGACACCTGGAGAGGTACACAGAGTTACATGGAGAAGAGAAGAGGGGGGAGGGAGATAGAGGTGACCAGGAGGAGAAGAGGGGGAATCAAAAAGGGAGAGAGCAAGCTAGCCAGTAATCACTTCCCTATGTGCTCTCCACAGTCTGGACCGCTCAGAGATGTTCACCGAGTTATACAGAGAAGAGAAGAGGGAGGAAGGAGACAGAGATGGCCAGGAAGATAAAAGGGGAATCAAAAGGCGAGAGACAGATTTAGCCAATAATCAGTTCCCTAAGTGTTCTCCACAGTCTGGAACACACAAAGAGATTCACAGAGTTGGGTAGAGAAGAGAAGGGAGAGGAAAGAGATAGAGGCGACCTGGTGGAGAAAAAGGAGAGTCCAAAGTGGGGGAGAGCAGTCAAGCCAGTAATCTCGCTCCCAAGTAAAAATGGGTACTGAAGATTGGGTTCTTAAAGGTACAAAATTGATAACAAATACCAAAAAGCAAAGATTAAAAATCTATAGCACAGGTTGGATTCTCAAAAATACAATATTAAAGAAAAAAACAAAGTCACAAAACTTATAATATATATATATATGAAGTTTTCTTTTAAAAAAATAGGGTTTTTTTTTTTTTGCAAAGTAATGGTAGGTTATAAAAATGAAAATTAAAGGAGTAATAGAGGACTTAAAATTTAAAAATTTTTTTTAATTTAAAAAATGATAATAGTAAAAATATATCTAGGGCTTTCTCTGGTGGTGTAGACAGTGTGGGGTCAGTTCATTTTCAGATAGTTCCTTGAGCTGGCTTATACTTCTCAAGATCTATAGGCCCCTTCTTATGTAGTCGGTGCTAACTACAGGGTTTTAATCTATTGCAACTGTCATTTCCAAGGCGGTTCCCTCTGTTTTAGCTTCTTCTGTGTGCCGGTCTCTTCAGTGTCTAATTTCCTCCCTGACACAAGGGGGCGGTGGTGGTCACTTTTTTAGGCTCACTTGTTCAGTCCTGCTGTGGGGAGGGAGGAACCCTGCAAACAAATATCACTAGCATGTGCTCGCAGTGTCTCAGCCACACTGGGTTTGCCCCTGCTCATGGCGTGTGTGCTTTCCCTGTCTACACTGCTTAGGCTCTAGGCTTCTCTGCCAGGACATGTCTGAGGCGGGCTCTGAGATGTATGCACTTCCCAGGTCTAAGCCACTCCAGTTCAGGTTCTCGGGTACTCCACAGAGGCGCAGACTTGGTTGGGCCTGCATTTTGTGCCCTTCCCAGGTCTGAGTAGCTCAGGTGACCAAGTGCTTGGCAAGCACAGTCGCTCCCAGGTGGGGGCTGCGACTTATCGCCTCCCCCGTCCCTGCTGCGACTTATCACCTCCCCCGTCCCTGCTGCGACTTATCACCTCCCCCGTCCCTGCTGCGACTTATCACCTCCCCCGTCCCTGC
>NW_024070211.1:109414076-109600214 GCF_014754425.2 Oryx dammah | reverse complement strand
TCACCTCCCCCGTCCCTGCTGCGACTTATCACCTCCCCCGTCCCTGCCGCTTGGTTTTCTGGGTGTACAACCGGCTCGCCTTCTCAGGTGTGCCGTGTCTCTTCTGGGAGCTGGTCTCTGGCTGCGACCCTCCCGGAGGATGTCGACCATCCAGAATCCGAAGAAGTCTTGGTTAACAACGAAGCCTGCTTGCAGTTTGGTAGAGGATGCCTCTCTGGGGCTGCGATTGCCTACTTCCGGCTCTGGCTACCCTCGCCTGCCTGTCTCTGGTTGGGGATGGGCTGGTCCACAGCTGGCTAAATCTGCTCAGTCCTTTGTTCTGTGAGCAGGCCTAGCAGTGTCTTAGGTTAGAGCTTTTCCCTGGATAGCTATCCCACAGTCTGGATTGCTATCTCAAGTTAGTTCCCTCAGATTGCCCTCAGGGCATTCAGGCCCGGTCCTTACCCTATGCAATGCAGCCCGCACCTCCCTGTCCAGCCCTGGCTTGCTAGTGGCAGATGCAAGCATCTTCACTGCTTCTCCGCTGGGAGTTGCCATTAGGCACGTAATCTGTGGGTTTTAATTATTTATTTTTCCTCCCAGTTATGTTGCCCTCTGAGGTTCCAAGGCTCACCACAGACTCGCCAGTGAGAGTGTTTCCTGGTGTTTGGAAACCTCTCTTTTTTAAGACTCCCTTCCCTGGACAGATCTTCGTCCCTATCTCCTTTGTCTCTCTTTTCATCTTTTATATTTTTTCCTACCTCCTTTTGAAGACGATGGGCTGCCTCTCTGGGTGCCTGATGTCCTCTGCCAGCATTCAGAAGTTGTTTGTGGAATTTACTCAGCGTTCAGATGTTCTTTCGATGAGTTTGTGGGAGAGAAAGTGGTCTCCCCGTCCTATTCCTCTGCCATCTTAGAACCGCCCCCTTACCATTCCTACTCAATATCACACTTGACATTGTAGCTACTCCAATGAGGCTATAAAGAGTAATAAAAGTCTTACAAGTCAGAAAGGAAGAAAATGTCCCCATTCACAGACATTATGATTGTCCTTATGGAAGAACCTGAGAAAGCTACAGAAAGCTCCTAGAACTAAAATGAGTCTGACAGGTCACAAGACCAACACACACAAAACAATTAAACTTCAACATATTAGCAGAACAACTGGAATCTAATGTTTTTTTAAGTACTACTTACAAAATAAAATCTCAAGTACAAATATAATATTCAGTCTTAGATTATTTTTCAAACTCCTACTATACAAAGGCATTTAAAAGTTTTAAAATTCCCAAACAGACAAACCTAAGCCATGGTGTTAGAAGACAGCAGGTTTGGGGGAGAAAGGATGTAACATCTGGGGCAGGACCCAGGGGGATTTTTGGTTTCTAAGGTATTATTCCATTTCTTGACTTGGATGATGATATACCTACTTTGTGATAATTCACTAAAATAAACAACTACAAATTGTGTACTTTTCTGAATGTACACTCAACGTCAATTTTTAATAGTAATGATAAACATAAAGAGAAAATACAGAGGACTATCATTTGTTGAGGCATTTGTAAAACTGCATTTTGAAACTACAGTTTGCATCTGGCATTAACCAGGAATGATCTGAGAAATATGTTGATTTAACTTAATCTTACCTAATTTACAAAGATCACTATATCTCCATAAAATCTTTTTGCTTCATGAAATTTTCCTCACCCTCACCCATATTTCCCTCACCTTATTACCCATCAGTGACATCAACTATCACTAATCATTTCACAATGTATACCTATATCAAAACATCACATTGTATACGATAAATATATACATAATTTTTATATGTCAATCATGCCTGAATAAAGCTGGAAAAGTTGTATATTTAAAAGTGTATACATTTTAAAATTATACAAATGATTGTATCATAAATAATATTTTTTTACCCAACACCATGGTTTTGAATAATCCTCTCCCTAATGGTGTACACTTATAATTATTTCTGGCTGCTACAGAGCTTTCTCAATTTGTATCTACTACTTCTGTGATGGATAACAACAACAAAAAATACCACACTGAAAACCTTATACCTATGTTCTATGCAAAATGATTCTCCGTAATAAACATCCAGGGTTGGTATAGTTGGGTTATAAATTATGCATACTGCTCTTTGCTAGGCTTCCCTGACGGCTCTGTGATAAAGAATCCGCCTGCAAATGCAGGAGATGCAGGTTCCATTCCTGGTTTGGGAAGATCCCCTGGAGAAGGAAAAGGCAACCTGGTCCATGATCCTTGTCTGGGAACTCCCACGGACAGAGGAGCCTGATGGGCTACAGTCCATCTAGTCACAAAAGTGACTTATTGACTAAATAACAAGGTACTGCCAGAACACCAGTCTAGAAAAAGTATCTCATCATGCTTTTAGTTTGTAGTTACTTGATTGTCAGTGAGGTTATTTCTTTCATAGAGGTATTACTCATCTAGGTCAATTGGTTTTGTGAATTACCTATTCATATCTTTTCCCCATTTTCCTCTTAGGCTTCTAAGTACCTTCAACTGATTTAAATAAGTCCTCCCCAAAGCACAAAGTAAACAGTTGATAATTTTGACATTAAAATTAAGCATTTCTCTTCCATGAATAACACTATGGGCAGAATTCAAAGGAAACGAGCAGATAACCAAATATAGGAAAATATTTGCAGCATCTAAAACATCAAGAGTGTCTCCATTCTAACTTATTTAATCCTCCCAATGAGCCCAGAAGTCCGCGCCCTTAAAACACTCATTTTATAGACTAGAAAACTGAGACCAGAGACTCTGTATGACTCACCCATGATGAAATAGCTAATTAGAAGATTCTTCCATTCAAAAATCTATCCTCTGGTACTTCTGGTTTCCGTTTCCACAATTAAGGAGCTTGAAGCAGCCACTCAGTCCTAAGAAGTAAAAAGCTAACAGACTGAAAAACTAACTCTCTTGGATCCATAAGAGAGGGGAGGACATAAGGCAAACTGCTGTCTCCAAGACTGAAGAGAGGAGCAGAGACCGAGAGCTGCAGTTTACTGAATCTGAGACTCACCAGTGGAAACACCTGCGGGCGCGAGTGCGGGAGCAGGAAAACCTGAATGCAATCGACAAGTGCTGGAGGCTCAGCGTGCACCGCAACGCTGAGAGCGGAAACTCCAATGGGACCTTGTTATGGGGGCCCGCAGTACTGTGAGACTTAAGTATGACCTGGCTCCCACCGGAACTACAGGAGAAAAATCCCTCATACGGTTGGCAGGGGGAGGAAGAGAAAGTATTTTGAAATGTGCCAGAGTACCCTAGCCTTTTTAACAAGTCCTTTGTGTGCTGCTTAGGTGTTCAGTCCTCTCCGAATATTTGTGACTCTTTGGGTTGTAGCCCGCTAGGGTCCTCAGTCCATGGGATTCTCCAGGCAAGAATACTGGAGCAGGTTGTCATTTCCTCCGCCAGTGGATCTTCCTCACTCAGGGATCGAACCCGAGTCTCCTGTGTCTCCTGCATTGCAGGCGGTTCTTTACCTGCCGAGCCATTGGGAAAGCCCCAGCAAGTGAGACTAGTTACCAGAGCCTCATCTGCTGGGGTATTTTCAGAGTCTAAGACCAGGGGAAGGGAAATACCCAACTCCAGCCAGCTCTATGCCATCGTGTCCTACCTCAGGGGGAGGGAAAACAACAACAACAACAACTAAAGAAACACTTGTGAAGTCCATAGCTGAAAGGCACAGGCTCGCTGAAAGACCGAAACCCAACCACAGGACTGGAGTGTTTCCCCGCCCCCAATATCTCACCACCGCATTACTTACACCTGTTTACATTACTTCTTTAAACCAAATACGTTACGCCTGGCTATCAAGAAAAAAAAATAAGATATACCAAAAGATGAAAACACACACACAACATGAAAGCACCGAAAAGAAATGCTAGAGATTTAAAACAACAACAACAACAACCAGCAATTAAGTAGGCCTTTGCTAGGCATTTGGTTGACTGGATACAGTTGGGGAAAGAAACTCTGAGTTAGAGGATATAGCAATAGAATCTTCAAAAGCCAGAAAGCAAAGAGAATAAAGACTGAGGAAAAAGACAGGACCATACAAGGACTGTGGGACAATTTACAAAAGGTGAAACATACACACAATGGGGTAAAACAGGGAGAAGGAGAGAAAGGAAGAGAGGAAATATCTCAAACGATAATGACTGAGAATTTCTTCAAATTAGTATCAGACTACAAACCACAAATCCAAAAAGCTTAAGAATACCAACCAGGATAAATGCCAAATGCAAACAAATAAAACAAAGAAACTACACTGCATATTGTCTTCAGAAATTATAGAAAATTAAATATAAAGGAAAAATCCTGAAAGAAGCCAGAAGGGAAAAAACCCTTACCTATAGAGGATCAAACGTAAGAATTAGCCTGACTCCTCCTCAGAAACCATTCAAGCAAGAAGAGAATGGAGTGAAATGTTTAGTGTTGAAAGGAAGACACAAAAACACACATCAGCCTAGAACTCTGTATCTTGTCAAATTATTTTTCAACAGTGAAGGAGAAATACTTTCTCAAACAAACAAAAAGAAATTTGTTATCTAGTAAACCTGCCTTGCCAGAAATGTTAAAATTTCTTTAGAAAAATAATACAGGTCAGAAACTTAGATCTACATAAAGAAAGGATGAACTTCAAAGAAGGGATAAGTGAAGCTAAAATTAAAATTTTTATGCTTCTTAACTGAGCTAACAGAGAACTGTGTTTGAAATAATAATAGCAACAATGTGTATTAGATTTTATACACACACAGGCTTTTGTATACTTACATATAAGTGAAGAATGACAGCAGTGGTACAAGGGGTGGGAGGAAGGAATTAGGATTATTTTGTTAATATAAGGTACCATACCACCCATAAAATGGTGTTATTTGAGAATGGACTTGGATTAATTGTAAATGTATATTGCAAGGTCTAGGGCAATCGTTTTTTAAAGAATTTTTTTCAAAAGAAGGATAACTGATATACTAAGAAAGGGAAAAAAATAGAATCATAGCAAATGCTCAGTTAAAACCACAAAAAGCAGGAAGGATGGAAGACAAAAATAGGAATAAAGAACAAGGTCAACAAATAGAAATAGTAACAAGTATGGTAAATATTAATCCAGTTATATCAATAACCACTTTGCCAATGGTCTAAATGAACCAATTAAAAGGGACTGTCAGACTGGATCAGAAAACACAACCCATCTACCTATATATTGTCTGCAAGATACTCACTTTAAACATAAGTTTGTGTAGATTAAAAGTAAACGGATGGAGAAGATGCCATGCTAAAACTAATGAAAAGAAAGCAGGAGTAGCTATACTAATTTCAGACAGCAGTTTTCAAACTAAGGAAAGAGATCGGGGATAAAGAAGAGCATTATATGATGGTAAAGGGGTTAATGCTTTACGAAGATGTTTAGCAATTTTTAATGTGTCGTGCCTAACAGTAGATAAACAACCAAACAAACAAACAAAAAAAAAAACTAGTAGAACTGCAAGGAGAAATGTTCGAACACACTATCGCAGCTGGAAACTTCAACGCCCCTCTCTCAAATATAGACAGGACCAGCTGGCAGAAAGTCAGGACACAGCTGAACTCAACAACACCATTGATCAACTGGCTATAACTGACATCTCAGACCGCTGCATCCAACCACAGCAGAAGACACAATCTTCTCGAGCTCCTACAGACCACATTCTGGGCTGTAAAACACACTTCAGCAATTGTAAAAGACCAGAAATCATACAAGGTTTCCCTCAGACCCCAGGGAATTAAACTAGAAAGCAGTAACAGAAAGACAGTCAGAAAATCCCCAAATATGTGGAAATTAAACAACACAGTTCTAAGTAACACATTATTCAGAGAAGTCTCAAGAGAAATTTTAAAGTATTTTGAACTAAAGAAAATGGAAACACAACTTATCAAAACTTCTGGGACACAGCAAAAGCAGTGCTTAGAGAGAAATTTATAGCACTGACTGTTTATTAAAAAAGAAGAAAGATCTAAAATTGATAATTTAAGTTTCCATCCTAGGAAACTAAAAAAGGAAGAGTAAATTAACTCCAAAATAAGCAGAAGAAACATCTGTGCTTTTAACAACTACTTTCTCTTTCCTCCTAGGAGACTGAGAACATTAGTCTTCCACCTTCTTATCCTCTCTTGTATTAAATATCTCTTGTTCCCTTTCTCCTCCTACAAGGTCCATATTCCTCAACATCAGTGTCTCCAATCCTAGGAAGTTTTTAAAGATTATTTTTTACTATACTACATTTATACTTGTCTGTTTTTACTATACTAGCCATTTGTAATTCATACTATAATTGCATTGCTAATTACTGTTTATAGGAAAATTAATGTTTCACCAATCACAGTATAACTTCCATGAGAACATGGACATTTGACTTCTTTGTTTTTCCAGGAACAGCTAACACAGGGTCTTGAATTTGAGGCCCTCAATAAATACATGTTGCTTTAATGTAAATAAATACATGAAACACCTTTATAATACTCTATCCTACTTCCTATCATCAATCCCCATAGAGAATATAGAAATGTATGATACTTCTTTCAGGCACACTGTCTGGTTTTCATTTGGTCCTTATCATAAGTATTGGTAAGCTCTTTTTTTTTAAAGTGGCTAATTTAGTAAACAGTTACAGTTGAAAGATCTGAAAGATTTAATTTCACCTTTGGCCTAATTCACTGGTTGAATCATCTTGGGGCAGTTATTTCTGTTACTGTTCTACTTTTCTTACAGTAAAAGGTGGAAGACTGTCTGAGTCAGGATCTTTTGGACGGAATACAAGAACCTAGAGCATACATAAACATGGTGGATGGGTGAGTTTAAAAAAAAAAAAGTCCATCCAGTCATTGTTAACCCGCTTAACTGGTGAACCGTTGTCCTATAAACTTATATATGTGGACATATGCAAGTATACATTTTTGATCATATATTTTTCTTTTTCAAAATAGTAAAATAAGTATAATGGTGGGAGATAGACTATTATTAGAGTTGGAGGCTAGCCAGTCAGATCTGAAAGCAAACAGAATCGAATCCAAGGAATTAAAAAAAAAACAAAACTTCAAGGTTGATGCTTAAATACAATTAAAGGGTATTGAGAAGGGCCTCAAATTTGTTGTCAATAGGTCTAAAACAAAGATATCAAAGAGAGATGGACTGAACAGAATCACTTGCCTTAAAAAATAGAGATTTACAAGTTGCAAACCTAGTACAGAGACAATCCAAGATCCTTCACCCCAAACAATAGTATGATATCAATACTGGGGAACAAACATTGGTAAATGTGTGGGTGTCACTTTATCTCATGTGGATTTGTGTAACTGCTACTACAAATACAGAACTATTCCATCACCACAAAGATCTACCTCTTGCTACCCTTTGTAGTCAGAGATTGCTTTTAAGAAAGATAACAGTAAATAAAGAGTGAATTAAAAGCCTTGTCTGGAAGCACATCCAGGGAGGTGGGTGTGAAGAAAGTGGAAGAAGACCTAATTGTCAATAAGCCAAAATTTCCAGTGTGTCAGGGAATCTTGGTTGGGGACCTCCTACATTTGCTGGTAGCTCCCATGAGAGGCAAAGCTCTTAAGCAGAAAGAAATTTTAATTTCCTGCTCCACTGCCCCCAGAACCTGCACAGTCTTCCTCATCTTCTATTCTGCATCTCCCCCACTCTGGCCCAGATGCTTATCTCTGGCCTCCTATTCACTGAGACAAGTTGCAATCCTCAGGCTCCTTAGTCCCTTAGTCGGTGACATCGACTTGCCTAATCTAACACGTACCCCACAGTAACCAGACCCTACATTTCCCTATAAATGGAAGTATTCCCAATACTCAGCCCTCATCCACTGTGTCCTCTCCTCATGGCCTCACAGAAATCATCCCAGGTTTCCATCACAAGCTCCAGACAATTTACTGTAAGATAACTCCATGGTACCCCAGAACTGGCCTGAACTCAACTCTGCATGCCAACAAAAAGTGTCCCCCATCATGCTCCCCATTGTTGTGACTAGAATCATTACCCACTCGGTAATTTAATAACTTTCAAAAATAAGTAATTTAAAGTAATTTTTAAAATGTAAGAGCTTAGAAGCCTCAGTAACTCAATCCCCATGTCCTTCACTCCAGTATCCAATAGATTGGGCTTTTGAGCACCTTTTGGCAGTTTCTTAGTTTTCTTTCCATTTCCCTCAGATCCTGATTATTTCTCAGATGAACCACTAAATCAAAGATTTAATCCCTCCTCCACAGTGCCACAGCACTCTTTCCTTCAAACCTCTGAATGAAACAAATCACTCCCCTAATCAGACAGCTACTCTACTTCTAATGGGACACTCCTTTTGGCATTTAAAGGACTTCACTCCCCAGATACAGCGTGTGCCCTACAGCTAATCTGCCTTTGCTCCTGCTGTGCCTTATTAGCTGGAAGGCCCCAATCCCTTTTACCTGTTTAATAAAATCTTATGCATCCTTCAAGGCCACTTTCAAAGCCATCTTCTTAGTTGAGCCTTCTTTGATCTCTCAGATGGAATGAATACTTCTTGGCATTCCCATGGCACTTCATTGTAACAATTATTTAAGTCTGCCTAGAAATATGGTTCGTGCACATTTCTAACACTGTGGCCAGTGGCCACCTTAATCATTTTTGATATTGCAAAATACTAAAGACAGTTTTAAACTGGCATTTGAATTCCAGTCCCTTTACTGACTGTATGATATTGCATCAATCAGCCTTTCAGCCTAATTTTTTCATCAGTAAAATGGGGATATATGTGTGTGTGTGTGTAACTTGCTAATGAACACGAATAGTAGTAACACAATCACCTTCACCTTAGAGACATTTGTTCAAATTGCACTCACATTTTCAAATGTTCTCCCATCTTTCTATTTTGTCAAAAATGCTGACCAGTGGGGACACTCCCGCTCAACTCTATTCATCCATTTCAGATTATATGCAACAGGAGCAAATACTTTTCTCCATCACAAGGATAATTGGTTCACAGGCTTTGCTTTCCTTTTCCAGCAACTCAGGGTTTTGATCTAGCGCCCGCTCAACTGTGCCCTCTAGTGGAGTTGGTAAAAAGAACTATGGGATTGTTGAAACTCCAGCGTTGAAGTATCTTTGTGCTATAAAAATTTCCCCAACCTCCCAGACTAAATATCAGTGAGCTTACAAAAGAGGGTTGGGAAAATGCTTAAAAACATGTGTAACAGGAGACAGACCTGCTAGCTACCATGAAGTCTTGCTTATTTTCCTCTAAAAAATAAGATCAGTGTCCCGAGCAACAAGTAGGAGAAAAGACATTAAGCCAAGAGTTTAATTTCCCCACAAATCTGAGAGAACCCTACTGTTTAATCATCTTACAAAGAAATAAATTATGTGTGATTTTTTTTAACAGCAGAGTTATTGTATGGTAATAGTATCATAGATGAGAATTATAAGTTTGCATCTTTACAGAGCTTGATTGGATTAACAGTGGAAAATTAGAAAGTAATTTCTTTGAAGCAACTATTCCTTTAAATAAGAACATTTAGGAGAAATTGCTTTAATTGCATTTTTGGCAAGCAACAAATATGTATAGATCTGCGTCTCCAAGGTGATGGCATTATCTCCATGTAGTTGTTCACCATGGATATCCCCTTTAGAAAAACTAAAACTAAAGGGCATTGATCTGAAGAAATGCAAAGGTCATTTAAAAATTATATAAGCTTAAAAAACCCAAATATCATAGAGAGGAGCTTGGAGAGAAGGCTACATGGTTTTGATCCCTTTAGGGTATCCGGATGATGCAGGTCTCGGATGTACTGTTTTCCTGGCTGACGCCTGAACTGCAGCCCCTAAGACACTGAGCCGGAAGAGTGGCTCAGCGAAGCTTCTCCTGGGTTTCCGAGTCACAGAACTGTGATGGAATGAATACTGTTTTACTGCATTTATCTTTTGGGTAATTTGCTACACAGCAATAGACAACTAACATAGTCTGAATCATTTAACCTGCCACTACTAGAATCTATTAAGTGTCTGTGTTCATTTAATCATAGTATTAGCTACTGTCTTCCTTGCACAGATGAGAAACCAGTGAGGCAGGCACTCAGCTAGCTATCAAAAATTCACGCACAACCTGTGTTTCCCCGTCGCATTCCTCTAGCGTAGAGGGTCAAAAGCTAAAACATTTCCCTTCCCAGATCTCTTTGCACTTGGTTGTGGCCATCTGACAGGACTGACTAATGAGATATTTGTAAAAGTGTGTTGGGAAAGGACTTTTCTGGCTAAAAAAAGGACAAAGCTTTAGGAGAAGCTTTCAGACTTTTTTCCTGCCTGGAAAACAAAGTTAGCAGTCATCTTGCTTTCAACCTCACAGTAGCCATGAGGTTGAATGACACACTCTAACTGTAGAAAAGAAAAACAGGAGGGGCCTAGATCCATAGTGATTTCCTTGTGCAGACCCTTCCTGGTCTGCTACCTTCAGAGTTCCTTTTACTTGAAACTAATAAACCTTTGCCTTCTTCACGCCATTGCTTACCCAGGGTTTTTGTTGTTAGAAAAAAGGCACATTCCTAACAAATATATTGAGATAAAAACCCAGGTCTGCTGATTTTATGCTTTAAGCTCATATAGTAACACATCATCTGAATAAAAAAAACCAACTGGAAGTAAGTTTGGATGCAAGCACCACCAGGTATCCTGTAGACACAGGTAGGTCGTAGACATGCTGGGGAGTCAGAAAACGGTGTCCTACTCCTTCGCTTCATGGTCAGTTTTCTATTTCTTCACCTCCAGAAGCCACACCTTGACTTCTGCAGCTACCAGTTCATCAAAGCTAGACTCATCAAAGATATGTTAGTCCAAAATATGAGTTCTTTTGTAGCTTGTATGTCACTAAATGTCTCCACAGCGCTTAACGTTTGCTAGTTTCTCTTAAAATATCCTTCCTTCTAGGATTTTGCTTTTTTTTTTCCTTCCTCCCGATTGGCCTCTTTTCTCCTTTTCAATCTGGTCCTATCATCTTGCAGATAATAATTCATTTTCACGTGTATACTAAAAACCCCACTGTATTTTTAAATGAGGGTTTTTTACCTCTGCCATGCAGGAGAACCGGGTTGGATCCCTGGGTTGGGAAGATCCCCTGGAGAAGGGAATGGCAACCCACTCCAGTATTCTTGCCTGGAGAATCCCATGGACAGAGGAGCCTGGCGGGCTACAGTCCATGGGGTCACAAAAAGTTGGACATGATGTTTATTTTTCCACCTTTTTGTAAAATACACACACACACACACATGCAAATATACGATATACATTTTAGTTCTTGAAGCTTTTTTATGGTTTCTATTATGTATGTCGAATGTAGCTGTTGCCTTAAAATGTACTACATAAATATAAATAATCATGAGAGAAAAGCCCTGTTGATCTCAGGAGCCATTGTAAAGTCAAAGAACCTTTCTAACTGCCTCCATTTGAATGTTATGGCTTCTAACTAACTGAACTCTCAGTATGATTTCTGTGGTGCCTCTATCTCTAGCCCATTCTTCGCTACCATATGTCTAAACATTTATCCTTTACCTCAAGCCCCCAGATACACTAGACCTGGTCAATAGCAACTCTTATTCTGCTCCTGTGCATTGATGAGAGGTAATACAATCAGACTCCTCTTTGCTCTAACTTTTTCCTTTCTCTTGTCCTTTTTCTTTCCCCTTGAGCTTTTATTTGTGCTCTTGACCCCACTTCTCTAGCCCGATCTTGGGCTCAGCTGCATCACTTTTGGTATGGCTGCATCTTACACTGATTTAACTCACACAAAGGCAGCTCTATATAATGTCTGATGATGCCTTCTCATTGTGTTGCATCAATTGAAGTCACTTTCATTCCGCTGCTGGTTGAGCACTGTAAACTAGGATGGTAAACACAGTTCTTCTCCAGTTAATATACCTTACTATTAAGAGCTTGAAGTGCCATGAATAGAGAAGTGACCCCTGACGAGCTAAGTAGTGCTTGGTATCAGCCAGCCAGATCATAAAGTTAAAGGAAAGAATTATGTGCTGTAAATGGGGCTGAGGCAGTCACAAGTCTAGTGATGACTCCCACTAACCATCAAGTGTCAGGCATAACCACCAGTGAATATCTTTGTGTTTTGATTCTAGTGGTTAATACTATATTTTATTTGTTGTTGTTAACATGATCTCAACAACAGGAATTTGACAGCAGTTATAATCCTGGAGTTGTTACAGAAACCCTTGGGCCACATCTCCTCTAACACTATTGTAACCTCCAAGCCTTTGGTGGTTTCAGTCAGCATCTAAGTCACAGAAATCAATAAATATCAAAATGCATAAAACAGAAAAAAAGTTTGTGACCACAAATGGATTCCTAGCTGATAACTGACAGGTGAGCTACAGGATGGAGGAGCAGGGGCAAGGACTGTCAATTCAAACAAGGTACAGCTCAATTAATGTCACAAACCTCCGTCCATAGTTCATCAGACACTCTATCAGATCTAGTCCCTTAAATCTATTTCTCACTTCCACTGTATAATCATAAGGGATTTGATTTAGGTCATATCTGAATGGTCTAGTGGTTTTCCCCACTTTCTTCAATTTAAGTCAATTTGGCAATAGGGAGTTCATGATCTGAGCCATAGTCAGCTCCCAGTCTTGTTTTTGCTGACTGTATAGAGTGTCTCCATTTTTGGCTGCAAAGAATATAATCAATCTGATTTTGGTGTTGACCATCTGGTGATGTCCATGTGTAGAGTCTTCTCTCGTGTTGTTGGAAAAGGGTGTTTGCTATGACCAGTGCGTTCTCTTGGCAAAACTCTATTAGCCTTTGCCCTGCTTCATTCTGTACTCCAAGGCCAAATTTGCCTGTTACTGCAGGTGTTTCTTGACTTCCTACTTTTGCATTCCAGTCCCCTATAATGAAAAGGACATCTTTTTTGGGTGTTAGTTCTAAAAGGTCTTGTATGTCTTCATAGAACCGTTCAGCTTCTTCAGCATTACTGGTCGGGTCACAGACTTGGATTACTGTGATATTGAATGGTTTGCCTTGGAAACGAACAGAGATCATTCTGGCGTTTTTGAGACTGCATCCAAGTACTGCATCTCAGACTCTTTTGTTGACTATGATGGATACTCCATTTCTTCTAAGGGGTTCCAGCCCACAGTAGTAGATATAATGATCATCTGAGTTAAATTCACCCATTTCAGTGCATTTTAGTTTGCTGATTCCTAGAATGTTGATGTTCACTGTTGCCATCTCCTGTTTGACCACTTCCAATTTGCCTTGATTCATGGACCTGACATTCCAAGTTCCTATGCAATATTGCTCTTTACAGGATTGGACCTTGCTTCTATCACCAGTCATATCCACAACTGGGTGTTGTTTTTGCCTTGGCTCCATCCTTTCATTCTTTCTGGAGTTATTTCCCCACTGATCTCCAGTAGCATATTGGGCACCTACCGACCTGGGGAGTTCCTCTTTCAGTATCCTTTTTGCCTTTTCATACTGTTCATGGGGTTCTCAAGGCAAGAATACTGAAGTGGTTTGCCATTCCCTTCTGCAGTGGACACAAAATGCAAAAAAGCAAAATGGCTGTCTGAGGAAGCCTTTCAAATAGCTGTGAAAAGAGAAGCCAAAAGCAAAGGAGCAAAGGAAAGATATACCCATTTGAATGCAGAGTTCCAAAGAACAGCAAGGAGAGATAAGAAAGCCTTCCTCAGCGATCAATGCAAAGAAATAGAGGAAAACAATAGAACAGGAAAGATGGAGATCTCTTCAAGAAAATTAGAGATACCAAGGGAACATTTCATGCAAAGATGGGCTCAATAAAGGACAGAAATGGTATGGACCTAACAGAAGCAGAAAATATTAAGAAGAGGTGGCAAGAATACACAGAAGAACTATACAAAACAGATCTTCACGACCCAGATAATCACGATGGTATGATCATTAACTTAGAGCCAGACATCCTGGAATGTGAAGTCAAGTGGGCCTCAGGAAGCATCACTATGAACAATGCTAGTTGAGGTGATGGAATTCCAGGTGAACTATTTCAAATCGTAAAAGATGATGCTGTGAAGGTGCTGCACTCAATATGCCAGCAAATTTGGAAAACTCAGCAGTGGCCACAGGACTGGAAAAGGTCAGTTTTCATTCCAATCCCCCAAAAAAGGCAATGCCAAAGAATGCTCAAACTACCGCACAATTGCACTCATCTCACACGCTAGTAAAGTAATGCTCAAAATTCTCCAAGCCAGGCTTCAGCAATACGTAAACCGTGAACTTCCAGATGTTAGAACTGGTTTTTGAAAAGGCAGAGGAACCAGAGATCAAGTTGCCAACATCTGCTGGATCATGGAAAAAGCAAGAGTTTTCCAGAAAAACACCTATTTCTGCTTTATTGACTATGCTAAAGCCTTTGACTGTGTGGATCAAAATAAACTGTGGAAAATTCTGAAAGAGATGGGAATACCAGACCACCTGACCTGCCTCTTGAGAAATCTGTATGCAGGTCAGGAAGCAACAGTTAGAACTGGACCTGGAACAACAGACTGGTTCCAAATAGGAAAAGGAGTACATCAAGGCTGTATATTGTCACCCTCTTTATTTCACTTATATGCAGAGTACATCATGAGAAATGCTCGGCTGGATGAAGCACAAGCTGGAATCAAGATTGCTGAGAGAAGTATCAATCACCCCAGATATGCAGATAACACCACCCTTATGGCAGGAGAACAACTAAAAAGCCTCTTGATGAAAGTGGAAGGGGAGAATGAAAAAGTTGGCTGAAAACTCAACATTCAAAAAACTAAGATCAAGACATCTGGTCCCATCACTTCATGGCAAATAGAGGGGGAAACAGTGGAAACTGTTTATTTTGGGGGCTCCAAAATCACTGCAGATGGTGACTGCAGCCATGAAATTAAAAGATGCTTACTCCTTGGAAGAAAAGCTATGACCTACTTAGAAACCATATTAAAAAAGAGATATTACATTGCCAACAAAGGTCCATCTAGTCAAAGCTATGGTTTTTCCAGCAGTCATGTATGGATGTGAGAGTTGGATTATAAATAAAGCTGAGTGCCGAAGAATTTGATGAACTATGGTGTTGGAGAACACTCTTGAGAGTCCCTTGGACTGCAAGATCATCAAACCAGTCCTTCCTAAAGGAAATCAGTCCTGAGTATTCTTTGGAAGGACTGATGTTGAAGCTGAAACTCCAATCCTTTGGCTACTTGATGATAAGAGCTGACTCATTTGAAAAGACCCTGATGCTGGGAAAGATTGAGGGCTGGAGGAGAAGGGGATGACAGAGGATGAGATGGTTGGATGGCATCACTGATTCAAGGATGTGAGTTTGAGTAAACTCCAGGAGTTAGTGATGGACAGGGCGGCCTGGCATGTTGCCGTCAATGGGGTCGCAAAGTCGGACACGACTGAGTAAACTGAACTAAAGCACTTTAGATCCCTAAAGTCTAGTTGGGAATTATCAGGGAGCAACAGAGACCACAGCAGTGTTCTTCAGATCAGCACATCCATTTGCTTCTCCAAAAATCCATTTCCTCTCCTTTCACCCACTTTCTGCTTCTAAAAACACATACCGCACCTAGCAAAGGTTTTACATTAGTTATGAGACAAAGAAGGAACAGCAACTAGCTCTGTAAATAAAAGGTTAATGGAAAAGCAAACCCTTTATATTAATTCCACTTTACAGCAACTATTAGTTATGTTATGCTTTGATCTTTTCATTTATGCTCACTCACATATATTATTGTCAATATCTTTGAAAAAATAAAAACATGTAAGAATAAGCATGTTAAGGACCTTTCACAAACCAAGTGATAGTAGGTTTTTATTAACATATCTTACAATGTTGATTATTCCTAGTTTTGTAATTTCTGCTTAATTATAAAGACTGATTTAGCTTCTACAGTAATGTACTGTATTTAAATGATCATTCATACAAGATATCACACCAGGATATTTTCTTGAATAATATACACACATCACTCTACCTTGGACCTGTTATTTTTAAAAGTAGGTTTATAAATGGGACTTATAAAAGTTATGGGGGAAAAATTAAGGTTCTAGTTTAGCAGCATGCATGTATGTAATTCAAGTACAATTTTCAACCAAGTGCTTTTTAAAATTTAACTGGTGACTAATTCACCAATATCAAAATAAACACTATCAAATACCCAAATTTTAATGTTAAGGCTAATATTTTCACTTCACATCCATATGCACAACCATAAAACATTCCATTTTAAATATGTAGTAATCAAAGTCTGAATACATTATACCATGTATATATAGCATCAGAGTTTCAAACTGTAGAATTATCCAAGTTCATGAATCCTGTAACAGTATTTACTAGAGATGTAAATTAGCATTTTGTTCTTCAATCACACTTACAAATGGTCTGGTATCCATAATGACCAATGCAAAAAATATGACAGGCTGAACTTATGATACAGTATTTTAAAAAGTAGCAATGTGTTGGAAAGGACAGCTACTTAATTAAATAGAATCATTCTAGTCTTTCAGAAAGTTATCTTAATATTTTGGAAATGTATATAAAAATAGCAAGCTATTTCCATGTGTTTTATTGTAGGTTCACAGGTAATCTTTTGATTTTTTGAACATACTTGAATATTTACTGTTCTATTTTAATGCAAGGCCATCATTTAAAGTCCATTTTTATATCCTGTAATATCATGTCATTCAACAATTTTTAGAACACAGATCTGTGATTTTATTTTACCATTAGATGTTTTTTAGTTTATTTTTACACATAAAAATGTAATTTTATATAACAAGCCATGGAAGTCCAAAGTACCAGGAATTGCTTGATAGTACTATATATATTAAATAATCATCAAATTATTGAATCATTTGGAAGAAAAATTGTGGCAGCAATATATAACATGCTTTTCTGTGATCTTCCTTCTGTAAGTACAGAGTAGGTTTTAGCTACATCATTTCCATTCTTACTGACTTAAAAATCCTACAAACATAAACTGCTTTTCACAGCAGCTTCAAACAAGAATGCAGGTGTACAGCTCACTCATGAGGATCATCACCACTGAGCCTTTTTTTTTTCCCTTTTAGGAATCCAAGCAGAAATAACAATGATTACACTGCACAAATACAATACAGATGAACCTCTTGAGCTGATAAGGAAAGTTCCAAAACTATGCTCCATTTGTGGGGAAGTCAGAGCTTTTTTCCAATCTAATCATTTAAACAAAAACTTGGTTGGTATTAAAAGGTGGGCATGCACATAATCAAAATCTGCCATGTGTATGTTCTTAAAACTTCTGATTTTATAACAAAATCTATTTGCTATTACCTCAAGTAATTTATCCAAGTGAAATGGCAAATTCTGATTTTTAGGGACTCCCCCAACCACACAAATGCCCCCCTAAATGTACTGTATTATATTAACAGCAGCTATCTACTTATTTTACAACTATTTCAATTATTTACCTGGGGAGAATATTTATGAAATTCCTGAGAATGAATTAAGTTTTCAGCAAAGCCTTAAACTTTTAACAGATTCCTCACAATAAGAAAAAATTGTAAAGTTCTACTATTAGACCAACTTTTACTATACAATATTTCACATAAATCATGTTTTACATTTTTTTCTAATTACATACAGCAAAAATCTCAAATCAACACAAGAATGGCAGAGGGAAAGGATGCATTATGTTTAGCAGATGCAAATTAAAACACACAGATAAAAGGAGCAGTAAAACTTTAAATAAATCACATCCACTCTAAATATCAATGAAAAGCAGATATGCACTGTTGGGAGAATCATTTTAAAATGATTTTGTCAACAAGTTGTGCTTCTTGTTAATTGTGGACTTAAACAAAAAAATGACCACTAAAGAATGGTTTAACTTGTTACTTGTTATGCTCTCCAGATATTAAAAAAAAAATTATTATACCATTAATGTGATTACCAAGCACCTAATTTTGGAAAGGCTTTATAATGTATGTTTTCTTTTTTTCCCTCAGCAAAAGCGTTAATCCCCCAAATTAAGTTAAAGCTTATTGTTGATAAATTCCTAATGAAAATGATATAATGCAATGCCAAGGTGGTGAGTCACAGCCCATTGTAATGTGGACCCCATCTTTTATTGATGTGATCAAAAGTATGAGAAATCCACTGCTGTTCAAGAACTTTGTATCTTTCTTTACAAATGTAGAGAGGCTTGCCTCGCCTAGAATGAAAAGAAAAAAAAAGCATTAAAATAATATAATACAATGAAGCTTTCACACACATTTTAAAAAATAGATTCTCTATGGCAAAAATGTCACCTAGGAAATTGGTTTATTTTCTATTTCCTTTACATCATATGGGGAAAATATCTCCCCAAATAGAAACAGCTCTAAATTAATGACCGCCAGAATTTCTTAAAATAAAGAATAATTATTATTATCAACACAATTACAAAGCCAGGAATGGCACATTATTCTTACTGGCCAAAGTTGAATAAACCACAAGGATATATCCATGAACATCTAACCTAAGATCTCGGTCTTCCTCTCCATGAGCATCCAAATACACAGAACCCCAGAGGCAGAAGCGGTGGCCTCGAATGATGATAATCACTGATGCATTGATCAAAAGGAAAATCCCTGTTCCAGCACCACAGTTCTGAGAATGCTAAAAAATAGAAAAAATGTAAATGGACTTCACAAGAAAAGAAAATGAATAATGCCTTGTCTTCTAAATAATACAGAAAGATTAAAATTTTTTAAATCAGATTTCATCTAAGTTAAACTTATAATCTCATTCTTAATCCTTTATTAACAATACATTAGGAAGAATTTGGATAAGGATTACCTAGGAAATCAATTAAGAGCTAACCTAAATCTAATTCAGAGGCTAGTGTCTGTAACAGCATATCTAAGGGTTGTTCCACAGCATAACATCTAAACATATATTTCATTAAAGGGCAGGAGAGGGGAGTAGGGAGAGGAACCGGAGCTGCACTTATGAAAGGTTTTACTCATAAAAAACCTTAAGTGGGTTTTGTTGTTGTTGTTGTTTTGTTTTTACCGTTCTACAGGATGTAAAACAACAACAAAATCAAGATCCTTACATGTATCATGTATTTAACTCAAAGAATAGTTAAATTTTAAGTTGGTTTGACCATATTTTTGTATGTAATACACACTACATTGTATGTAATACAAACCACATTTCCATGTGATATGAAATTTGAATTTCCATAAATTTTATACTATTTACTCTTGCTTACCAATACACATTCACAGTAACTTTGTTGCTTGCAGCAAAGTCCTTTCAGGCATACAAAAGTACCACAAACAAGGCAAACGGCAGGGTCTTTAGGAACCTTGGTGCAGACACTACAGGTTTTTCTGTGGTAGTACTGGAAAATGGTGTTATAATTTTCAGGCAACTGTAGAAGGTGTGGCAATTTCCATTTTGACTCTTGGATAAGCAATGCCTAAAACATTATTCAAAAATATTCATTAGTTCTATGTATTTAAGTTACTTATACAAAATATTTGTTTTTTAAAGGCTGTTTTCTTTTTTTTTTTTTAAGAAACCTGTCTCCAAGAATGTGGCTTTTTTTTTTATTAACACTCTTGCCATTTCCATTTTACAAAAGATTAAAATAGTCCTTCAACAATTACCATTCTCTATTTTAATATATTCTATTTTAATTTAAGTCCCTTTGTGGAACCAGTGGTAAAGAACCCGTCTGCCAATGCAGGAGACGTAATTAAGAGACTCAGGTTTGATCCCTGGGTGGAAAGATCCCCTGGAGAAGAGAAGTGAATGGCTACCTACTCCAGTATTCTTGCCTGGAGAATCCCATGGACAGAGGAGCCTAGCGGGCTACAGTCCATGGGTCACAAAGAGTAAGACAAGACTGAGCAACTAACACTTTCACGCTTTTTCAATTACTACACGATATAAATTTAAGCACCCTAGAACATTTAAATTTCTTATTACTTTAAAAGAAAAATATGAAATATAACTAAGGATGCAAGGAAAATATATGTAGATGTATTTGTTTTTAAATATTCTTGACGCATAATTTTAAACAGTTACACATTTTTCAAAACTGTTTCGGACCTTTCTTAGATAAACAAAAGGACACTTGTGGCTCAAATGGTAAAGAATCTGCCTGCAATGCAGAAGATCCGAGTGTGATCAAACAATTCATTGGTTTTTTTCTTTTGGGGAAGATCATGGTTATAATTTGCATTTCTATTTCAGTACTTTATAATCTGGAGTTTCTTTTCTAGAAGATGAAAAATCTTACACCTCAAGCTGTTAAGAGCTTTTGTATCTGTCAGTGCTAGGGCTATAATTCTTTTCATAAATTTTGTCAGGAAGTATGAAAAAAATAACAAATCAGTTAAATTTCCCTATAGGATATTTTGTTCATTTTTTTTGTAGTTATATAAAAATACTGGAAATAGCATTTATGTTTTTTTTCTAAATGCTACTTCCTTAACACTTAAAACAGATAAAATGTAGTATGAATCCATATTTTAAGAAACTGTATGGAGATTGGCAATTCACCTGGTGATCTTCTCACAGACTGACAGCCACACTACATCTTAATCAATGCAATAACCAAGTATCCAGCTTGGTGTTTATCAGTAAGTTCATGGATAAAGTGGCCATGGAAGCAAGGATAAGAACAATATACGTGTTTACAATATGCATTTGTCATACTGAGTGCCCAACTCTTGACTCCAAAGACTGCATATTCTGTGATGAGCTGATTAAATATGGAACCCTTCCATCAGTGGAAAGAACAGCAATTTGTCCTCACTGACCTTATACTTACCTAGATTAGGTCGTAAATTGCCCAGCAGCATACACCACATGGTCTCTAGTCAAAGGATTTTATACAGAAAGACGTAAGGCAAGAGGTGGATGTCTATGAATTAATTGATCTTAACTGGTAGTCAATCACCTGAAAAACTCATTGGTCTTTTAAATAATCAACTACTTTGCTGATGAATTTTTAGATGGTACCAACTAGAAGAAAACACCTATAGAATGAGGTATATGGTCCTACAGAATGAGGTATATGAGCTAAACAAGCACCAGTACATAAGGGTGATTGCTCCCTTATAGAAGGAATGCACAGATTTGGGAACCAGGGAGTGCCATCTCTCATAATTAGACCTAAGATTTTGGTCTTTAATTTTTTGCCTGATACTCTGGATTCTTCTGTGGTTTTAGTACTGTCATAAGGAAACTGTGTACTATCCTCCATCAAGGGACATCTTAACAGTTCTACTGAATTAAAAACTAAATGTCTTTGACCATTCTAGGTTCCCTAGATCATTAGGATGTATGAATTAAGTATTCTCTTACCTATTAACATATCACCACTATAGCAAGTGAGTGTAACTCTTTTTACATACCTTTCCTTGTTCAGCATGTCTTTCAGTAAATGAATTTATCTCAAAACACCACTGAGATATAATATCAAATGCTGGAACTGGCCAATCCAGACAGGAGGCACTGATGAATGGATGTTCTGTTTGGTAGAATGTTGGCAGAAGTCCCAGGCAGCTGGAAAGAACTGAAAATTCTTCTTCTTCCTTTTAGATATAAAACAGAAAATTCTCAAGACATTTCTCATGAGCATTTCCCACTACAGATACTTTGTCATTCTCATCAATTACTTTTGGATAGTATGGAAACTTTCTTAACTGATTCAACTAAATAAAGTAAAGGGAGTAAGAGGAGCAAAGAAAGAAAAAGGATCCAAGCTGTTATAGCCAATATTCCCATAATATTTCTCTTTGAAATTTAACTCCTAAGTACCATAGCATCTGCTTCATTTATACATTTACATAGTTTAAAAATAGCAGTCAGTTATCTATAGACTATCTGATAGTCTATAGAATCTAGCTACACTAGGAAGGCAAATGTTAATATGGAGCAAAAGGACAGTGACTTTTGGTCAAAAAGACACAGCCTGTCAGTGTGGATAAAGAAGAATAGTGAAAACATGGGATTCACAATAGTAGATAGTGCTCTGCAGTCTCTGAAGGGATTTGCAGTCGTGGTCTCAGGCGCCCTGGTGAGTCATGCTCTTTCACACAGTTATATTCCTAGCCCTGGTGCCTTTATTGCTAGGCTTCTTTATCTGAGGCCTCGGGCAGGGGTCACTTTGACACTTCTGCCAAGGCCACGTTATGAAGGGAAAAAGGTGAAACCCTGAAGAAACTTTTCCCCACTCTGACTCAGTACCCAGCACTTTTCCACTCCTGTCCCGACCCCCACACCCCCTCTCCACCTCAGAGTTCATAACACTGAAAGAGCCTTCTGTTTGAGACTCTCTTAACATCTGTGCTGATCCATTTGACCCTAAACTGGTACACCATTTCATTCTATTAGGTGATGAATGAGGAATCAGCATTTTCCCTGGTTTTAGCCTCTTGCTTATACTATCACGGTAAGTGATTTAAAGGCTTAACTCTTCACCTGTGGCTTGCAGCTTTAATCAGCCAGTCCAGTACCTAGCAACTCAGTTCTCTCTCCCAGCTTAGCTGAGCTCCTGACATTTACATGTATCCATCTTATTGATCTTTGCAAAGAATCAGATTTTGAACCCATTGATGGTCTACGGCCATATCACCCTGAACGTGCCCCATCTTGTCTGAACTCATTGATTTTCTCTACTGTTTCACTACTATGTCATTGATTTCTGATCTGATTTTTGTAATTTTTTTTTAACTTGCTTTGGATTTAATTTGCTCTATTTCTTTTTTCATGAAGTAAAAATTTAGATAAATGATTTTAGACCTTTCTTCTTTTCAAATATAAGTATTTGAAGCTGTATCTATCCAAGAAATATTTTAGTGGCATTTCACAATTTTGCTATGCTGTGTTTTCATTTTCACTCAGTTTAAATGTTCTCTCGTTTCCATGTGACTTCTATTTTGATACTTAAGTTATTTAAAAGTATACTACTTAATTCTCACATACTCGCGGATTTATATATTTCTTTCTGTTATTGATTTTCTAATTTAATTCTGTGTGGTAAGAAAATTGTTCTGTGATTTCAATTCTTTTAAATTTACTGTTACTTGCTTTATGGCTTGGCATATGGTATATTCTAGTGAATGGGCCAGGTGCATTTTTAAAAATATGCATTCTGTTATTACTCTCAGGTGAAGTATCCTATAGAAGTCAGTTATATCAAGTTGAATAATAGTATGGTGCAAGTCTTATTTATCCCAGTTGATTTTCTGTCTATTTGTTATTGATTACTAAGAAAGAACACTGAAGCTTACAGCTGTAATTGTGGATTGTCTATTTCTTCTTTCAATTCTGACAATTTTTATGTAATTTGAGGTTCTGTTGTTTCATGCATACATATTTATAACTGTTCTATCTTCCTGCTCTATTGATTAAAAAAAAAATGAATCCAAACTATTTAATGCAATGGTCAATTATTTAAGATAGAAGGAATAATCAATGGCTTAATTCTGCTATACTGCATGCAGGCTTCAAAGACCATAAATATGATAAGTGACTTAACTCTCACAGAAAATTCCCTGAAAATGAATGATAAATAATGACAGGGTCATAATCCTATAAACACAGCTTGATTTACTTACCTTCTGGTTTCCTACTTTCTTTTCCACTTTCTTGCCTACTCACACTGACCCACAGTTTTATAAAATAGATTAAATCAGTAATCATTCATTCAAGTTTTAATTGGCTACAAATTGAATATTTTTAAATTCTAAAATTACATAAATGCCATCAGACCTTTAAACAGCCAGCTTGCTGGTCAACATAATACCCTTTAAAAAGGACATTAAAAGCCAGTGATGATTAGTGATAAATATATCAAAGTGAATATGATCTTTTGTTCAACGGATTTATCACAGATCTAATCAAAAACTCCTCTAACATAAAATATTAGTAATATTACCATAAAAATGGGTGGATACAAATAAAAAAGTAACAATAATAGTAAATATTCTAAATATCTACTCCTTTTGAGTTAGAGTAACATATTCTTGTATCCGGGGTTTCCCTGGTGGCTTGACAGTAACGAATCTGCCTGCAATGCAAGAGACCCGGGTTTGATTCCTGAGTGGGGAAGATCCCCTGGAGAAGGGAATGGTTACCCACTACAGTATTCTTGACTGGAGAATTCCATGGACAGAGGAGCCTGGCAGGCCACAGATCACGGGGTCACAAGCAGTTAGACATGACTGAGTGACCTAATGCTTTTGCCTTCACCTTCGTATGGCAGTTCTGGATATTGATATAAGCATAATATTATATCAGTATATTTTTAAAAATTAGTTAATTCTTTAAAAAAAAGATTCCCTACTCTCTATCCAAACTTATACCTGGCAGCTAGGTAAATCTTCCCCAAAAAGGTGGTGCTGAAGAAGGCTGGTGATTCTGAGAAATGGTAAGCAGAAGTCCTGTAAGTATTTTTCCATGGATTCAGGAGACCAAGCAACAGGGATAATCTAAAGTTAAAAAAGAAAATCAGAACAATTCATTCTATTAATGTAATAGACATAGCTTAAAAAGTCATGTTCATAATGTCAAGAAAATCTAAATTTTTAAATAACCACTACATCTGGTTTTAGAGCATACCGTTGCACACTCCTGAGTTCCTTCTTCATGGTATAACTTTCCTTTAGACAGTTCACTTATCACAAAGCTCAATAACACTTCGTAAGACTTTTCTGCATCACAAGTATTCTGGAAAAATTAAAAAGTAATTAGTCACTGAAAATTACAAAAACATTTACATTGGAAAGAATACTTTTTAATGAGTATAATCATTACTATATTACTTCTCAAGCATGTAAAGTTCACTTTCTCAAAATCTGTGTACAACAGCACACCTCTGGATTCACAATGAAATCAGGTAGGGGATTAAAGCTATTCCAATACTTCCTTGGAATATAAGTTACATAATATATGTGTAAATGAACATATCTAAGTCATATCTTTTGTCCCAGTAATTCTCACTCCTGGAAATTCTTTCCTAAGGAAATAATCTCGAAAGAAAAAAATAAGTTTATGCCCATGACAATCACCAAAGCATTATAACAGTGGAAAATTAGAAATGACTAACAAAAGGAAGCAGTTACCTAAATTATGACATATCAGACTATTATATAGGCAGCAAATATAACAAATTTGAGCTACATATAAAAGTGTTTATGGTGTGATATGAAAAAAGCTAACAGAAGTTATCATTATAATGATACAATTGTTATAATGATACAAATCATATATGCATGAAATATAATATGGACTCCAAATTATTTTCTTTTACAAGTTTTCTCAAATTCCTCGAGTAGAACTTGTTAAAACAATTTAATATAAAAATAAACAGGACCATATGTTTATTACAAAATTACATATAACATTAAATAACAGTCTACAAATTAAATAAGCTTAACGACTATACTTTTTATAAGAAAAGAAAAATAATGGCTATTAATAAATTTAAGTTTATTTCAATAATGCTTTTCACATAAAGAAATGTACTTTTTACATTCACTGAAGTATTAAAAGGTGTTGCAAATTACTGTAAAGTATAAATTACAATAAAAGTAATAACTTGGTTGTGATGTTATTTATTCTGCTCATTAACTACATTTTTAAAATCGTAAAATATAAGAACTGAGCAAGCACTGCGGGATATACGTTTATCCTGAATTTTTAAGGCGCTGAAAGGACCACAGAATTTATCATATGATGATACATCCTTTCTCACATGTTACTGTGCTCTCTTCAATTAGACTGTAAATTCCAAAATGTCAGAAACTATGCTTTATATGTTGTATGTCACCATTTACATAACAAAAATCTGAATAATAAACACTTGCTGGCTAACTGATAGGATTTATTTTGGTAGTGGAGTTTTTGACCTTGGAACTTGACTGGATGTCTCTTTTTTTATAATCAATTATTTACATTATCTTTAATTACCCCTCTCTCCTTTCTGCCATGTTGCAGCCATGTAGTATTATCATGTCTTGATAAACTATAAAAGTCTCTGACGCAGCAACTGCTATCCTGATATCATGTGACCCACTTCACCTTTGCCTAATTAATCAACAGGATTATTGATCACTTGCCAAATATGTGATTTGTAGTTTACATATAATTTGCAAGAATCTATATCGCACTGGATATCAAAACAGTGACATATTATGTTTTTAGAATTGATTTAATAAGAGTAGCTCTTGAATAAGCAACTCAAAAGAAAATACTAACACAATTTTGTGTTTTGTTAATCAATGCGACATATTTAATGTTGTGAATATATACAAGACAGCCTAAAAGTCTAATTCAAGACACACTCCTTTGAGCAAAAGATTTATAGAGCCTAACAACAGAAATGTATTTCAAGTAAAATACTTTCCTACTTAGGGGGAAAATATTCCCCCCGCCAATGATACTCGTATCACTGAAGCAAGTTATTGAGTGATAACTAGCTTTTAAATTATTATCAAAATCATTTTAAGTTTTTTTTTTCAAATAAGAAATACTGTATCAGATCAGAAAGTCAAATATAACGTAGTAGTCATTGTTTTGTATTGAGAACTCTCTCACCAGAAGAGTATTAGGTAAGAAAATAACTTTATTTCATACATAAGAAGTCTTAGGAAATCATATTTTACATCAGCAATATCTGAATAAAGCAAAGAGCAGGCTCTTTGGTAAAGCTAAGAAGATAAGCTTAATAAGTAAAGCTTTAATTTTTTAAGAAGTAAAGCTTAAGAAGAGGATTTCTGAGACCATGGATGAAAGACCTAGGATCATGATCAGAAGAATCCTGTGGGAGAAGTGGCAAATGTATGTGAATTAAATAAAGAAAAGAATTTAAGGGTTGAGAGATGCAACAGATGTTTTGCTGGGTAGATGCTTTGTCTAAATTATAGTGCTTCTTAACTTTTGGGGGTGACAGGCCCTTTGAATATATGCTAGATGCTATGGTCCTAGACCCAAAAGCAAATCAAAGGGAAAGAAGCCCAGACTAAGAAATACTGGTATAAATACTCTTAACAGAAATTCCACTAACCAAAACAACACAATTTATACTGATTGTAATAATCATTTTTTCCCCAACTAAACCTCATTATCAAATTAACTCTAAAATCTCTTTGAAAAATACACAAGAGCTATGTATTTTATTTACCAGATTAGGTCTGTTTTTCATTGGAATTATTATACCTGATGATAAGGAATTACAAGGATGAAACAAATAAGTGAGATTCAATGAAAAAAGAAAAGAAGGAAGAGACTAAAAGAGGAAAGAAGAGCTAAAGAAAGAAGGACATTTTTAAAAGAAGGAATGAACAATACAAAATAATAACAGAAATCACAGTGATATCTCATTATTCATAAATATTATTGCTGCTGTAATTGACAATCCTGTAGATATACAGGATTATTGGCTTTTCCTACCATAGATCAGAGCATAAATGCTTAGATCTATGGTAGGAAAAGCCAATAATGTGGCAAACCAACCTACGGAATATTGCAATTTTTTGTTTTCATTCACTAAAGCAATTTATATGACTATAAATTTCTAATTTGTGTTCTGATAAGAATCTGCTCCATATTAAATGTTTTATTAAGCATTTTTAAAAACAGCTAACAATGATCAAATTGAGAAAGAAAACTGACAGAACAGTTACCTAAATTACTTCGTATTCCTTTCATCATAGATTTACAATTGTCTAATTTTCTGTCAGTACGTCTCATTTTTGGAGAAGGCAATGGCACCCCATTCCAGTACTCTTGCTTGGAAAATCCCACGGACGGAGGAGCCTGGTAGGCTGCAGTCCACGGGGTCAATAAAAGTTGGACATGACTGAGCAACTTCACTTTCACTTTTCACTTTCGTGCATTGGAGAAGGAAATGGCAACCCACTCCAGTGTTCTTGCCTGGAATATCCCATGGACAGAGGAGCCTGGTGGGCTGCAGTCCATGGGGTCGCACAGAGTCGGACACGACTGAAGCGACTTAGCAGCAGCAGCAGGTCTCATTTTAGAGAAAAGTCAGATGAACAGATTTAGAACCAAATTATATCAGAAAATGTTTAAATTTATACTTTTTCATGATTAGAAAACTTACTGAAAAGAATTTAAACAATGGCACAGCATCAGTTCAGTTCAGTTCAGTTGCTCAGTCGTGTCCGACTCTTTGCGACCCCATGAATTGCAGCATGTCAGGCCTCCCTGTCCATCACCAACTCCCGGAGTTCACTCAGACTCGCGTTCATCAAGTCAGTGATGCCATCCAGCCATCTCATCCTCGGTCGTCCCCTTCTCCTCCTGCCCTCAATCCCTCCCAGCATCAGAGTCTTTTCCAATGAGTCAACTCTTCGCATGAGGTGGCCAAAGTACTGGAGTTTCAGCTTCAGCATCATTCCTTCCAAAGAAATCCCAGGGCTGTTCTCCTTCAGAATGGACTGGTTGGATCTCCCTGCAGTCCAAGGGACTCTCAAGAGTCTTCTCCAACACCACAGTTCAAAAGCATCAATTCTTCAGCGCTCAGCCTTCTTCACAGTCCAACTCTCACATCCATACATGACCACTGGAAAAACCATAGCCTTGACTAGAGGGACCTTAGTCGGCAAAGTAATGTCTCTGCTTTTCAATATGCTATCTAGGTTGGTCATAACTTTTCTTCCAAGGAGTAAGCGTCTTTTAATTTCATGGCTGCAATCACCATCTGCAGTGATTTTGGAGCCCCCAAAAATAAAGTCTGACACTGTTTCCACTGTTTCCCCATCTATTTCCCATGAAGTGATGGGACTGGATGCCATGATCTTCGTTTTCTGAATGTTGAGTTTTCAGCCAACTTTTTCACTCTCCTCTTTCATTTTCATCAAGAGGCTTTTTAGTTCCTTTTCACTTTCTGCCATAAGGGTGGTGTCATCTGCATATCTGAGTTTATTTATATTTCTCCCGGCAATCTTGATTCCAGTTTGTGCTTCTTCCAGTCCATCGTTTCTCATGAGGTACTTTGCATATAAGTTAAATAATCAGGGTGACAATATACAGCCTTGATGTACTCCTTTTCCTATTTGGAACCAGTCTGTTGTTCCATGTCCAGTTCTAACTGTTGCTTCCTGACCTGCATATAGGTTTCTCATGAGGCAGGTCAGGTGGTCTGGTATTCCCATCTCTTTCAGAATTTTCCACAGTTTATTGTGATCCACACAGTCAAAGGCTTTGGCATAGTCAATAAAGCAGAAATAGATGTTTTTCTGGAACTCTCTTGCTTTTTCCATGATCCAGCGGATATTGGCAATTTGATCTCTGGTTCCTCTGCCTTTTCTAAAACCAGCTTGAACATCTGGAAGTTCACAGTTCACGTATTGCTGAAGCCTGGCTTCGAGTATTTTGAGCATTACTTTACTAGCATGTGAGATGAGTCCAATTGTACAGTAGTTTGAGCATTCTTTGGCATTGCCTTCATAGAAACCTGTTATATCTGATTTGAATATAAATAATCAAAAATATCAGATTAGAGTACATTTAGGGAAACAAAAATATTTACAAGAAAGAAAGAACTGCAGGAGGCAAAATTATCCAAGAATCAGCTAGAAAAAAGAAGGAAAAACCACTGAAGGACAAGACAGAAACTCATTTTGTTATTTAGGAATTTTAAAGAGAATTTTAGAAACAGAGGGGCCTTTATATATCATATGTTATAAACTTCTCATTTACCTAAGAGAAGGTTGAGGTTCTCATAGTTTTATGTCTTGAACATAAAAGTAGTATCTCTTTTCAGTGGCAGAAGCTTAGCCTAGTACTCAGGTTCAATGTCCAACAACCAGTATTTCTAAATTAAGATATAACAAACTTCACAATGATACAACAGTAAATATCTGGATATATGATCATGATTTGGGAAGACTAGTGATAAAAGTGAAGGTTATATTGAATATATTTCATGTATCTATAACTGGTTTTCTCTTCTTTAATACAAGTAGATATGATTTTAACAGAAACTTTTCAATGTGATTTAAAACTTCTCTAAAAGTCTATAAACCAACTAAAAATACTTTTTTTAAAAAAAGAGTCTACAGAACAAAGAAAAGTTTCAATTTTCACTACACTTATTATTTTTTCCTGCCAACTTTCCCAAATAAACAAGGAAGTAGGTCGCAAGAGTGAGACACAACTTAGTGACTGAGCATGCATTCTTCTTATTTCACCTGTGTCTACGTCACACTACTCACTCAGTTTTTTGGTTCAACAGTACACATCTCATTTGTCTTCAAGCCATTGAAAATACTTACATTTAACTAAACTTGCACAATTTTTCTAAATTGTTCAGATAATTCTTAAACATGGGGAAAAAGTAGTTTTTAAAAAGGTATAACTCCAGGGGAGGGATCCCAAAGAAAGGCAGTGCCAAAGAATGCTCAAACTACTGCACAACTGCATTCATCTCACACACTAGTAAACTAATGCTCAAAATTCCTCAAGCCAGGCTTCAACAGTACATGAACCATGAACTTCCAGATATTCAAGCTGGATTCAGAAAAGGCAAAGGAGCCAGAGATCAAATTGCCAACATCCGTTGGATCAACGAAAAAGCAAGAGAGTTCCAGAAAAACATCTACTTCTGCTTTATTGACTATGCCAAAGCCTTTGACTGTGTGGATCACAACAAACTGTGGAAATTCTGAAAGAGATGGGAATACCAGATCACCTGACCTTCCTCCTGAGAAATCTGTATGCAGGTCAGGAAGCAATGGTTAGAAGTGGACATAGAACAACAGACTGGTTCTAAATCGGGAAAGGAGTACATCAAGGCTGTATATTGTCACCCTGCTTATTTAACTTATATGCAGAGTACATCATGAGAAATGCCAGGTTGGATGTAGCACAAGCTAGAATCAAGAGTGCCAAGAGAAATATGAATAAACTCAGATATGTAGATGACACCACCGTTATGGCAGAAAGTGAAGAAGAACTAAAAAGCCTCTTGATGAAAGTGAAAGAGAGTGAAAAAGTTGGCTTAAAATTCAACATTCAGAAAACTAAAATCATAGCATCTCGTCCCATCACTTCATGGCAAATAGATGGGGAAACAGTGGAAACAGTAAGAGACTTTATTTTGGGGGGCTCCAAAATGATTGCAGATGGTGACTGCAGCCATGAAATTAAAAGACGCCTGCTCCTTGGAACAAAAGTTATGACCAACCTAGACAGCACATTAAAAAGTAAAGACATTACTTTGCCAACAAAGGTCTGTCTAGTCAAAGCTACGGTTTTTCTAGTAGTCATGTATGGATGTGAGAGTTGGACTATAAAGAAAGCTGAGTGCCAAAGAATTGATGCTTTTGAACTGTGGTGTTGCAGAAGACTTTTGAGAGTCCTCAGACTGCAAGGAGATCCAACCAGTACATCCTAAAGGAAATCAGTCCTGAATATTCATTGGAAGGACTGATGCTGAAGCTGAAACTGAAACTCCAATCCTTTGCCTACCTGATGCAAAAAACTGACTCATTGGAGAAGACCCAGATGCTGGGAAAGATTGACGGCGGGAGGAGAAGGGGATGCCAGAGGATGAAATGTTTGGATGGCATCACCGACTCAATGGACATGAGTTTGAGTAAACTCTGGGAGTTGGCGATGGACAGGGAGGCCTGGCATGCTGCAATCCATGGGGTTGCAAAGAGTGGGACATGACTGAGCGACTAGACTCTACTGAACTCCAGAGGATCTTCCAGGCCCAGGGACAGAACTTGCATCTCCTGTGTCTCCTGCATTGCAGGTAGAGTCTTTACCCTCTGAGCCAGAGGGGAAGCCCCAAGAAAGGGAAGGATTTTTGAATCTAGAAGTAGTGAGTCAAAAGTGATCTTTGGATTGTGACTGGGAATGAGGCAAGGAGAAGAAAAGATGACAGATAAATAAAACAGTTAAGCCTACATATATTTTATTACTTGCCAACTGTGATGATGTAAGTTTTATAACTTCTGTAAGTTTAAGGCTGGCATCAAAAGCAAAACAAAACTGTCCAGATACAAAAAGGGAAAGGCCAAAATTTACAGATAGATAAAAAAAAGACCTCATTGTGCAAGGAAAACATTTTTAACTGTTTTAGCCTGACAGTGCTCCATTTCCAATTAAAATACTGTTAACAATTTACTTTGCTTTTCAAACACCTGCTCATTCATTCATGCCACCAATTTAAATGAGTTCACCAAACTACTAAATGATAAATTCAGACAAGATACTAACCTTTTTGAGGGCTCCTGTGTGTTTCCAGGCTGACCTATCTTCCTCATTGCATTTAACTGAAAGTGCCACAAGACCTTGTGTATACAGTAGGGTAAAAAGCACCTTCACAATGCAGGTGAAGTGGTCTATGAGAGAAAGAGAAGATCATTATTTCTTTGACATCTAGACATCTTATACTCAAGATAACCTCACAAATACATGCCTTTCCTTGCATGTGTAACTGGCTGTTGTTCAACAATAAAATGTGGTATTATATTTGTGACGCAATAGACCTGAAATTATGGAATCAAATTTCCTTTATTCATTTACATCATATACAAAGAAGAGGCTTTTAGCACAGTGGGAAGTGTGCTCTGTTTCCACCTCAGAATAATGCTGTAATCTTGGCAAATCTCCTTACTGCACATCGTGTGCTTAATAACCAGGTCTGGGAGTCTGAGTGTCTAAAACCAACAATTTACCTGCTTCCAATTTCTTATGAAGAATAGTACAATACAGAACTTCTAAAGTAAAAACGAAAAGAAAAAAAAAATATTTTAAGTACTCTGCATTTTAAAACAATGAAAACTGTTATAATGCAAAAATAGTGGTAACAATATGTAAAATGCCTGGCACACATTAGATACTTAAAAAAATGGTAGCTTAACCATCATAATGAACATTTATATACACCTAGTAACATACAAAATTTCTTCAAATGTCTCCTTTCAATCTTCGTAACAGTCTCAGCTGGACAACTGAGCTTCAAAAGATGTGCTTGTGATAATAACAAAGCTAATAATCACTCACATCTGAACTTGAATACATACAGATCCTTCAGTTATTCCTATTATATTATGCTACTCCCCTAGTAAATGGCTACTACCACTTAATCAGTTGTTAAATTAAGAAACTTGTAGACATCCTTGATACTTCCCTATGTCTTTCTCCCTACAGTAAAACAATCACCAAATTCCATCAATTCTTTTAAAATATCTTTCAAATGAGTACCAACACCGTGGACAATGCATCCATCATTTCTTGCCCAGACCTACTAATTTCAGCCTAAATAGTTGTGTCAGGGGTTCCTAAGACCACTTGGAGACTTGATGATTCACTAGGAAGACTCACAAGATACAGCAGATAAGTCTTATGATTTATTACAGCAAAAAATACAAAGGAAAAGAAAAAGGCATATTGGGTGACGTTCAGAGGAAACTTTCAAGAGTCCTCTCCCTGCAGAGTCACACAGGATGTGTCCATCAATGTGCTGTGACAGTATGTCTGAAATATAAACCAGCGAATTCATTAAGAGGCTCTGCCCAAGAATTTTTTGGGGAGATGATCACACAGAGGTACCCACAGCCTGGCACATACCTCCCAGGAAGAAAACAAGTACGTCCATCATAAACTACACTGTCTGTACAGTTTGGGCGTAGAGAACCAGTTTTATCAGTGGGATGATGGAAATCCTCCTGAAATCAAAGATCCCAGATACCAGTCAAGGGCTGACCTTGGAGGCAGGTCTTTCAAAGGATAGCAGTCAGGCCTTCTCCTTTATGAACTCTTTTCTGCACAGTAGTTTATCTGCATGACCTGCCCCCTGTAATCTTTTTTGTTTGTTTATTATAGCAAGACGGATCTTTTAAAAAGAAGTATTCAGCATCCTTCCACTGGGTCTCTGTACAAATGAAAACATTCCCTCTTTGGAGTCCAGCTAACTCTTCAGTTAGTCAGATGACACCTTAAAATCATGCCCTAAGGAAGAATCTTGCCTGATTTTAAATTTGTGTTTGTTTCTGTGTATGTGTGCAGTGTGCCTGCACACATATGCATACATACACACACATGCTGTCTCTTACCAATACTGATGGGTTGGGGTGGGAATTGGATATAAGCTGAGCCCGTCAGAGTACCTATTTGGGGTTTTTAAACTAGAGGTAAAGGGAAGGTGTGAAGATGTGAGTCTGGAAATATCAGGCATCATGTTCCTAGTCTACGGCAGAGACTGTCTAAGGCCAAAGTGAATGAAGCAGAGCCACAGAGTTAGAAGGATAGATCCAAGATGGCAAGAACTCTGCCAGCATCTGAAGCCCTTGTTCTGATCATCCTTAGGATTCTAATTCCTATAGTATGGTTGAAAAGTGAAAGTGAAGTCGCTCAGTCGTGTCCGACTCTTTGCGGCCCCGTGGACTGTAGCCCACCAGGCTCCATTGTCCATGGGATTCTCCAGGCAAGAATACTGGAGTGGGTTGCCATTTCCTTCTCCAGGGGATCTTCCCGACCCAGGGATCAAACCCAGGTCTCCCGCATTGCAGGTAGATGCTTTAACTACCTGCAATGTATGTAAGGAAGTAGTAGCCGTATGTGAGGAAGTTGGTAGTATGGTTATGTGAGTCCATTCATGCTCTCTTTGTGCTTATAAGCTAGCTCTAAATGGATTTCTAAACACCCCAATACCTAGGTAGCTAACACATGCCAGGTTACAGACAATAAGGACTTAGGGTCTGGAGAGTGAGAGAGACAGATGGCTATATATGTATGTTCAGCGTGTGATGTGACCAATAGTAGGAAGAGAACTGTAAACTGCCCAGTGTAACTAGACTATAAGTAGTGATCCATCAGAGATGAAGCTAGAAATGTAACCTGTATGCTGAAGATTGGTTGTAAACTGAAGGCTACCTGTTTGAATGCAACCTGCAGAGATGTTTATCTTGCTTTGTTTTTAGTTACTGACATTTAAACTTGGACACTTCTTGTAAAAGTCCAAATTTCCACTTATAGGAAGATCTGACAGCATTGGGCCCACATTCTTACATGCCGACGATTATCTGGTGCTGAATAGTAACTGCCCTCTTTGGCCAAGCATACTTGCCACAGTCCTCAATCCCCAATTATATCAAACCAAAGACATCATTGTTAACAACGGATTTCGGATATGAAGCCTAAATTGTTTAGGTTTAAATTCTGACTCTTCTGATCTTAGGCAAGTTAGTTAAACACTCTGCTTTTTCATCTGTTAAAGTAGGTGGATAATAACACCTACTTTAAAGGGGTTAAGTGAAATGATGGTTCAGCTTAAAATAGTGGATTGGCAATGGCAATATGTAAATATCTGTTATTATTATTACTATCTATGTTATTTGTTTCGTTTCTGTAAGTTTTTGATTTTCAGAACTTAGACTGGGCAATGAAAAGTAATTTTAAGCAGTACAATGATAATATTAGATTTGAATTTTAAAATACTCACTGCTGCTTCTTAGGAGAAAGGCACTAAAAGAAGACTAGAGGCAAGAATACCTATTAGCTGATAGCAAAAGCACTCTAGCACATGTCAAATTACAGGCCCTGATGAAAAGAATGGGCTGAATTAGAGAAATATTTAAATGACAGAAATTATAGAATTTGGTAGAGCTTTTGAGGTAGAAAATGATAGTCTCTCATTCTACAAAGGGTAAATATCAACAGTAGTAGTACTGACTAAAATAGAAAATGGAGGAAGAGAGCAAGCATGGATGGGAAGAAGATGAATTAATGAGTTTGAGGAATATGTAACATTATGTGTACAAGTGTATAAGTCTGCAGCTCACCGGGGAGCTGTAGATTGACAGGAGATATTTGGAATCATCAAAGAATAGGAAAGAATGGTATCATCAAAATTTAAAAAATTCATAATGATTAAATGTTTTAATAGAAAGATAAAAATAACAGAATTTGTCTACTAAGCACAAACAAAATGCTTTTAACCAGGAAGTCAAGTATACTGCCTAGAAACACTACTCATATATAGCTTCTTCTCATTATAAACTACAGAAATTAATTTTTAATTTAAAAGAAATGATGTACTTAAAGAAACAACAGCCACTGTCAGCATAATTTTAGCTTTTTGTTATAGCAAAGTACCATTTTTAAGTTATTTTGTCTACCTTGATTATCATCATATCTAAAATATTTAAACTGGCAGTTTAAGGTTACAGATTAAACTTAAATTCTCACGTTCACTCATTCATTTAAGAAATATTTATTTACTGAATACTTGCCATGTGTGAAATCAACATCTTTTAGAGACTTAGGAAAAAAACAAAGGAATCGCTCATTTGAGGTGTGTATTAAGTCAACAGGTTATTATCTTCCAAAGTTAAAACAGAGAGCAAAGCCCTTCAAACATAATAACCAAAATTTAAAATGGAGGAAAAAAGAACTGGACATCTATTCTCAATGTTTTTTTTTTTTAGAAAAACAAAAATCCACTATCAAACCACCTGAGGGTAAACAAAGGAAGATTGATATTAATTTAAAATGTGTTAGAAGCAAATGGAGTTTAAACAACGGCACATATTTTAAGTTTTATAGTGTTACTGCATGACAGGAAAAAGGGAAGGGGTTGGGGAGACAAGGCACATTCAAGGGTTCAATAATTAAACCCTACTGATCACATTGAGATAAGTTTGGTAAGGTGGAAATGTAAGCCTGAAGCTCTTTAAAAAGTGAATTTTTGCCTCCTCACCCTGGGCTCCATGCCAACAAAAAAAAAAAAAAAAAAAAAAAAAAAGTGAATTTTTCCTTAGAATCACAAATGAAAATGAATTCTTTACTTAAATTGGTGTGAGAATTGAACTACTAAGTAGCTGCCACATCTATCTCATCACACTATTTCAGAAGATGAAGTCATCACTTTTGTTATCAGCATGCAATTCATCACTGTTAAAAAAAAATGGAAACATACAAGTATTTTTTTTTTCCTTTTGGCTACAGCGCGTAGCACATGGTGTCCTAGTGTCCCACCCAGGAATCAAATCCACGCCTCCTGCAGTGGAAGCACGAGTTTCCTAACCATTGTCTCGCCAGGGAAGGCAATAAAGCAACTTTTTAAATAGACATCACATGTAAATCTTTATCCATATTTCTTATTTTTTTCATCAAGATACAGATCCTGAAACACTAATATAGTTCAAAGAATACTGACATTAAGCTGAAATGACAGCTTGACTCTGGAATGATACAAAGAAAATATGAGTACATCAGATTTTCTTCAGTGGGTAAGGCAAAAATACACAAGAAAATTTTAAAAATCTGACAACTAAATTTTAATGAGTATGCACTCTATCGAACGATATTTGCACTGTTTTGCAAAAGTAATCCAGGGAATCTATACCCTCCTGGAAAGGTACAGTTATTCAACTAACACCCATTTATTTACTGGCTTGCCTACAAGTACCAGGCTTAGGGTAGGTGATAAACAAAAAGACAAAGAGGACTGCGATGTTTGCAAAAGTTTCTTTCCAGAAACTGTTTTAGAGTTAAGGTGATACCAAATGCTCCAAGCTTCTTTAAGGACAAGGCAGAGTATATATAAAATAATAAAACACAAATGTGAAAAACCACAGAAGTAATAAACATGACGTAATGAAGACAGTATCAGACACTTATTCTTTTCCTAAAATTATCATGAATATTTTTGGTAAAAAAATTATACTCTTCCATAAAGCATTTTGCACATATCCATGAAAATATCAAATCTTCTTAGTCTTCCATTTTATGATCTGAGTTACTAATGTGCTCTGATCCTCTTCAAAATGTCTAGTCTACAACAAAAAACAATTTGTGATGTGGTTTTCCATGTGATAAGCTTCAGCCTATTTTCCCTCTGACGAGTAATGAACACAAACAGCTCTAAGACTCTCCTTGCCTTAATCAACACAGAACTGGGAAAAGATCCCACATCCATCTAACAATGAATAAGGTAGTTAACGCTGCTCCCTTGGGTATACTTCAGGGCAATTGAGGTTTAGGTTTAATAAACTGCCAACATTACTAAAGAACATTATACAGAAGTGATCACAATTTAAGATACAAAGATTTCAACTAAAGTAACAGCTTTCTTGAATTTCAAGAGAAAGTAAGCAATTTACCAGAAAATAAGATAACTGGATATTTAACACCTTCATTCCACATTATTGAGTACATTATGTACCAGGTAGGCACAAGGGACACACAAAACGGTGCCAGTCCTGGAGGAACTGATAGTCTCGAGAGAGTAATATTAAAGAAAATCTACTATTATGACAAAGAGACAAGTACTGAAATAGAACTGTGAACAAGCTATTTGAGAAAGGGGAAAAGGGACAGCCAAGAAAATGGCTTCCCAGTAAAGGAGCACCAGGTGTTATCAAGTGAATAAGGAAGAAATGGCAAACTTTTAAATATGCTCAAAACCTGCCCCCCCCCACCAAAAAGAAAAGAACTCTGAATTATATCCACATACAGCCTCTATTCTCTCCCCACATTCACTCTTGATAACTCTCTACTCACTATTGCTGTTCTCTCATCTCCCTCTCATTTCTCATCCCATTAAAATCTGTATCTGATTCTACAACTACTCAAAAGCAATTTTCTTACTACCATTCCTTATTACAGAGCTATTTATTTGCTTTATGACCAAGAGTTCTGAGGAGAATTTATAAATAACTCAGTTTTAGAGGTCAAGATTCATTTGAAAATATGGTAGGAGCTATGGAACTTCTCATAACAAAATGTACATATACATAGAAATTTTTTTTACATTATTTAAAGAGATTCATGAATTCCTTGAAGGCCCCTGTGCTGTGCTTAGGCACTCAGTCGTGTCCGACTCTTTGCAACCCCATGGACTGTAACCCACCAGGCTCCTCTGCCCATGGGGATTCTCCAGGCAAGAATACTGGAGTGGGGTGCCATTTCCTCCTCCAAGGGATCCTCCCAACCCAGGGATCAACCCAGGTCTCCCGCATCACAGGCGGATTCTTTACCACCTGAGCCACCAGGAAAGCCCACTAGGCCAGCAGGGAGTAAGGAAGCATGTGGAGAGACGAATAAAAGCTCCAACAGTCTTTGTCTTGAATCCATTCAAAAAACACTTTTTAAACATTCTAGGCCACCAAAGCTATTTTGATACATTTGAAATGAGGAAAAGGGACATTTCAAAAACAGTGAAATCCCTGAAAGAAATCTTTATTTCTGTGTGCAAGCTACAGATTAACTGCTTAAAAACAATGTCAAGTATGTTTTTAAGGTATGTATAGCAATGATAAAGTTGCCTCTTCAGTACAGTAAGTTCAAGGAATAATGGAAGTAGAAAAATCATGTGAATGTGATATTCTGAGTCACTAGGGAAGTCTGTGATCAAAACAAAAAGCTACCTTAATAATCTTTACTAGAATGGTTTCCAGGAAGTCTAGGAACACAACTAATTTCAGCACTCCAATAAACATTCTCCAATACTCTGGAGTTCAAAATACTTTCCTAATATGAGGTAGAATTAGTCTTCAATCAAGTATAGAGATTATACTTAATCAAATATTAGCCTATTTTAATAAAAATTATTTTTCAACTCTACTTGTCTAGGGTAAAAGCATTCTAAACTTACAAGAAGTTTTTTCATATTTTCAATAATTGTGCACATCACCTAATGGTGAGTGTTTTATTTAAATGTATGTTTTTTCCAATGAACACCTAAACCACAGATTAAAATGCCTTGGTTTGAAGAAGCTACCAAAGATTGCTGGGGTCATATCATCAGGACACAAGCCAACTAAAAACCAAACACAAGTGCTTAAAGAGTTATTATTCTACACAAGAACTAAAAGACATCTCTAAATGTCTTTTGTCATTTGCTAAAATTCATTAGTTCATAATAATTATAAAAAACAAAAAAAGCAATCACCTTTGGAGGATGCTAAGAAAGAAAAAAAAACCTACTTATTTTTCTGAAAACTGGTAAACAAATCTAGCATTTAAACTGACTTTCTTGCCCAGAAATAAACTCACATGTATATGGTCAATTAACTTATGACAAAGGAGGCAAGAATATAAGATTGGGGAAAAAACAGCTTCTTTCAACAAACAGTGCTGGGAAAACCCCAGCTACATGCCAAAGTATTAAAGAGGACCACCTTCTCAGACCATATACAAAAATAAACTTGAAAATGGATTAAAGATTTAAATGTAAGACCTGAAACCATAAAACTTCTAGAAGAAAATGAAGGCAAGTACACTCTTTGATATCACTCTTAGCGACTTTTTTTTGGATATGTCTCTTTGGGCAAGGGAAACAAAAGCAAAAATAAATGGGACTCCATCAAACTAAAAAGCTTTTGCACAGCAAGGAAATTACCAATAAAACAAAAAAGGTAGCCTACTGAATGAAAGAAGATATTTGCAAATAATATATCCAGAAAGGTTTAATATCCAAAATATATTAAAAACTCTAGAACTCATGCAACTAGGGAGAATAATTATGAACGCTATCAATATCATACTAGTAAAAATTAATAGTATTATATTAACACTAATTAAAAATGGGTCACCACATTTTTAATAACTATGATACTCATATATCAAAACATCTATGCATGTAGATAGGTAAAGGCATTAAAGCTGACAGTTTGCTCTATTTTTCACATTTTTGTACTATCATTTTAATTTCTTAAAGATTTTCAGTGACTCCCCCATATCTTTACCTAAATATTGACTAAAGAGCTAAAAACAGACCCACAAAGGAAAAAAATTCTTTATTTCACTCTCATCTTTAGAAATACATGATTACAATGTTATTTATCTCAGAACATTTCCATCAGACTGAACGTCATATTTATGCCCGTAATTTTTAGAATATTCATTATATATACAATATAATCTACGAATGTAACTTGTAAAGATATACCTTTGTGTAAGGGTTGAGGCATCATTAAGATCTGGATGAGCAAAAGGGATGTAACATCATGATAAAGAATTGGAACCTCAGGCTGTTGTTCCTCATTTCCCAGTCTAAAAGAAAAATGCATAATCACTTTAGACAGTATTGTATTTTCTAACTCATTTTATATTTCACATATATGTGTACGGAACACAAACCAAACTTTCTCAAGCAACTAAGAAATCTCAAAAGAAAAAGTTAGGACCACATTTTGCCTAAAAATTTAATATTCTAGGCTCACATATTTCTTTGATTCTGCCTAATAGGAAAAAATTACCTAGAAACTTTATTAGGTCTTACTAACTTAAACAATTGGGACACATTAACTTGATTGTGAATTTTTCTGATCTCTCAGATTACAGAAATCAAACAAAGTATTAAATGGAATTGAAGAGAATTAGCTTCACTACAAATGGGGTGGCACTTAGGATACTTGCTATCACCAACTTCATATTAAAGAATAAATATTTGCATTACAAAAAAAAATCTATTCACAAACAAGTTACATTGAAAAGGCATGGTTAATATCTCTTGTTAAAAGTTGTTTCAACTTTAGGACTAATAGAAAATTCAAAGAAAATCTTTTAACATTTTCAAAGTTTAAAAAAGATATAATAACCAAAGCAGAACTTAAAATATACTATAAAAAACAAAACAGTAAACCTAAGTGTTGGAGAAGACTCTTGAGAGTCCCTTGGACTGCAAGGAGATCCAACCAGTCCATTCTGAAGGAGATCAACCCTGGGATTTCTTTGGAAGGAATGATGCTGAAGCTGAAACTCCAGTACTCTGGCCACCTCATGTGATGAGTTGACTCATTGGAAAAGATTCTGATGCTGGGAGGGATTGGGAGCAGGAGGAGAAGCGGACGACAGAGGATGAGATGGCTGGATGGCATCACTGACTCGATGGATGTGAGTCTGAGTGAACTCCGGGAGTTGGTGATGGACAGGGAGGCCTGGCGTGCTGCAATTCATGGGGTCGCAAAGAGTCGGACACGACTGAGCGACTGAACTGAATGGAATGTATGTATAGTACCACAAAACACACAGAATATACTATAGAGTAGCTCTTTTCATTCTGAAAGAATTAAAACTCCTTTAGAAACTTAAATATTTTGATCACAGGTTTAATTTTTCATGTCAGAGAACAAAAGTAAATCTTAAGCATTCAGAATCAGCTAAATTCTGAAGCTACATGTCAGACTAGATTTGGGATAAATAAAAACGGAAATCTTTTATAAGCCTTTGTCATTCAACAAAATAGCGATTACTTAATTGTTGGCCAGGCATTGGATACATGTGAGTAAACCATCCCTGCTTCTATAATGCTTATGGAACTGCCAAAGGAAGACAGCTCTTTGAATATCTCCATTCTCTACAAATATCTCTTTAATACTTGTCTTTCTCTCCAAAGATAAAACTTCCATTAATGCTATGAATCCTATTATTGTCTCTTAAGTCTCCCTGGCATCTCTTCTTTACAAGCCCAAATTTCTTGAGAAGAAAAAAATTTAGGGGTCACCACTTCCTCACCTATTATTCAAATTCCCTCAGAAATGGTTTACCACTGATTACACAAGTGGTAACATAAAGTACAGATTCTGTATTTCTGTAAATTAGGAGTAAAATAAATTAGGCATATCATTTCAAAAATTTTAATGATGTGGGAATTTGGTTGTCATGTATTATTTTTAAAAAGCAGATTCTAAAACTAGTGTGTTTCTAGCTAATAAATCATAAAGCAGGTTTTTGTTTTTTTTTTAAACCACTATTCTATAACATCTAATGAAGGCAAGACTGATCATAGGTTTCAAACATCATCAGGCGAAAGGCTGTGGGGAACTTTACAATGAAGGAATAAGTCTAAGGTTACTTGAACCCTTTGATCAATTATGACATGAAAAGAACAATCAGCCATCATGTGCCTCTGAATGTTTTGTCTATATAAAAACCAATGAAATTCTTTAAAAGATTTTCTCACTTAGTAGGAATTTTTATGCAAATTTAACAGAAAGTATAATAGTATAAATAGTAATAATAATAAATAGTCTATAAATGGTATAAAAGTATAATAAACCGTTTTCAATTTTTATCATGTACTTTTGTCTCATAAGGAAAATTCACATATTAAAAAGAACTTTAATCTTTTTATACTTAATCATTTTCAAAAAAGTTTTGACTGAATTTAATCTTTCAATAATACTTACTGCGAACTCATCTCTTCTAGTAACTGTGTAAGCTTTCTCCAAGGATTATACTCAGAATCAATGCTATAAAGTCGCATATGCAAGGCTAATACATGGAACAGCTGATCTAAATAAATTGAAGGAAAAGTAATTAGAAAGTTCACACAATTTGTCCAGAACAAAATTCAGGCAAAATTTCTAGTAATTTCTAAATGTTTCCTTTCCTTATAATTCACCAAGTGTAAGTACCAACAACTTCATGCTCTCTTTTAAGGTAAACTCTGAGGACTTCCCTGATTGTTCAGTTGGTAAAAAAATCCACCTGCAATGCAGGAGACCCTGGTTCGATTTCTGGGTCAGGAAGATTCCCTGGAGAAGGGATAGGCTACCCACTCTAGTATTCTTGGGCTTCCCTTGTGGCTCAGCTAGTAAAGAATCCTCCTGCAATGCAAGGGACTTGGGTTCGATCCCTGGGTTGGGAAGATCCCCTGGAGAAACGAAAGGCTACAGATTCCAGTATTCTGGCCTGAAGAATTCCATGGACTGTATAGTCTATATGGTCACAAAGAGCCGGATACAACTTTCACTGAGATACATATCCAAATAAATTCAGAACTTGGGACTGTTCTTTTATGCTCAATCTTAATACAGAAGTGGTTTGTTTTCCTCATCTTCTGTCAGAGATCTACCTTTCCTTGGCTTTATGCCTTGATCTTGGTAACCTGCAGTTTTCACTGTTGTGATCTCTTAACCAAAATTCACTATTATCTTCAATACCCTACTCTGAGTAATATGGAGAATAACATCCATATAAACCACTGTTAGGTGAAGTTCTTCCTTTACCTAATTTTTTTCTCCTAAATATTATTTAGATTTAATTGTGATTTCATCTTTAGACTCAACATGAAGAAAAAAATAATGGAAATGAGAATAATATTTAGAAAAACTATTCTGCTATTTTCATTTCTTCTATCTGACAGTAATCTATGACAGATATCATGACAATAATCTACCAGTCTCAACTTTTGACAAAATTCTGCTACAACATTTAGAAAAAGAATTGTTTAAAATTTTTAAATTATTTGGGAAAAAAATTTAAAATTTTGCTTTCATATCACATGTCCTTTTTCTGGTATAAAGGACTGGACTAAATTACTCTCTTAAATACTCAAAATATTTGAATTAAAATAAATCAACAGTCCCTTTCTAGAAGTCAGATAATACTTTTTGACATATGATTAGAATTAATTCCTAAAGCCAGAAACAAAAAAGCCAAATGACATAAATATACTGTTGTCACTTACTCTCTGAATTAAAATACTCAAAACTAAACAACATTTTGTATCTCTGAGCAAGTGACTTAGAAATTAGCTATACTTTAGAATAACTTGAGATCCATCCATATAAGTATTAGTAATATTAGTGGTGGTAGTAGTTTGAAGAAATCATCTGTAAGACATGAGAGCTATAAGATGAACAAAATAAACATTCCATTCTGTGGGGCACTGTAGTAGAAATGGGAGGTGGGGGAGGAGCTGAACCTAACACTGTACCTACAATTGTTTCAATCTAATCTCTGTATAACCAACAGAAGAGTTTAAACACCTTATTCTTATTCATCTTCTGCCTATAGGTCAATGGATAGTCTAAATCTTCTCTTAAAATTTCTTCATCCTATTAATGATTAAGACTAGCTGAGTATTTATTAGTGCCAAGCACTATTTAAATCACCTACATAGATTTATCCCAATTTATTTTCACAAAAACTGTAAGGTAGATAATACAGTTATCCCCTGTTTTGAGACAAGTTTCCCAAATTTTCAGTTTTTCTAGTAACCTGGTTCCATCGGTAACAATAAGAACAAGAGACATTTTCAGCAGTGAAATAATATGATAAAGATATACTGCTTATTCTCATTTTATTTCAATTCAATTTTACATAAGATTTTTATGATGTATATATATAATTCATCATTTTTTTTAAAATTGTCTAAAATCAAGAAGTGTTTTTTAAAAAAATCCTCTAGCTGCCAAGTGGGGAGTTTTGCATTCTTATATAAGTTTTTAAGTGAATAAAAGGTCTCTTTTTACTATCTCTTTTCAAGACAAAAGTCAATTAACTTGAAGCTTTGATTTAATCAAAAACATAGACATGGCAATTTTACTAACCTGTTTTCCACTGAAACTATGGCCGGCATAAAAGTAATGTTGCAAATGTCTAATTTCCTAGACTTTATCATAATTAAAGAAATACAAATGTTAGAAGAAAACTTTTCATTTTCTTATATTCCCTTATTCTACAGATGAGGAAGTAGGCCCAGAGAAAGGAAGTACCTTCCCATGTCACCATAAATATTTATTAGCAAAGCTAAGAAGAGAATTCAAGATTCCTGATGACAGTGACAGTCACTCAGTCGTGTGACTTTGCCACACGTCTTTGCCGCCCCATGGAATAGCCCGCCAGGCTCCTCTCTTCATGGGACTTGTAGCCTGACAGGCTCCTCTGTCCAGTGGGGTTCCCCACTGGAGTGGGCTCCCATTCCCTTCTTCAGGGGATCTTCCCAACACAGGGATCAAATCTGGGTTTCCCACATTGTCGGCAGATTCTTTATCATATGAGCCACCAGGGAATCCGACTTCAAGATTTCCTATTTCTTAGTTTTTTCTACCACTTCAGTTCTCCTTGAGGTTTTAATGATTACTTTGTTGGCAAAGTAATGTTTCTGTTTTTTAATATGCTATCTAGGTTGGTCATAACCAAGGAGTAAGCGTCTTTTAATTTCATGGCTGTAATCACCATCTGCAGTGATTTTGGAGCCCCAAAAAATAAAGTCTGACACTGTTTCCCCATCTATTTCCCATGAAGTGATGGGACTGGATGCCATGATCTTCATTTTCTGAATGTTGACCTTTAAGCCAACATTTTCACTCTCCTCTTTTACTTTCATCAAGAGGCTTTTTAGTTCCTCTTCACTTTCTGCCATAAGGGTGGTGTCATCTGCATATCTGAGGTTATTGTTATTTCTCCCAACAATCTTGATTCCAGCTTGTGCTTCTTCCAGCCTAGTCAAGGCTATGGTTTTTCCAGTGGTCATGTATGGATGTGAGAGTTGGACTGTGAAGAAAGCTGAGCGCCAAAGAATTGATGCTTTTGAACTGTGGTGCTGGAGAAGACTCTTGTGAGTCCCCTGGACTGCAAAGAGATCCAACCTGTCCATCCTAAAGGAGACCAGTCCTGGGTGTTCACTGGAAGGACTGATGCTGAGGCTGAAACTCCAATACTATGGCCACCTCATGCAAATAGCTGACTCGTTGGAAAAGACCCTGATGCTGGGAGGGATTGAGGGCAGGAGGAGAAGGGGACAACAGAGGATGAGATGGCTGGATGGCATCACCAACTTGATGCACATGAGTTTGGGTGAACTCCGGGAGCTGGTGATGGACAAGGAGGCCTGGTATGCTGCGATTCATGGGGTCGCAAAGAGTCGGACACGACTGAGCGAATGAACTGAACTGAAGTGAACTGTGATTTCAATAAACAGGCAACACCGTCCAGTAGGACTAAGGAAGTCCTAGATTTGAATTCAAGCTCTGTACTGGCCATGTGTCCTTGGGCAAATTATCCTAGTTTTATTATCTGTAAACTGAGGATAAGTCAATTCTCTGGGCTGTTTTATGTGATGAGTAGTTATAGTAGGAACACATATCTGTAGTGTGCAGATAGTGTGCTTAAATACATGTACATACACATATGGTTTCTATGGATAAATTCCAAATAATAAATTTAATATTTATAAACTTGAGATAATACAGCCAAAATTAGAGATTACAACTACATAAGAAACATTAGGTCTCCACATAAAAATACCACTCTACACAAATATTAACATATATTTTTAACCTTCATCTCTCTTCTCCCCTGAACTTTTGGTACTATGCTTCCTTGGTTCTCGCCCAGCTTCTTCTCAATCACCTATAAGTGTTCTTCCTCTGCTGAGCCCTAAAAGGTGGCATTCTCCATAAGAAAGGAAAAGGATCTCTTCTTAGCCTTCTTTCCCTCTCATTCTCCATACACTACTTCATTTAAGCTCAACTTCCACTTATACCTGCAAGTTTACAATTCACAGATTTCTGTAGCACTTCTGATGTTTGACAGGCACCACAAAAATCTATATATGCAAAACTAAACTGATTATATAGCCCAGCCTAGCTCTGATATTCATTGCCTCTTACAATACCATTTGAATGAATGACATCACTGGCCATGCAAACATCCAAGGAAAAACCTGGCCTATTGCTTTAATTACTAAACCAATTAATCCTATTGGTTCTGCCTCCTATGACCCATCCTCTTTTACTCCACTCTACCCCCTATATCATTTCTCAAGTAGATAACGAAGTCCTCATTTAGCTTTAAGTCTTTTGTTTCAACCACTTCCAATTCCTATAAGCAATAAATCTATTCATATTGTCTCATAATTGGTTGGCGAACCACTGAACAAAGAGTCATAGAAAGCCCTTAAAAGTCACTGAAAGAGAGATAAGCCCTAATTCTTTTTCAGGTTTATTACTTAAAGTTCTTTCCTCCCTTCCTTTAGCAAGTATTCCCCCGCGTGTCTTCACAAGGTGTCCTCTCAGCCGAGAATGGCATCTCCTGTTCTCCAAGCAAACCTGATTCATCTTTCCAGAGGCGGTTCAAGCGCTCCTCTGCAAAGTCTTCCCTAATACATACCTGAGACAGATGTGATCGTCCCTTGCTTTAAGCATTCTCTACACTTGAGTTACCTCTATTTTAGTGCTTCTAATACAGCCTTGTAATTATTTTTTCACATTTTCTTCTCCTACTAGACAGTGAAATTTCCCTAAAAAAGATAACTACTTCTTTTCCTCTTTGTACTTCCCAGGCTAGCACAGTGTTTGACATTTAACAGGATTTTTTAAGTACAGTGAATATTTCACGAATTTGTCAATAATCTTTGTTTTTAAAAATCACACAATATAAGCATAATATTCATGATGGACTTATGCTCTTCCTTTTCTGCTGTAATGACACACTGACTTACTAACCAAGAAGGAGGCCAATTCACCGGCCCTAATTTCACTTCCTCAAAGAAGTGACCTCTCAACTCTGACTACTAAAGCAGTGGTTGACTTACTTGCTCCCACTAGTTCCTTCCCAATGCTGGTTGCTGTGACAACTCACCTGGGAAAATGAACTCTATTTTCTGTAACACCTAATCAAATTCTTTACAACTGGGACAAGTCTAAGGTATTGAAATGTATTTAATCACAAGAAAAACATATCATTACTAAAACAGGAAACACCACTGAAAGACTAGTTTGTCCTTGGAAAAAACCAAAGACTAATTCTAAGAACTCTCAGCTGGAACAAAAGGTAAGATTTAGCCATCTGTTCTAGCTTTAAAAATTATAATACCAAAAAATCTACAAATTAAAAATATAACTCCAACTTTACTGTAAAATTAGAGCTTCACATGTATGGCTAAGAATACCATACATATACACAAGACACCATAAACAATTTTTATGACTTGAGAAGTATCCAGTTAAGGAAACTGAACACAAAGAGCTCAGCACCAGCTTGGAAATTCTGTGTGTCTGTCAGTTATTTCTAAACACTTGAGAATTCTAAACTGGCAGATTATTTCTTAGTATAACACACTAGTTATGAAGACAGTCCAGTTCAGTCACTCAGTCGTGTCCAACTCTTTGCAACCCCATGGATTGCAGCATGCCAGGCCACCCAGTCCATCACCAACTCACAGAGTTTACTCAAACTCATGTCCATTGAGTCGCTGGTGCCATCCAACCATCTCATCCTCTGTCGTCCCCTTCTCCTCCCACCTTCAATCTTTGCAAGCGTCAGGGTCTTTTCAAATGAGTCAGCTCTTCGCATCAGGTGGCCAAAGTATTGGAGTTTCAGCTTCAGCATCAGTCCTTCCAGTGAATATTCAGGACTGATTTCCTTTAGGATTAACTGGCTGGATCTCTTTGCAGTCCAAGGGACTCTCAAGAGGCTTCTCCAACACCACAGTTCAAAAGCATCAATTCTTCGGCGCTCAGCGTTCCTTATATTCCCACCTCTCACATCCATACAACTGGGACAAGTCTAAGATATTGAAATGTATTTAATCACAAGAGAAACATATCATTACTAAAACAGGAAACACCAGTGAAAGACTAGTTTGTCCTTGGAAAAAACCAAAGACTTAATTATAAGAACTCTCAGCTGGAACAAAAGGTAAGCAAACTACTGGAAAAATAGTAGCTTTGACTAGATGGACCTTTGTTGGCAAAATAATGTCTCTGCTTTTTAATATGCTGTCTAGGTTGGACATAAATTTTCTTCCAAGGAACAAGCATCTTTTAATTTCATGGCTGCAGTCACCATCTGCAGTGATTTTGGAGCCCCCAACATAAAGTCCCAGCTCTTGTCTCAATGATAAAGTGTTGACTTCCAAATTTTTAAAATTAAAATCAAGACAAGAACAATGTATTTAATACCTAGAAGGGGGGCATGTCTGCAAAAGACTAGTCAAGTGCAGCAGTGAGAAGGCCTTTGACTGTGTGGATCACAATAAACTGTGGAAAATTCTGAAAGAGATAGGAATACCAGACCACCTGACCTGCCTCTTGAGAAACCTATATGAGGTCAGGAAGCAACAGTTAGAACTGGACATGGAACAACAGACTGATCCCAAATAGGAAAAGGAGTACGTCAAGACTGTATATTGTCACCCTGCTTATTTAACTTCTATGCAGAATACATCATGAGAAATGCTGGGCTTGAGGAAGCACAGGCTGGAATCAAGATTGCCAGGAGAAATATCAATCACCTCAGATATGCAGATGACACCACCCTTATGGCATAATGTGAAGAAGAACTAAAGAGCCTCTTGATGAAAATGAAAGAGGAGAGTGAAAAAGTTGGCTTAAAGCTCAACATTCAGAAAACGAAGATCATGGCATCCAGTCCCATCACTTCATGGGAAATAGATGGGGAAACAGTGGAAACAGTGACTTTATTTTTGGGGGCTCCAAAATCACTGCAGATGGTGATTGCAGCCATGAAATTAAAAGACACTTAATCCTTGGAAGGAAAGTTATGGCCAACCTAGACAGCATATTGAAAAGCAGACATTTACTTTGTCAACAAAAGGTCCGTCTAGTCAAGACTATGGTTTTTCCAGTGATCATGTATGGATGTAAGAGTTGGACTGTGAAGAAAGCTGAGTGCCGAAGAATTGATGCTTTTGAACTGTGGTGTTGGAGGAGACTCTTGAGTCCCTTGGACTACAAGGAGATCTAACCAGTCTATCCTAAAGGAAATCAGTCCTGAATATTCACTGGAAGGACTGATGCTGAAGCTGAAACTTCAATATTTTGGCCACCTGATGCGAAGAGCTGACTCATTTGAAAAGACCCTGATGCTGGGAAAGATTGAGAGCAGGAGGAGAACGGGATGACAGAGAATGAGATGGTTGGATGGCATCACCAACTCAATGGACATGGGTTTGGGTGAACTCCGGGAGTTGGTGATGGACAGGGAAGCCTGGCGTGCTGCAGTTGGTGGGGTTGCAAAGAGTCGGACACGACTGACTGACTGAACGGAACTGAATAAAAAAAATTTCAACTAGCCAAATAACTCTAAATTACCATGAAAAAATAAATCTCATTTTCTCTGTAACTAAATAATCAAAGTGAAGAAATGGTTCTGACCCATTTATCCTGGGGTGAATATAACTGGTGTTGGTGTATGCCTCATACAAAAGTCAGATTTCCTTGGTTCCTTTACACAGTCCTAAGAAATTACCCGTGGAAAGACAGAGAGAACTTCCAGGAGAGGTCTGGGAATGACTGTAAGACGAAGATCTGTAGCTCTGATTCCTTAGAAACAGGCAATTCATGCCACTGAGTAACAGGAGCTGACTCAGCTTTTCCCGCCCCACCGCTCACCAATTCAGGCAAGGCAGACAGGGAATAAAGTAGCAGTTACGTTAGGAATTTTAAAGGATTGAGAAAAAATCAATAATAATAAAATTATATATATGAGTGTATGTATTATACAAACACACATATATAAAATACTTTAGCTCACGTAGCTAATAACATTTGGTATTTAATACCATCTGTCATTAATCATGACAGATATGGTAGATGGTCAGCACAAGTATCATAATCATCATTTCCACCACAAGGTAAAAAAGTCAGGCAAGTTTCCTGAAGTCCAACAGATAACAAATAGGACTAGAATTCAGATCTTCTAATTCCAATCCAGTGTTCCTTCCAACACTGTATCCTATGTTGCTTCTTTCCAACCCCACCTCTTTATTTTCTATCTATGTTGCTCCTAGTTAATAAAGGGATATACTTACAAGTTAAAGTATATGAGCTTTGCTTTAATTATCCCTTGTGAAAATTCAAAAATACCAAAAGAAAAGGCTGTGTTTAGCACTTCCAACTTTTCATGCTGGGTTCTTCTCCTGCAGTTACTATGCCTCCAAAACTCCCAGGCACATTATGCCATTGTTTCTGGGTACCTCAAGCATCATAGTATTAGTTTCAAGGAATTTTCTTCTCCTACCCTCAGGTTTAAGTGACCAGCCTCCCCCTTCACCTTTACAGCATGGCATATGAAGAGGTGCACAATTCTGACTCCACACATAGGTAGTCCTACGAAGGGTAAAGAAAAAAGTCAGTTCTTAGGACTCCTAATCTCTTCCTTACTAAAGAAGACATACTCCATGAATCCACGTCTAATTTAAGCATCCCATTTCAAGCTGAGGGACAGGGGAGAGGGTTCTAATTGCACTGCTAATGAGGAACTGCCCTGCCATAACCCAAGCAAGATCTTAGGACTCCTATGGCCCGATAATGGAAATGATTATCTGTGGTACTTAGTTCCTGAAATAACCATTAACACAGAAAGGCCTAGCTACCTGCACCACAAAGTACAGGACCTGCAAAGACTTTAAAGAATAGCTGAAATCACTCTAAGGCTCTTAGCTCAAAATCTTAAACCACAAAATCTTAAACCTCAAAATCTCTAACCCAGGCCTCCCCACATTAACAATGTATTTAATTTTCAGTAAAGAAGTTGTATCAATCTTTGGGAATAAAACCCATTTTCTCCTTCTAACCCCCCCTTTTAACAGGCCAAGAGAATAAATGAGGTGCTTAAAAAAGACTAGGCTGAAAATTAACTTTCATCTTGCTTCCAGTCTCCTTAACCACCCCCATCCCCAATTTGATAATGGTAGTACTGAAGTAGTAGAAACAGTAGTGTTGAGATTTATAGTCTATGGTAAAACTAGGTTCTTACAACAATTCTCTGGTTGGATTCTATGAGGAACAGAATCCATGAGATTAAATGAGGTTGCCATTAAACTAGCTGCCTACTCATGAAGAATGGATTCTGAAGGCAATTTCTACATTTTTACATTCATTTATGCATTTTGACCATTATAATAATCTGGTGGCCAAATTTTCTTCTTGTTACAAGGTAACAAAAAAGAATAGAACAAAAGTTGTGATTCAACCTATTTGTAGAATTCACAGTTTTTCAATCTGAAAAAGACCTTACTAAGCCATAGATATCAAGATTTTACCACTGTTAAAAGATAAGATGAGACTACTGAATAGCAATTTTGTGATAGTATTTAAAAATACCCTTATAGAGTATTACTACAGGGTGAAATTAACATCAAAATAATTTTAACTCTGAATTCACCAAAAATTTATCTTTGAGCAACTATTTTGAGCTGCATGGACACTGTCTAAGCTGGATTCCTTTCTAGGAATAACAAACACAGGGGGCAGTCCCCCACAGTATACATCATTTCTTAAAAAGATTATATATTATGTCAAAATTAAGTTAAAGCTCCTCAAATGAAAATGTCAGGCCTGCCTTCAGTTGCAATCATGGTGGACGTGATGGAGTTGCCCAAGGCGCGAATCAACGCCAGCATGCTAGCTCAGTCTGCTTCGTAGGGAGGCTGGAGAAGATTCATCCCACTGGGAAAATGTTTATTCTTTCAGATGGTGAAGGAAAAAATGGAACTATTGAGTTGATGGGGCCTCTTGATGAAGAAATCTCTGGAATCGTGGAAGTAGTTGGAAAAGTAACGGCCAAGGCAACCATTATGTGTGCGTCTTATGTCCAGTTTAAAGAAGATAATCATCCCTTTGATCTTGGACTTTACAATGAGGCTGTGAAGATTACCCATGAGTTCCCTCAGTTTTTTCCTTTGGGAGTTGTGCAGTATGGTTGAACTATTTTGATTATTGCCCGTGAGCTACACTGAAGACTATTAAAGGAGGCCCTTGATATTTGAAGGAGCAATTCCTGTGATTTTTAATATTTAATTTATTCTCTTAATTTCATTTACCTAACTTTATTAGATATTCCAGTGTGCCATTTTTGACAGAACTGGCTTATTGACAGTTCTCATCTAAGTTCTCATAAAGAATAATTTCTCTGGCATATGGTCAGATTAAATGCACGAAAAAAAAAATTTGGTTGAACTCAGTTTTCTGCTTTATTAATAAAAGCTTATGTGCTGTTGGTCAAAAAAAGAGAAAATGTCAAAGCAAAGGTTTGCCTTAAGGTTTCTTGACTGAAGTTTAATTTTTATTTCTATTAAATCATGAAATCCATTTGTGATATGAACTGTAGCTTAAACCACAGTAATAAGCAGAAAGCTAAGACCCAAAGATATAGAAAATGTTGATCTAACTACAAAAATTATCTAAAGATAAATTTTAAAAATTATCCAATATTAATAATTTATCAATGATGCTGCTTCCTCCCACCCCCCACCACAGTCACTGTTCCAACAATTTCTACTTGAGAAATACACTAAGAATATCATGGCAAAAAAGCATTGAAAGCCTGTGAACTTCACTGGAATCTATGGAGTCTCATGTCTCTTTTCAAATCACTTGAATGAATAAATTAATCCAGTAACTTTAATAAAACATTATTCTTAATAAGAAAGTTATACCTTCAATTTTACATCTGCTTTGTCCTACATCTGTTTCTAACCAAATTGGTGGTACTTATCTGTATATATACTAACTTGTAACAAAAACTCCAAATTCACTTATTTTTCAAAATCTTGTTCAGAAACACCAAAAGCTTCACTGATTTTACAAGCTAGATATGATCCCAAACCTCCAAATTTTCTAGAACTTTTTCCATACTCTATTTTAGAACTTAACACTTTGTATCTTACATTATCTAGAACCAGTCTTATCTGCTGAACACAAGGCCCTTTAATGCCTGAGCTTCCAGTGGATAAAGAGGAGGTCCAGAGTTCTGACCCAAGAATCAGGAGCAGAGCTGTATGTGTGAGCTGATCCAGATGGATCAAGGGGGAAGAAGTAAGAGGGAACCAGCCAGCAAACTGGTGAAAAATAAAGGAGAACCAACTGTTATCCAAAGAAGGAACAAGGATTTGAGAAAATGTCTAAAGGAGTGGTCCCAAACAAAAATAAGATTCAGAGTGAAAGGCTGGCAAAGATAAGCAAGATAACAGGACAGATAGCATGGCAGAGCCTGAAAAGAGCCCAAGGCAACAGTGTGCAGTAATAGTGTGCAGTGACTAAGCGCATGGATGGATGTTTGTAAGGGGACTGCATCCTTTGGGACCCTTAAGGGTAAGAGGTATGTCTTACATAATTGAATTTAATGTCAGAGAGCTGAATTCAACTGCAAGCTTTGACATTTTCCGCTGTATGACTTGGCAATGCAATCACTCTGAAGTTCAGTTTCCTTTTCTATGAAAAAGAGATAACAGCTATTTCACATGATCATTCTAAAGACAATAATTTATGTGAAAGTACTTTATAAACTTTAAAACTACAAATGTAAAGTATTATTAAAATACCATAGTATATTGCTATGTGAATTAATAATGCTCATTTTTTACTGCGGAAAATTTCCCAGATACATATTTAGGAACCTTTACTCTGATTGGGTACTGGTCATTTTTGCTCAGTACTAAAAAAACTTATTTGAATATGGAAGTGCTGCAAGCATTATTCCAAGACTATTTGATTTGTCAGTATAAATTTGGCTGATAATATTTTCTGCTTTCATTGTTATTAATAGAATAATCTTCTTCTCCACCTACCCCCAATGTGTGTGTTGTGTGTGTGTGTGTCCATTCATAATTATCTCTCAGTGTGTTAGTTGCTTATTCATGTCCAACTCTTTGCAACCTCATGGACTGTAATCTGCCAGGCTCCTCTGTCCATGGGTTTCTCCAGCAAGAATACTGGAGTGGGTAGCCATTCCCTTCTCCAGGCGATTGTCCTGACCCATGAATTGAACCCAGGTCTCCCACACTGCAGACAAGATTCTTTACCATCTGAGTCACCAGGGAAGCCCAATTATATATCAGGCATTACACAAACCATTCCACATAAAATTTATTAAATATTTTTTTGACTAAACTTCAATTTCATCAGGAATTTGTGATGGAACATTATTCCAAAAGTGTAACTTTCCTTATCATTTGCTTAATTAGTGGAGCATTTTCTCTTTCACCAAAATATTATGGAAAAAAGACAAGACTTTTTAAACTAATATATTTAAGAGGGAAACTAATGAATGGGATAGAAACTAATGAATGGGAAAAGGAAAATATCGACTTGTGAGCAGACTCCAGAGAAAAGAGAATTTTTATTTACTAATACCATTAGAGAACTACTGGGAAGACGAAAAAATGAGATATTTGATCTAATACTTCATAGGAATCTATGAAACACCATCAATACGTTCTTGTGTTAAATTAGGTTTGAGTTAGGCTTGAGTAAATAATAAATACATTAAGTTTATACACTTGCGATATAGTGGGATTTTTATAGAACATATAACTTTCTGCACACATGACTCACAGAGCTGCTTTAACAAATAAATAGGATAAGTAATGCATAAGTAGCTGCACAATAATAAGTCAGATGAAAACTAAAATCGAAACCATCATGTTGTACAACCTAAATACATAAACTGTTTTCTTTGTCAATCATATCTTAATAAAGCTGGGAGGGAAGCTAACACAATTGATAAGGAAAAGAAGAAAACTAAAAACAGTATTAACTTATATTTAGGATAAGCTTCATCATGGCTGCTTCTATACTGTCACACTGAAATTTCATATTCACTAAATTAGAAAATAAAAAGAACAAAAGCCTGGAAATAGCTATCAACTTAATAATTCAAAGTAAAATTGACGGTGATAATTGAAGCGGATGCTGTTAAGACTTTTACTACTAATTTTAGCATTCTAGATAAATTCACCATTTACAAGCCTCTGTATAAATTTAAGTACCTCAGGGGAAAAAAAAGTAGATTTTGAACATAAAACTAAAATTCCTTTACTAAACACTTTCTAATATAACAGTTTCTGAACTATTACATCAACCAATACTAAACAACACATTAACAAAAAAGAATAAAAGTGAAATTATAGTTTCTACCAATTGAAACAGACTAGAAGCTAGTACTCCGATTTATTAACAGCTTCCCCTATAAAACATATTAAATCACTGGGTGTAAGCAGTGTCTAAGTGCCTACGTCAAGGGGTTAATAAAGATTAAATACTTAGTAAACAATAATTGTCAAAACCTTAAACTTCTAAGTACAAAGTGATAACACAAAAATCTAATACAACTAGTAAGAATTTCAAAATTAACTTGGTTTAAGTTTCACACAAGTTAGTATCTTTTTATTAGAAATTGCAAGGTATTTTTGATCAGTCCTTTGCTTTGAAATAATTCTAAAATTACATATATATCTTTCTAAAATAATATACATATTTTTAAAAAATACTGATTTTAAATAATTACTAGTATTTTAACATATTCATAAATAAGAGCAAACATCTACCATTTTAATATATTTGTATACATCAAAATACAGTACAAATCTGTTTACTGAATAATAGCAGCTATAATCCATAGGCGACACAAATTGTCTTTATAAAAAGTTTTTCTTAAGTCCACACAACATAAAAATTCTTTAAAGGAATTTAAGTTTGAGAACAATCTATAGTTGAGAATAATACACTTTTAATTTTGAACCAATGTAATTCTGATTAATTACATTTACTCACTGAGTAATCACAGTATAGAAAGAGCTAAATATTCATGATTCTTCTAAGTACATGATTAATGATTTAAAGCATAGAATGACTATTAAAAGTGATTATACAAAACATAAAAAGAATCTGAAAATACACTAAAAGACCACTTTGCCTGCATGTGCTTTCATGACATAATTAGAATTTTTTTTAAAGTTAGCACTGCTTAATACTTACTTAAACAGGACCTTTTACCAGCTGTACTTGCGCCACCTGAACATAAATTCCCTCCTCGATGAATTAATTCAAGTTCCAAGTTGGTTCTGTAAGCAAAGCATTAAAATGCATCTCGGTCATTAGGTTAAAGCAATACTTTTGTTTTATTGGCATGTCTAAATTAACCTAAATAAAGTTCTTCAACTTTTTTATTTGCAAAATTATGGTTTATGCAATATCAGTAACAATCATATTTTATCTGATACTTAGAAATAAAAAAGGGGAACAGTTTATCTACCCTTATTCATATGTTCATATTTATACCTGCAAAACTGCACATGTCACAGTGTAATTGTTGCAAAATCCCAGCTGTTGGCAAATACTAAAAACTATGCCTTAAGGAAAAAAACTGCAACACGTTTCAAAAACCTGCATATGAATCTGATGAAAGAATCTGTACTCTGTCAGCCACTGATTAGGTGGTTACTGGCATATAAAACACAAGGGCATACCAATTTTTTCTATCAGAGAAATGGTTATCATTCATTGGAGCCTAGATGGCATATAGAAACCAATATTAAGAAATAAAATCACTAACATCAAAGTGGATATGAACAACACATATAATTAACAGCAGTTTCTTTTATAGACTTCTAAAATTATAGTTTTATTAAAATATATAACTACTGACACTGCTAAACAATAGTATTGTTCATATAGATCTGGAATTACAATATATTCAGCAACTATTAGCTTAAAGAATAGCAGTAATTAGTAGATTGACATTTCAAAAATCAAACTGATGCAGAATCTAAAGATTTACTCAAAAGCAGTAACAGTAAAATAGCCAATTAATTTTGATAATAAATGAAAATTCTGAGTGGTTGTGTGTATTTTTACTTCAACATTATTAACAAACTTAAACACACCTTTACCTGCCACAACTAAAACTGAATAAATGAAGTTTATATCCAAGATATGTATATGACACTAACAGTGAAATAGCCTTTATCTTAAAAAAAAAAAAAAAAAAGGCAACATTTCAAGCTTACTCTTTACAAGTAAATTCAGGAAAGAATAGTACACAGTTTTATTTAAAACAAAACATTTTGAGATGGTTTTAGCTGTATCTTGAACATAGAATGTTTTGAAACATTATTTTCATGTATTTACTTATAAATGCAAACTGTTAAAAATATTAGTATTTCTAAATCTGTATATTTGCCACCCATTTCTAAAGAAATGCTTTAATCCTTTCTACTCAGGGGGGAGAAAAAGCAATTTAACATTGATAATGTTCCTGCTCAGAGCTCCATCTGGTTGCTGCTGATAAGGGCATCTGTGTGACAAGGGAATTTTCCACCCTTCAGGTGATTTGCATTGCTCACTGAACTTCTAAAAACCTACCAGCAAGGAAGCAGGGACAAGGATTTCATATTAGTGGACAGAAAGCGAGCGGAGACCAGCATGTGTTCCTTCATCAAGGGAATATAAATGAGATCAATACATTTTGTTTTCACAAATCTTCAGTTGCCTAATCTGTAGAAAAAAATTAATGGCTATATTCTCTTATAAAAACTAAGATTTCCTAGTTAGTACTTTTAACAGAGCTAACCAGAAACACAATTAATTCTTACAAATGAAAGTCAGAACCAGAATGTCAACTTTTATTTCAGCATAATTTGCAAAAGTATTCATTAAAAAATAAGTACAAGTCTATTTATTGTGCCATCAAATAAGATATTTGAAAGGATGATAACCATGTTACCAGAAATTTGATTTTTAAAGGATACTTGAAAGAAAACTGCCAAATGTAATTAGTTAACTTCAGATTATGGTTGTAAGATCTCCTGTACAACATTTCTTCTGAGTTAAAAAAAAAAACAACTACCTATCTAAAGGGTTAGTATAGCATCTAGAATTTTAAAAAATCATTATGTCAGAAGCCCTATCAATCAGCTTTTCCTCACCTAATTTATAACAAAATTGGCCCCTTAAGTCTTGCTAGACAAAAGAACACACAAATGTGTCATGTCCCCACGTCTGCCCTTCCCTCACTGTTGAAAATCAAAACAGTATTCTGTTTCTGCCGTCCTGAATGGATGATATAAAAATAAAGATGTACTGGAAGCAAAAGTTTTTCAAGCCTTTTTGCTCCTGGAGAGAAGCAGACACAACTTTCTATATTTCCTAACACAAACACATTCAAATTAGTTTGGAAGGGAGGAAAAAAAAAGAGAGAGAGAGAATCTCTGTATTTAAAAGAAAAATGAGAAAGACTGCCTAAAGCCTATCATGAAGGCCACCTAGACATACCCATATAAAAACTCCAACTATGCTCCAGTTTCTTTTTGCTTCTCCAAGTATGCTTTCCCTTTTACCCCATTTTTGGCACTAACATATTTTTGGAGCTATAATTTGAAAAATAAATGTGTGTATAAACACATACACACAGAGAGACACTGAAATACATACTCGTATAATGTGGGTGCAAGGCCTGGGCCTACCTCTACTAGTTGACCAAGTAATTCAATTTCTCAGAGAAGAAAACATCATACCATCGCATGGCCTATATTATCGAATACTCAGCTCAAGCTCTAACTTCTGCAGGAGTTAGGGAGAACTAACTCCCTTTTCTTGAAACAGGAAGGAAGCATTTCTACATACTTTATATTTCAATCAGCTCATCTTCCCTTTTGAAGTTCTACAGCACTTTCTCAATATGATATACATTTTTAAACAAAATATATTCCATTTTAAACAGTTCTCTCTCCAACTAAACTGTAAATTCCTGGAGAGTAGGAGCCATTTCAAACACAGCTTCTAAATCCCTGATGGTACCTAGGAAAGTGTTCAAAAAATTCCCAGGAACTGGCCCTCACTTTGTTTTGATATGTAACCAGTGATAATATTCTCTAGTCTCTGTAATTTATTCTCTATTTTGTTAATCCTTCCTTTTGTTTTAAAAGGATTCATGGGAGGAAATCCAAAAGAGAGGGGATATATATAAACATATAGCTGATCCACTTTGCTATATAGCAGAAACTAACAACACTAAAGCAACTATACTCCAAGAACAATGAAATTTTTTAAATGCTTCCAATTAAAAATAAGTATTCACAATTTGGTGTTTTAGTAATCATTCTTTTTACTTCAAATATAATTACTTTATAAAGTTTAAACTTACAATGCAACCAATGTATAAAGCAAGGTGCATTCACTCTACTGAACAGTTTATCCACTCAAATCTTAAAGATATCTGTCCATCTACATTGCAGTTACTCATATATCACCTTCTTCCCATGTTTCTTACTATATACACGCTAAGGACTACTCACTAATAACTCTAAGCTAAATATAACTTTGGGTCCAAAATCTTTAGAAAAATCAATTACTCAAATAAGTGTGATTCATTGTTTCAATAAAGAAATAATTAATTGACACTGAAATGGAGAAAGCTTTCTTCCCCCAAATTAACTTTCCATAATCCATCTGAATGACTGGTAACTGTAACAAAATGCTTCTTAGAAATACATTAAAATTTGAATACAGTAATTTTAACTAATTTTAATGCAACAAAAAAAGACCATTCCAACAATTTCTTCTCTGCTGCCCTCAGAAAATCCTCCAATGCTTTACCATGCAAATAAAATTAAAAACAAAGAGAAACATATTGTCCTACCAAAAAAAAAAGCTTGAAAACAATTATTAAAAGAAAAAGCTTCACATGCTAGTTACCTACTAGAAATATTTTGTTTCTAAACATGAAAAACTTTAAGCTCCCCAAAGAGCAAACAAAATTACTTATATAGGTACAAGAAATTGAGTTCTGGGAAACTAGTGTTGTATCTCATTCAAATTACAAATGTCAAAAACACACACATTCACACTATACACTATACAATGACTATGCATTTAAGAATCACAACATTTCATTCAAAAGTTAACTGAAATTAATTTTATTTCTAAACATTTTTTTAAGCTATTTTAAATCTGCTAAATATTTCAATGCTTACCTTTTAGGCATAAAAATGATCATAATCTATAATCATAAGTATTTAATGAACCAAGATTATACACTAGGCAGAAGATAACTGCAAAGATCTAGTTTACTACCTTGAAAAAGTTACATCTTATTCAAACAGAATACAACATGCTTTGTTCCTTCAGTTCATGTTTTTGTTAATTTTTCAGTCACTTTGTTTTATGTGTTTCTTTTTAATGATTAAGTAAAACATAGAGAAGGTATGCAATCTCACTGTGAGTAAGGCCTGGGTAATTTTAACCAAAGGATAAAGTTTTTAAAGGTTATATACTTTCACTTTTGGAATCACTATATCATTGCTTTAGAGTTTATCAATAAGGATCAGAGAAGGAAGGGGAGATAGGAGTACATTTCTCTACATGCAGCCTTAGGAAACAACATTCGATATCTGTCCCTGCTTCTATATAAAAAAGAAAAACAAAAATAAGTTGATTCCAAAAGTTTCCCATTATCACAGTAAGCTTTCTACGTATTTCTATTAAAAATTATATAAATATATTCTATAAATACTTTATATATTTAAAACCAAGAAATAGGAATTCCAAAATTTCTACCAAATTAATTTAAATCAAATTATTTCATTTATCATAATATGGCAAAATTCCACATACAGATCATTCCCACTGAACCAGGATTTTAAGATCAGTCCTAATAAAATCAAAGGCATGAATACACAAGTAACATAAATATGTGTGTATGTTTATATACTGTATACATATATAGATATATAGAGAGCATAAAGTCTACATCCATCCCAATCTTCTACAACATTATTACCACAATATCACAGAGAAGTTTTACAAAACCTTGAAACATGGCAAAATTAAATTACATTCAATTTAGTTTTCACATAAAGTATACTTTATTGCAAGTATGCAACTGGTAACCCTTCAGAGACAAAATGTTAGATTAACTGTTATATCTCTCCTGAAAGCATTCAGGATAAATATTAACAACAGCTTAAGAATGGCAGACTAGAAAGTTACTTCCCAAACCATTAGATCCCTTTATATCAATCCCTGTCCAATATTTGCATTCTTAGACCAAAAACTAATGTTTCCTTATCTTGAAGTCTAACTCACTTGTTGCAATTTTCTTAAATCTGGTTCCATTTTCCCTAGATTCAAAAGAGTAGAGAGACCATTCACTCTTTCCTTCCCCTCTACTCAGGAATGGAGCAGAGAGAATGGCCATGATGAACTGCACATATACATGACTTATAGAAGCTGAACAAAGGGAAGCACAAAGAACAGTAACTGAAAGAACGCTATCCCTGAGTTCTAGTCCTACTCTACCACTAATCTGTTGCATGACTTCAAGCCATATTACTTCTCTAAATCTTACCTATTACAATATTACTTCAGCAAAATACCAAGTATGCTTCTAGAAACATTCAAGGGTTGACAATATCAGATCCAGCAGAATGTGCTTACAAGTTCCTAACTGTACTTGCTTCTCTCCCATTTTTTTTTTAATGTGTCTCTATTTCATTCAACTAAGTTTTCTAAAATTCCTAATTACTTTTTAGGTAGTGAACACCTACTCAGTCAATTAAGACTATTTCTACCTAATCTGAAAGATTAGAACTATTTACCTCCATTTCCTTGAGTCTCTGGTAGCTACTCATAGAGGTTTAGAACATGTCTGATCAAGAGATCAGGAAAAAGGAGTTCCTCTCCTCTATCTGACTTTCTAAACAACCTATAGTCTTCTAGAACATTACTAGATCTTTCACAAGCTTAAAACAAACCAAGTAAGTTCTTCTTACTGTTCTTACTTCTTTTTTTAGAAATTAAAAGTACTTAACATATTATAATTCTTCAGTTATTAGTATTATTGCTTTTTGACAGGACTTGAACAGTGATTTCTTAACAACATACTTCATATATAATACTCACATGCTTTGAGGTAGATATCTGTCCCCAAATGTGAATAGTATACTTTTCCTCACATAGTCTATGATGATTAATAACACTTAAACCAATATTTTATTAAAATAAAAACACCTAAGCAATGAAAACTGCACTTTTATAGCCTTCCAAGGAGGTTCTAAAACTAGCCATAATGTCAACCACATTGAAAATATGCAACCTTTCTTCATATAAATATGAATGACAAGACAATAAAATCAACTACTATTACTCAAGTAAATATAAAACTATATACTATATATACCTACCTAGCAACAGAATACATAAAAAGAAAATCATTATCTGGTGAGCCTGGAGTCTTGCTATAATCTCTATATTTCTTCTGAGTGGTATTTTTTATATCTTTCATTACAGATTCCATTTCTTTACTTAAGTTGGTTTCTGACTGTAAAAAAAAACACAAACATATATTAAAAGTTTATGTATATTCATTTTCTCTAATAATAGTCTAACACTACAGTGTTTATCATTTAAGCATACTATGAAATTAAGGTTTAAAATCAAAACAGATATATATTAGCTATCAGCTAAAAATATATTTAGTGTACCAAAATAAAACAGATCAAGAAATATTTTCTCTTATCTTAGAGACATCCTAATTTTATACTATTATTCAACCACAGAACAGAAAGCAAAGAACTAAAGAGCCTCTTGATGAAAGTGAAAGAAGAGAGTGAAAAAGCTGGCTTAAAGCTCAATGTTCAGAAAACTAAGATCATGGCATCTGGTCCCATCACTTCATGGCAAACAGATTGGGAAACAGTGACTGACTTTATTTTGGGGGGCTCCAAAATCACTGCAGATGGTGAACGCAGCCATGAAATTAAAAGATGCTTACTTCTTGAGAGAAAAGTTATGACCAAACTAGACAGCTTATTAAAAAGCACAGACATTACTTTGCCAACAAAGGTCCATCTAGTCAAACCTATGGTTTTTCCAGTAGTCATGTATGGATGTGACAGTTGGACTATAAAGAAAGCTGAGTGCTGAAGAATTGATGCTTTTGAACTGTGGTGTTGGAGAAGACTCTTGAGAGTCCCTTGGACTGCTAGGAGATTCAACCAGCACATCCTAAAAGAAATCAGTCCTGAATATTCATTGGAAGGACTGATGCTGAAATGCCAATCCTTTGGCCACCTGATGCAAAGAGCTGACTCATTTGAAAAGACCTGGATGCTGGGAAAGATTGAAAGTGAGAGGAGAAGGGGATGACAGAGGATGAGATGGTTGGATGGCATCACCAACTCAATGGACATAAGTTTGAGTAAACTCCGGGAGCTGGTGAAGGACAGGAGGCCTGGTGTGCTGCAGTCTATGGGGTCGCAGAGTCGGACACAACTGAGCAACTGAACTGAACTGAACCACAGAACAGTTCCCATGCTTATAAAAAATCTTTCATTTAAACACATTTTTTTCAGAACTATTACTAATGTGCCTCTTACTTCAAGCATATTTTAAACACATAAAAATTTGGATTTGCAAAAGAAAAAACCACACAGACACAAATCATAGTCTTCAATTGAGAAAAAGGAGTAGCTCTGAAATACGAATTTGTTTAAAAAATCACATAATCATAGGTTTCACTAATTTACTGCATTTACTGTGCATAGCTCTCACTTCTCTCAGGTATCACAACATAAATCTGTGATAAAAGTGAAATATTCGAGAATTTAAATCAAAAAAATAAATCCTACTGGAAGAGATAAAAGATGAGTTCACTCATACCAAATTCCACAGTAAAATAGACTGACTCATGGTAGATGCTTCGATCATATACACAATATTTGACCTCTCTAATACACAGAAATAAGTATGTAAATCTATACTTACACACAAAGTGTGTGTGTGTGTGTGTGTGTGTGTGTATCACCTTAATTCTAATATACCTAATGGGCATATTTTTAAAAGATAAGCTTGTGCTTTACATTGAAAGATATATATATAAGGTTTAACTTCATTTTTAAATATTTCAACATAACCATATCTAAGCTTATAGAATTTCATGATCTGGAAGGCATATACTAAAATTATAACAACTGATATTAAGGAAAAGTATGGCCTTTAGCAATCATTTGTTCTATTACTCTCATTTTTGTTTTTAATAACCACCAATGGAAAAGAAAAACCTCTAAAAGCAATTTCTACTAAATGTATAAAGGTCCAGAGTAACTTAGAAATGGAACAAAAATTAAAGCTGAAAAGCAGAGCTAAGTTAAGCAGGATATTTCTGCCTTACACTGATGCTTACTGGGAAAGCTCCCGGACGTCCTTGCAGCTCCTCCACTTCCTTTATGAGATCTTGTATGCTTTTGTTACTAGGACGCTGCCAAAGGTTGTTTTCAACATTGCTTCCAGGATAACAAGGAAGAACACTGTTAGCAAACTGCCTACAGAGAGGACATGTGAATTCTCCTTTGTCCACTGAGAAGCCCTGAAGAACCTGGTCATTCTAAAAGATGAAACAAACATACAGTTATATGATGCATACTTTTACAGAAAACAAAATTAACATCTCTATATTTTAGAGTAAATAAATAAACCATACAAAAAAGATCTCTACTGCATGTCATAAAAACAAAGACACTTAACTCTTGAGCTTATCAAATCACTTCTTCCAATCATAGCAATCATGCAACACTTGCCATCACCAACAAACTGCTTAAGTATCCTACTTTTCTCTCAGGAGGAAACATTCAAATAATGATGCAATCAATGTGAAATGTGAATTTAAGATAAAGAATAACTCAAAAGCAGGTCACATTAAAGTGAATCACCTTCCACTTACACCATGCTCTGTTTTCATCATCTATAAGTGACTACTGGAAAGATTATCCCAGTGCTCATGTCACTGGAGGCAGAATAGATAAGCTTTTGAGAGTATCTAAGCCTAAAAATGCCAGGCTGGATGAAGCACAAGCTAGAATCAAGATTGCTGGGAGAAATATAAATAAACTCAGATATGCAAATGACACCACCCTTATGGCAGAAAGTGAAGAAGAACTAAAGAGCCTCTTGATGAAAGTGAAAGAGGACAGTGAAAAAGCTGGCTTAAAGCTCAACACTCAGAAAACTAAGATCATGGCATCCAGTCCTATCACTTCATGGCAAATAGATGGGAAACAACAGAAACAGTAACAGACTTTTATTTTGGGGGCTCCAAAATCACTGCAGATGGTGACCATAGCCATGAAATTAAAAGATGCCTGCTCCTTGGAAGAAAAGCTATGATCAACCTAGACAGCATATTAAAAAGCAGAGACATTACTTTGCCAACAAAGGTCCATCTAGTCAAACCTATGGTTTTCCCAGTAGTCATGTATGGATGTGAGAGTTGAACCATAAGACTGAGTGCCAAAGAACTGATGTTTTTGAACTGTGGTGTTGAAGAAGACTCTTGAGAGTCCCTTGAACTGCAAGAAGATCAAACCAGTCAATCCTAAGGAAATCAGTCCTGAATATTCATTGGAAGGACTGATGCTGAAGCTCCAGTACTTGGGCCACCTGATGCAAAGAACTGACTCATTTGAAAAAGACCCTGATGCTGGGAAAGATTGAAGGTGGGAGGAGAAAGGGACAACAGAGGATGAGATGGTTGGATGGCATCACCAACTTGATAGACATGAGCCTGAGCAGGCTTCAGGAGTTGGTGATGGACGGGGAAGCCAGACGTGCTGCAGTCCATGGGGCTGCAAAGAGTCAGATACAACTGAGCAACTGAACTGACTAAAGTCTAAAAAAAAAATGTGATACACCTTCTAACATTTCTAACAGTTGAACAAAACTGACTGGACTTGATGCATTAGGTTTATTTAGGTTTAACAGGTAGGGAAAAGATTTAGTTAAAATACTCAGAAAAGTGATAAGGAGGGGAATTAATTCAGCATCCCTTCAGATGTTTCTGATAGGAGGGGGAAGAAAAATTAGTTGAAACAAAGGTACATAATGCAAATATGCCTAGGAGGAAACTCTTGCTCATGAGATTACAACATATGCTAGCCAACCAGAGTTTAAGGAAGGAATCCAGGCTGCTGCATTTGTTTCCTTCTTTTGCCTGACACCACCCTCATCTATTCTGCTGTTTTAGGCCGTTGCTATTGTGTAGTTCTAACCACTATGTTATTCTTTTTTCCAGTAGTCTCTCTTGTTTTGCCACTAACCTAACAATTTAATCTGAAAATGTTTTTAATGTACTAAAATAAATGCATGAATGCTACAGTATAAACATTATTACTAACAAGACAAAAATAATGAGAAAAAAGTATACAAAAAAGAAAAAAATGAATTTATTTGCCCACTGTTACAAAGATATTTGGGCTTCCCTGGTAGCTAAACTGGTAGAAGAATCTGCCTGCAATACAGGAGACCCCAGTTTGATTCCTGGGTTGGGAAGAACACCTGGAGAAGGGATAGGCTACCCACTCCAGTATTCTGGCCTGGAGAATTCCGTGACTGTACAGTCCATGGGGTCACAATGAGTTGGACACGACTGAAAGACTTTCACAAAGATAGTTAATGACAATGTCCAAATGAACTTAGGTTTCCCAACTCTTTAACATATTATTCATTCCACCGTATCTTGGATCTCAAATACTTTGGTCAAAGAACTGAATTCTACCTTTTTTACTTTGTGACATTCATTTCTTCAAGACCTTAAAAATCTAACACTATGTCTTTTTAAATCCAATTCTAGAAACACATACTAAATTGCTATCATGTGTCAAATGCTGTACTATGTTACTGCAAAAAGAGTTAAGAGACATCTTCATTTAAGGTACTGACAATTTAAAAGCAAATAGAAACAACAACAGTGTGATAAATCCAACAAACAAGGCTTCCCAGAGAAGGAGACTTGTGAGGTGAGTTTTAAAGATACACAAGAGTGTACTAAAAGGTTTGGGACAAGGGTACTAGTAATTGAAGGACATTCTTTGACAAGCTTCTCTGTAGCTATAATTTTTTAAACTGCTAGGTCTTCATCCTAGTCTCGAGTGAAACTAGGTTTCTTCCTAAAGCACCCCCAGAAGCCCTCTCAAAAAGGCACTGCTCATTTTCTCACATCCCTCAAATACCGGTATCCTTCTCACCTCCAGTGCTGGCTCAAGATCATTATTCTTGCATTCCCTGTGTGGCTCAGGTCATTTAAAGAGATCACCCCTTTTCCTTCCTTTTTACTGTCATTCATTGCCCTTAATATCCAAAGACTTCAGTAACTAGATTAGTGTTCTTCATCACTCCAACTTTTGCCATCCTCTTATACAATTTCAGTGTGCATGTAGACAACCAATCTTACATAGTTTCACAACCTCATCAGCTACTTGACGTCAGCAACTCCAATGGCTTCAACCTCTACTCTATCCTAGCACCTGTTACCATGACACATCCTTACCTTGTAAGGACAAAGAACTGTCCATATCAGAAAATAGTAAATTCAAACACCTTACATTTTGACTGTCAACTCCTATCTCTTTTAGTCCCTCCCTTTTCCCTTAGTTTATATGGCCTTTCCTATCCTACCACACACCATGATCTATCATTTTAAAAATTCTCAAGTTAGGAAGAAACAGACTCTGATGAGGGGAAAGGCATCTTGGGATTTAGACAAAGAGTCTGGGATAGAGGAGGCAAAGGTTTGGAATAGTTGCTAAGGAGACTAGGAGAGGGAATTGATCAAAGACAGGTAAATTAATTGATAAGTAATATCCACAGTCCATGACCCCAACTGAGCCACTATTTTAAGAAATCACAGATGTGTATATGTTCTAGTCTGCTTAGTTTTACAATTTTTCCAACAGTGCCAGCTACCTGGGTATGAAGTCAAAGGAGGTGTATTAAATGACTAGTGTTAACAGCACAATGGACATAGTACAAGAAAATGAGGTGAGGAAAGTGCTAGTGTACTAGGCAAATGCAAAGGGCGAAAAGAATAGATGCTTTGAAATTGTGGTACTGGAGAAGACTCTTGCAAGTCCCCTGGACTGCAAAGAGATCAAACCAAGTCAATCCTAAAGGAAATCAACTCTGAATATTCATGGGAAGGACTGATGCTGAAGCTGAAGCTCCAGTATTTTGGCCACTTGATGTGAAGAGAGCCCTCCCCTCACTGGAAAAGACTGTGATGCTGGGAAAGACTGAAAGCATAAGGAAAAGAGAGCAGCAGAGGATGAGGTGGTTAAATAGTATCACCAACTCAGTAGACATGAATCTGAGCAAACTCCGGGAGATAGTGAAGGACAGGAAAGGACTGGGTAGGATGCAGTACATGGGGTCTCAAAGAGCTGGACACAGCTTAGCAACTGAACAACAAAGGACTAGAGATGTTGAGGTCAGAAGCAAAACACACTAATAAGAGTAAAGAGAGAGACTTTGACAAGTGCTCTATCATAATGGTATGGTAGTATATTAAAGCTTACTCCTTTAGAGCTAAAGTAGCAAAATCTAAAACTACAGTCATGGAAGTCAGTTGCCAATGTGAAGTAAAAAAATGAAATCCCTAAAGTTGAAGAGGTCAAGGAACTGTGAAGCTGAATAGTTCAAATGGCAATCACAATCACCCAAGATGAATTAGGATATATAAGCTGTACAAAATATTTAATACCTTGAAAGACCAAACATCTTTATTGAACATGTTTCAATCAACTTACCCGTAATGATTCCATATAAGATTTATGGCAATCGATATGTAATGTGTGGCCACAGGTTTGTACATAAACACCTCCTTCCCAGCCAACTGATACTGCCAAGAGACAAGAACTCTTAAAAAAAAAAAAGACAAAATATAATTAATTTGAAAGAAAAAGAAACATACCTAAACAAATCTACATAAACCTCTCAATCATTTAATATTGTTATACCCATGTGGGCTTTGTATTTCTGTGATACAAAGGAACACCTGACTTGATAACCCTGAGGCAGTATCTTTAAATCTGGAAGATAATTTTAGCTTCCAAATAATTATACTTGTAATAAAAGAGAAAAATTGTGAATTAGCCTTTTTCTACCTCATAAAATATAATAAAGTATACTGCTACTGATTATTTTACCTGTTCTACATGGTACTGCATTTCTCTGTGACATCTAATCTTAACATCTGCCTTCTTCAAATGCCTACTTACCTCTTGTTTCCTTAATGCCACTCTCTTTTGGTTTCTCTCCTGTCTCTTTAACCATTTGGTTTAAGCCTCCTTTTAAGACTTTTTTTTTCCTTCATCTGCCCCTTCAATATTTAAATTCCTCAAGGTTCAATTCTTAATGCTTTTTTCTTATTAAAACTATTCTCCCTGAGTGAACTTAATCAGTATATTCAACTATTCTTCAAGCTGGGTCTCTTGCCTGCATGCCAGATACAAATACTCAGTTGGCAACCAGAAATCTCCAATTTGACTTCCCTTTCACTTTTCACTTTCATGCATTGGAGAAGGAAATGGCAACCCACTCCAGTGTTCTTGCCTGGAGAATCCCAGGGATGGGGGAACCTGGTGGGCTGCGGTCTATGGGGTCACACAGAGTTGAACACGACTGAAGCGACTTAGCAGCAGCAGCAGATAAAATAAAACTAATGTGTCAAAAATGTTCATTTTCTCTATGAATCTTTCCCTTCCTCTTGGCTTAAAAACTCTACATCTGTTTAGTCACCCAATCAGAAAGCTACAAGTTATTTACATCACACCCTTTCCTTCACACCACAGAATTAGTTCCCAAACTATATGAAATCTATCTCCTATATAATTCATGATTTTGGCCTCTCTCTCTTTATTCCCACTGTAACATTCAAGCCTATGTGATCTGTTTTGGGGGAGAGAATTCTTAAATAAATTTTCTTAACTCCATGATGCATCCTGCACACATCTTTCTGAAGTACAAATCTGCTCATGAGAATTTAAAAAGTGCCTAAACATCTACATGGGTCTAATATAATAAACAATAGAAAAAGGAACCCAGATTATATAAGCAAACTACATACCCTTTGGAAATGCGTTTTGAAAGTTAATTGCTTTCATCTTCTCTTTAAACTTCTTCTCTGCTAATTCCTTCTTTTCAACCTATAAACAGTCTAGACTTTTCCTCCTAAAGTAAGTTTCTTTAAATTTTCATTTGGCCTCTGCCAAACAGCATTTCAGCCTGACCTTGAGTTTACCCTTGACTAGACATAAAGTCAAAGTGAAAATCATTATATTTTATGAGGTAAAGTCAAAGTTAAAATCATTCAGTCGTGTCCAGCTCTCTGCGACCCCATGGACTATAGACTGCCAGGCTCCTCTGTCCATGGAATTCTCCAGGCCAGAATACTGAGTGGGTAGCCATTCCCTTTTCCAGAGGATTTTCCTGACCCAGGGATTGCAGGTGGATTTTTTACCATCTGAGCCACCAGGGAAGCCCTCTAGAGTCTACAGCAAATAGATGGCCAAGTCAGGGCAATATCAGGTACGAGGTCTAACATGAGTGACAGCACATGATGAAAAATTTGAGAGCCATCAAAACAGAGCAAACTATTAACTTTTACTTTTATGTTGGAAAATAGCCTATTAGATGACCAAACCATCTTAAATAACAGTAAACAGAATTCTAATATTAACTCAAGACTCTTCATGAGCTTCTGAAAGTTAAAAGCATCACACAGTATAAAATGCCTTTCTAGCTGATTCGAAGACAGCACAAATCAAATTCTCACAGCAGGCGAGCTGGTTTCTACTGTTACCTATCAGAAAAACAACAGGAGACCTGCTCATCTCTGGTTTATGTTTTGGAGCCACTTTACGTAGAAGCAGATTTGGGTATTAGATCACTTTAGAATGGTTGGTAGGCAGCAAATAAGCTATTCTCTTTGACAATGTACTGTAAAATATAATTAATCTTTCCTTTTAATACGTAAGTTGTTAGTTTTAAAACTGAAAATAGTATGTCATTTGTCTATGTAACTGTTAGATGTCTTTTTTTAATCTGCTAGAGTCAAAAAAAGCAAGAGATCATTTACTAATAAGAGACCTACATTTCAGAAAGACCTATATTCAATAATGTGCCCACCTCTGTACTGTTTAACACTGAACCTTCACCTCAATATTTATTAAAAACTTTTTCCAGAAAAACATCTATTTCTGCTTTATTGACTATGCCAAAGCCTTTGACTGTGTGGATCACAATAAACTGTGGAAAATTCTGAGAGAGATGGGAATACCAGATCACCTGACCTGCCTCTTGAGAAATCTGTATGCAGGTCAGGAAGCAACAGACATGAACTGGACATGGAACAACAGACTGGTTCCAAATAGGAAAAGGACTACGTCAAGGCTGTATATTGTCACCCTGCTTATTTAACTTCTATGCAGAGTACATCATGAGAAACGCTGGGCTGGAAGAAACACAAGCTGGAATCAAGATTGTTGGGAGAAATATCAATAACCTCAGATATGCAGATGACACCACCCTTATGGGAGAAAGTGAAGAGGAACTAAAAAGCCACTTGATTAAAGTGAAAGTGGAGAGTGAAAAAGTTGGCTTAAAGCTCAACATTCAGAAAACGAAGATCATGGCATCTGGTCCCATCACTTCATGGGAAATAGATGGGGAAACAGTGGAAACAGTGTCAGACTTTATTTTGGGGGGCTCCAAAATCACTGCAGATGGTGACTGCAGCCATGAAATTAAAAAACGCTTACTCCTTGGAAGAAAGGTTATGACCAACCTAGATAGCATACTGAAAAGCAGAGACATTACTTTGCCGACAAAAGTATGTCTAGTCAAGGCTATGGTTTTTCCAGTGGTCATGTATGGATGTAAGAGCTGGACTGTGAAGAAAGCTGAGTGCCAAAGAATTGATGCTTTTGAACTGTGGTGTTGGAGAAGACTCTTGAGAGTCCCTTGGACTGCAAGGAGATCCAACCAGTCCAATCTGAAGGAGATCAGCCCTGGGTGTTCTCTGGAAGGACTGATGCTAAAGCTGAAACTCCAGTACTTTGGCCACCTCATGTGAAGAGTTGACTCATTGGAAAAGACTCTGATGCTGGAGGGATTGGGGGCAGGAGGAGAAGGGGATGACAGGATGAGATGGCTGGATGGCATCACCGACTCGATGGACATGAGTCTGAGTGAACTCTGGTGATGGACAGGGAGGCCTGGCGTGCTGCAATTAATGGGGTCGCAAAGAGTCGGACACGACTGAGTGACTGAACTAAACTGAACTGATGCAGTAAGCAGTCTTATTTCTTTTAATAAAAAGGGACTGACACCTGACCAGGAGCACTCAGTTAAAAGTGGTAAAGCCCAAGTTCAACGCAGATCTATCTGACTCCAAAGCTCAGGTTCCCTCCTTCCCTATTTATATATGAGTGTCATAGCTCTCATATATAACACTTCCAACTTCACTAGTAAACACACTCTCTTATATGACTGAAATTCTACAGGTCAACTTTACAAAAAAGTATGCATTTGATATGAAGAGAGCAGAATTTATGCAGTTTAATTCTATATTCAGTAACAGTGTCTACTGATAACAACTCTTCTTCTCTATGTGGTCTGGCTACAAAACTGAAATCCAGTAAGCATCCACAATACCCAAGCATGTGTTAGATGCCCTGGAGAAGGGAATGGTAACCCACTCCAGTATTCCTGCCTGGAGAATTCCATGGACAGAGGAGCCTGGCGGGCTACATAGTCCATGGGGTCACAAAGCATTGGACACGACTGAGCGACTTCCACACCTTCACACCTGTTGTTGTTTAGTCACTAAGTCACATACGATTCTCTTATGACCCCATGGACTGTAGCCCTTCAGGCTCCTCTGTCTATGGGATTTCCCAGGCAAGAATACTGGAGTGGGTTGCCATTTCTTTCTCCAGGGGATCTTTCTGACCCAGGGATTAAACCCACATCTCCTGCATTGACAGGAGGATTCTTTATCACTGAGCCACCTGGGAAGCCCTGAAGGGACTATAAAACCAATGGAAAAAAATGGCCGTAGACCTCCAGAGGTCCAGGGAACACACTATTTATAAGTAAAATAGCCATTATGAAGTACACAAAAGTACTTATGAAGAAATAAAACCTCACAAGCACTCACGAAAACAAAACAGATTCAATCCTGTTCAACTATCAGTTCACAGCTTTTTCAAAAAAAAAAGTTGTTTTTTTTTTTCTTAGAAATGAATAGCTATTCTGACTGCAAGAAGAGATATGCTACTTTTTCTCGCCTTTATTAGATCTCCCCTTCCCTCAAATTATTATGACCTTAGGTTTGAGTTATATTTTGACTAAGTTATTTTTATTTTCTATTTGGCCTTAGGATCCATCTTTACTCATTTACTCTAAAGTGATTCAAAATGCTGACATTAAAACCAGGATTACATCAGGAAAAAAAAAACCTAAATAAAGTTGGCACTAAATTTCTGTAAAAGTAGAATTCAGCACAATTTTCTCCAAAATGAAGATATTAATTGGTCTCTAATTAGTAAAGCTATATACATATATACACATGCTGCAGAAAACCTGAAGAAACAATAAAGAACAAGTATGAAAGTGTGTCTGTGTATACATATATGTGTGCATGTATATATACAAAGACTTATTTCCAAATAATGTTTCATTTTAAAGTCTCTGAAAATATATAGAAGTATTATCCTCATTACCTAACCCAAACTGCTTAATAAGGCCTAACAAGCCCTCCTAAATAGGTAACTTGAAAATTAAAAATACCACTTTACCTTTATACTGACCTTTATAAATGTAAAATGATCTTTTGGGTTACTGCATGAAAGACCATTATGGGCCCTATTTTACAGATGAGGTCACTGAGAGAGTGTTTGGTCAAGCTCACATTGCTAAGAAATGGCAGAATCAGAACACCAAGCCCCAGTTTTCCTCATCTGAAATTCTTTCTACTCTACATAACACCTCCCTATCTAGAGTTACCATCTCCTCCAAAATCCACTGGAAACATACTTTGAATCCAGACTACTGAACCACACTCTACTCTGACTCTTACCACATTAGATCAGTTACTGTTTATTCTATATAAGTATTCTGTCTGCCACATATCCTACTAGCTGCTTCCATTTAATTTATTACATCATGTACATCAAGAAATCATATTTGGAAATCTACTAATATACATTTTTATATATGTGTGTGTGTGTATATAACTAAATATAATGCTTCATTTTATATTTTAAGTATTTTAAGTTATTAACTCAAAATACAGCAGAGTCAAATAACAACAGGTGAAAGGAATCCCCATTTGATAACCCCTCAGGAAATTTAAAAAACAGTATCAAAATTTTACAAAGAAGTTAACAATGTTGCTGCTACTAAATAAACTGAGTTGATCTAAGTCTTATGAATACCTGAGAGCTGGAGCCAACAAAGTACAAAGATCCAGGGGAAAAAAATCTACCAAGTTCACAGCAAGAAATCATAGAAGCCATGATAAATCTGCCCCTACTTTACATATCAAAGCATCATGAGACTTTATTGTGTATCTTTAAATGAAAAAGACAGAAGCAAAAATCTTCATAAAACTTAAGTGCCACATCTAAAAGTTTTTATAATGTATAAAATAATAAAGTGCATAAAATGATAATATAAACTTATCATTCCACTGAACTGAATTTGTATATCTTATAATAAACAAGATTTAAAACAAAGGCATAATATTTGAAACCTGAAATTTTTACGTGTTAACTGACTTCTATTTATTACTATACACATACTAATTTTTTGCTAATAACCTTCCAAATTCCAAGTCAGAAAGACATTTGGTTGAAGAAAAATATAAAACTTTGGAGAGAAATATCCATCAATTTTACAGACAAAAATACGATTTAATAAAAAGAATACTTACATCCTTAAAATAACGTTGTAATAATGAAAGCCTCACATCATGAACTGCTGCACATGTATCCCAGGGGTATATCTGCTCCTCTTCAGAGATAGGCAACTTTTTTGGCTCAATGTTGTCACGACACTGCCCCAAAACTATATTAACAACAGAGATAAGAACCCATTAAAAAAACTAACGTGGACTTTTATTCACCAAGAAAAGCGGAGTTAGTTACCATAGGCTTCTTAATTTTTCACTATTACAATATTTTTAAAGACCTAAAAAAAGTGATATCCTAATTTTCTTCTACAGAGTAAATAAACTTTTCATATGTGAATGTTTATTTTTTAAAATAACATCAGAGTTGGCAAGAAGGGCAAAGTAAGCCTGGAATTGTGTGTAAAGAGCAAAGAGGTATTCAAGCACTGAGCGGGGGCCTAAAGGAATTCTGACTAGCCAAATTCAAGAATAATGACAAAAACAGGTAACACGTTAACTGATTCAGGCAGGGAACATGAAGTAAAAGGGTATAATGTTAGACTCTCAGAATACCAACCAAGTGATTAAACTTGGTTAACATCACCAATAATGGAACAAACTATCACTATGAGTCTCTTGATGTGATGCAATGGGAAGGAACAGCATCATAATACTACCACTGCCAAAAATGTTTACCTTTAATCTAATAACAGGGAAAGCGAAAGTGAGAGTCACTCAGTCACGTCTGACTCTTTGCAACCACATGGACTATACAATCCATGGAATTCTCCAGGCAAGAATACTGGAGTGGATGATAGCCGTTCCCTTCTCCAGGGGATCTCCCCAACCCAGGGATGGAACCCAGGTCTCCCGCACTGCATGCAGATTCTTTACCAGTTAAGCCACAAGAGAAGCCCAATAACAGGGAAACAATCACATAAATCCAGAAAAAGAGACAGTCTACAGAATAGACTTGAACTCTTCAAAATTTTTTTAAATGCCTGGAGAAACTGTTTCGGATTAAAGGAAACTAAAAAGAAATGATAACTAACTGCAACACATGATCTTCACTTGGCTCTTGGAACAAGAAAAATAAATATCTGGTATATAAAATATTATTGGGAGACTTTGAACACAGAATATTTGATTTTATTCTTATTAAATTTATTCAGTATGATTGGTACTGAGGTTGTATAAAAGAATATCTTTATTCTTAGGTGATACATCCTGAAGTATTTAGGGATAAAAATGTCCATGTGTGTGCGTCTGTGTATAGAAAAGTATGGGAAAGAAAACATAAACATGGAAATATGCTAGCAGTGAGTACAGGTGAAGGCTTTTCAACTTTTCTGTAGATGTAAAAGTTGGTCAAAATGAAAAGTTGGGAAAAGAGGTATTTTTATAATTGTAAAACACATACCACACAAAAAGGAAGGGGGGTGGCTATAAGCATAAAGTGCCACACATTACTCTAAGACTCAATAAGTCATTCTTAGAGAAGGAAATATCAGGCACAGAGCTGTGGGCCCCAAGTTCTGGGGAGATTTATAACAGCAGCAGCAGCAGAAAGAATAGACAAAAGCAAGTAGATGAAAGAAACTAAAATATAATTAGCCATGATGTGCAATCCTCTTAAAAAACTGCCAAACTTGGTTAGCTAGAATTTTGTTAAAGACTTTTACATCTTTATTCATAAGGGATACAGGTCTATCATTTTCTTTTCTTTTGAAATCCTTATCTGGCTTTGGTATCAAGGTAGTGCTGACCTCAGAGAATGAGTTAAGAAGTGTTCCCTTCTCTCTCTTCATTTTTTTTCTCTTCTGGACAAATCTAAGGAGGAATAGTCTTAATTCTTTAAATGGCAGAAGACCAAAACAGACATTTATTCAAAGACAGGCCAACAGGCACATGAAAAGATGCTCAAGATCCCTAACTATTAGAGAAATGCAAATCAAAACTGCAGTGAGGTACCATCTCAAACCAGTCAGAATGGCCATCATTAAAAAGTCTACAAATAACAAATGCTGGAAAGGGTGTGGAGAAAAGGGGACTCTCCTACAAGGTTGGTGGTATAGTGCTACATATAATATTGGTATACTGCTATACACAGTATAGTTATACTGCTATAACCACTGTGGAAAACATTATGAAGGTCCTCAGAAAACTGAAAGTAGAATTAGAATATGATCCAGCAATCCCACTCCTGGGCATATACCCAGACGAAACTATCATTCAAAAAGATACATGCACCCCTGTGTTCACAGCAGCAGTGTTCACAACAGCCAAGATGTGGGAGCAACCTACATGTTCATCGCCAGAGGAATGGATAATAAGATGTGGTACATATATACAAAGGAATACTACTCAGTCATAAAAAAGAACAAAATAATGCCACTTACAGCAACACGGATGCAATCAGAGATTATTATACTAAGTAAAGCGTGTCAAAAAGACAAATACCATGTGATATCACTTATATGTGGAATGTAAAACATGACACAAATGAGCCTATCTATGAAAGAGAAATGGAACAGACTGGTGGGTGCCAAGGGAGAGAGCTGAAGGAGGGCTGCAGTGGGAGGCTGGGGTTGGCAGATACGAGCTTCATATATAGAATGGATAACAACAAGGTCTGACCGCACAGCACAAAGAACTATATATTCAATATCCCATGGTAAATCATAACAGAAAGAATATTTTTTAAAAAAGAATGTGTGTATATATGTGTGTGTATGTGTGTGTGCATGTGTGTATAACTGAACCATTTTGCTGTATAGCAGAAATTAACATAACATTGTAAATCAACTATACTTCAATTAAAGATACTAATAAAAAAATGTTCAATTTCAAATGACCCAATTTCTTCAAATAGCAAAGTACATTTGGGGTGTGTGTGGTGGTGGTGGGGGAGCGGAATGACAGGCACAGGAAAAGATAAGAAGGGACTCTATTCACTAAAAGACTATAAGGAGTCTCTACAACTATAAATAAATAAATAAAATAAATAAGAAACAATTGGGGAATTTTGAATTCTGACTAGATAGTTGATGATATTGAGGAATTAAGTAATTCAGGAGTGACTGTGGTTTTAACAAAATGAGTCTTTTTTATTCAGCAGATATGGTGAAATATTTATAGATGAAATAAAATGATGTCTGGAATCTGCTTCCAAATAATTCTAGGAGGAAAAATTAGTCACAAGTTAATCACTGTTAGAGATTGATGGGGACATTAGAAATTGATGGGGACATGGAGGTACATTTTACTAGTCTCTTTACATCACCACACAGTTAAAATTTTCCATATTCAAAGATGAGAGAAGAGACAAAATAAATAAAGAATTCAGAAGTAAAGAAAAAGTAAAGAGGGGTAAAAGGTGAGAGGATCTCAGAGGGTGGTGAGGCTCAGAAAGAAAGGAAACAGCCAGAGATTTTCCCTGCTACAATTCCTAGTTAAAATCACTCTTGAGATTTAATAGCTTTTAATACTAGTTTCTTATATTTTTCCTCCTATCTTGAAATGACAAAAGAGCTCTGGAATGGTGGAATTATCTAATATTAACTAGTTTAGTGTAAAAAATTGCTAAAAGGGAATTAAATGAAGTAACAACTCAAAGCAACTTCAAAAATATAAAACAATGAACAGATAACAGTCCAAAATAATAACATAAGCTTCATTGGGGCAGAGATAATATTTTGTTTTGCTTCTTACTGTAATAGCGATGATCAATAAATACATGTGAAATGAATGAATGAATAAAAGAAAACATACAGTACTTGGTGAAGAAGTTATATAGAGGGACAAGTAAGTGGCAACAACCTAATAAACTGAATTCCTTAAAATGGTAGAAAAAGATAAGCAGCTGTGAAATTAGTCAGTACTCCAACACATTTCCTTTTAATTATAATAGGCATTTCTCATCTAGACGGCTCTATTGTCCTATTCAGTGAGGGTTTCACAGATCAATTTCATATTTAAACACGAGTAATAAGACAAAAAAACTAATCTACCAGGCACCATATTAGACCCTTTTACCTATATTACATTACTTAACCAACATGACAATCCTCAAAAGTCACTATTACCTCTATATTTAAAAGAAAGCAACAAACTTGGCCAGATTAAGTCAAACAGTAGATGTTTTTTTGGAACTCTCTTGCTTTTTCCATGATCCAGCGGATATTGGCAATTTGATCTCTGGTTCCTCTGCCTTTTCTAAAACCAGCTTGAACATCTGGAAGTTCACTGTTCACCTACTGCTAAAGCCTGGCTTGGAGAATTTTGAGCATTACTTTGCTAGCATGTGAGCTGAGTGCAACTGTGCGGTAGTTTGAGCATTCTTTGGCATTGCCTTTCTTTGGGATTGGAATGAAAACTGACCTTTTCCAGTCCTATGGCCACTGCTGAGTTTTCCAAATTTGCTGGCATATTGAGTGCAGCACCTTCACAGCATCATCTTTCAGGATTTGAAATAGCTCAACTGGAATTCACTAGCTTTGTTTGTAGTGATGGTTCCTAAGTCCCACTTGACTTCACATTCTAGGATGTTTGGCCCTAGGTGAGTGATCACACCATTGTGATTATCTGGGTCATGAAGATCTGTTTTGTACAGTTCTTCTGTGTATTCTTGCCACCTCTTCTTAATATCCTCTGCTTCTGTTAGGTCCATACCATTTCTGTCCTTTATCAAGCCCATCTTTGCATGAAATGTTCCCTTGGTATCTCTAATTTTCTTGAAGAGATCTCTAGTCTTTCCTATTCTATTCTTTCCCTCTATTTCTTTGCACTGATCACTGAGGAAGGCCTTCTTATCTCTCCTTGCTATTCTTTGGAACTCTGCATTCAAATAGGCAGATCTTTCCTTTTTCTCCTTTGCTTTTGGCTTCTCTCCTTTTCACAGCTATTTGTAAGGCCTCCTCAAACAGCCATTTGGCTTTTTTGCATTTCTTTTTCTTGGGGATGGTCTTGATCCCTGTCTCCTGTACAATGTCACGGACCTCTGTCCATAGTTTATCAGGCACTCTGTCTATCACATCTAGTCCCTTAAATCTAGTTCTCACTTCCATTGTATAATTGTAAGGGATTTGATTTAGGTCATACCTGAATGGTCTAGAAAAACATCTATTTCTGCTTTATTGACTATGCCAAAGACGTTGACTGTGTGGACCACAATAAACTGTGGAAAATTCTGAAAGAAATGGGAATACCAGACTACCTGACCTGCCTCTTGAGAAATCTGTATGCAGGGCAGGAAGCAACAGTTAGAACTGGACATGGAACAACAGACTGGTTCCAAATAGAAAAAGGAGTACGTCAAGGCTGTGTATTGTCACCTTGTTTATTTAACTTCTATTCAGAGGACATCATGAGGAACGCTGGGCTGGATGAAGCACAAGCTAGAATCAAGATTACTGGGAGCGATATCAATAACCTCAGATATGCAGATGACACCACCCTTATGGCAGAAAGTGAAGAAAAACTAAAGAGCCTCTTGATGAAAGTGAAAGATGAGAGTGAAAAAGTTGGCTTAAGGCTCAACATTCAGAAAACAAAGATCATGGCATCCGGTCCCATCAGTTCATGGCAAATAGATGGGGAAACGGTGACAGACTTTATATTTTGGGCTCCAAAATCACTGCAGATGGTAACTGCAGCCATGAAATTGAAAGACACTTACTCCTTGAGAGAAAAGTTATGACCAACCTAGACAGCTTATTAAAAAGCAGAGACATTACTTTGCCAGCAAAAGGTCCATCTAGTTAAGACTATGGTTTTTCCAGTGGTCATGTATGAATGTGAGAGTTGGACTATAAAGAAAGCTGAGCACCAAAGAATTGATGCTTTTGAATTGTGGTGTTGGAGAAGACTCTTGAGAGTCCCTTGGACTGCAAGGAGATCTAACCAGTCCATCCTAAAGGAAATCAGTCCTGAGTGTTCACTGGAAGGACTGATGTTGAAACTGAAACTCCAACCCTTTGGCTACCTGATACGAAGAGCTGACTCATTTGAAAAGACCCTGACACTGGGAAAGATTGAAGGCAGGAAGAGAAGGGGATGACAGAGGATGTGATGGCTGGATGGCATCACTGACTCAATGGACATGAGTTTGGATAAACTCTGGGAGTTGGTGATGGATAGGGAGGCCTGGCATGCTGTGGTCCATAGGGTTGCAAAGAGTCAGACACGACTGAGCATCTGAACTGAACTGAACTGAACCTGTATCTGAATTCAGAGGAATTTCTTATACCTAACTCTTTCTACTCTACTAATTCAGAGTAAACACCCTAGGAAAAAAAAAATGCCCTGGAGAAATATATAAGTCTTTTATTTACTTTGCTTCACACATACTCTTACTGAAAAAGAGTACTCTCATTGGATCTGGAGTGTAATATTTATCACTACCTCAAAATACTTCAGTATGGCAGAGAATAGAGAATATTCAGTCAAATCCTTCAAATTTTTAAAAACATTATTTTAACTCTAAGATTTGCAAATGTCAATTGGCAGGCTGTTACAAGAATGACCGCTTCTATGCTCAAGAAACAAGGGCAAAGCAACCTGAGTATGTCTTATATAATTAAAATATTTAAACTGACTATTTCTGGACTTAAATGTTTCTAGATATTAGAACAATCAAGTTGCCAAGAAAGCTGAACTCAGTTTTTGGCCACCCGGCATTGGTAAGATTCCATCACACTATAAAGAAAAAGACTATGTAACATACAGAGAGATCTCTCTTAAAGGCTTCTTTCAACATGCCAAGAAAGAGAGATAAAACCAGATTAAGAATCTTTGCTAAAAAAAAACCTAAAAACATCCTTGCTATACAGATCTACAGTTGTATCTAAACAAAAATCTAGCTTTTATTTGACAGATTTACTAATCTGTTGCAAATACTTCATCTCTAAAAAAGTTCCCACTAAAAATTACTTTGATTTTTACCTGAGGATGCTTGTAACAGGACAACCAATCCTGTAGGTCTGTCTTCAGAGGAGGGCCCACTCTGTCCACAAATAACACAATCATATACTGCCTCAGAAACTTGAGGTTCTGCTGTGGTGATCTCCATAGGAATATCACTCTCTGGAGAATCTGAGGAAAAAAAGTTGCAATCTTAATTCCTGAAAAGAAAATCTCTGTTTAATAAAATTATGAAAAAAAAAAACAAATCAAGCTCAAATAATTTGGAACTTCAGTATTAATAAATTATATAGTAATAAAACTATGGGGAAAGTATCTTGCTAAAATAAAATGTTTACTCATAAAAGACAAAATTACAAAGAATGGATGTTATGAAAGACTTCCGATTCCTGGGTTGGGAAGATCCCCTTGAAGAGGAAATGGTAACCTACTCCAGTATTCTTGACTGGGAAATCCCATGGATAGAGAAGCCTGGTGTGCTACAGTCCATAGGGTCACAAAGAGTTGGATGTGACTTAGCGACTAAAACAACAAGAACTCTTCTAATGTTGTATCATACGTAAAATTAAAATGAAAAACACAGATGCAGAGGTATTTGTATCTAAAAATATTGTTTTAATATTATAAGGAAATAAGGAAGAGGTCATTTGCTTTAATTTTCTTTGAAGTACTTCAGAGGGAAAATTTATAATAACATGGCAGCTCTTGGAAAGAAATGGCAATATTTACTAGGAGATAAAAGGGGAAAAAACTTTTTCTTTTTTCTTTCAATTGTAGTGATTATATCTTAGTGATAATAATTATCAATATGCATTTATGTAGGATAAACATTTCAAAAGGACCATACATATAATAAAACAAAACTATAATAGAAAATAAGAGCAATCCTTCGGTGATATGTCATTAACAGCAAGAAATAAAATACTGAGTCAATAACCATTTCAGATAAAAATTCATAGTGGCAAAAGAAAGGAGTAGAGGGGATTGGGAAGATCAAAGAAGCAGAAATTATTTATGACATGTTTAAAAGATGGAGGCATATCTAAATAAATATGTAAAAAAAAGAAATAGAAGAAGAAAGATGTCAAGTTTATATATGTTTTAGTAAGATTTCCTGCAGATAAATATATATCAGATATTTATTAAGACTGAGAGGAAAAGGGGTGAAACCTAAAATAGAACTTTGGATAATGTGCAAGATTAATGGAAATTTTAAATAAGCCAATGAAGAGATCTAAAGCTTAAAGTGGTCTTGTATATTCTCCTTCAATATCTCTCCCCTAGTATCTCTCTATCTCTCCCTCTCAATCATACCACTTATTTAAGAATAAGTCTGGGGTTGCCTACTAGAGAAGGAGACAGCCCGCCTGGAACAGAGCCCAGCTGTCCTACCAGCTCAGGCCAGTCCCAACCAACCAACTATCAGATCATTCCTGGAACATGCTTTGTTTTAGTGTTTATGGATTTTTGTGGATGAAAGGAGGAAAGAATGGGAAAATGATATAGGGATGATATATTTAGTGCCCTCAGAACATGGGAAATATGTTTTTGCTTGGAAACCTTATGCCTATGCTGGGGAACAGACAACTGCAAAACACAAGTATCTGGAGAAAAGGGAAATCTCTTGCACTGTTGGTGGGAATGTAAATTGATACAGCCACTATGAAGAACAGTATGGAGATTCCTTAAAAAACTAAAAATAAAACTACCATATGCCCCAACAATCCCACTACTGGGCAGACACTGAGAAAACCAAAACTGAAAGAGACACATGTACCCCAATGTTCCCTGTAGCTAGGACATGGAAACAACCCATGCTCATGCATAAAGAAGCTGTAGTACATATATACGATGGAATGTTACTCAGCCATAAGACGACCACATTTGAGTCAGTCCTAATGAAGCGGATGAACCTAGAGCCTGTTAGACAGAGTGAAGTGAGTCAGAAAGAGAAAAACAAATATTGTACATTAACGCATATATACGGAATCTATTTGCAGGACAGCAATGGAGATGCAGACATAAAGAACAGACTTGTGGACACAGTGGGGGAAGGAGAGGGTGGAATGAACTGAGAGCAGTATGGAAACATATACATTACCATATGTAAAACAGCTAGCCAGTGGAAATTTGCTGTATGACACAGGGAACTCAAATCAGGTGCTCTGTGAAAACACAGAGGGCTAGGATGGGATGGGAGGTGGGACGGAGATTCAAGAGGGAGGGGGACATATGTATACCTCTGGCTGATTCATGATGATGTATAGTAGAGACCAATACAATATTGTAAAGCAATTATCTTCCAATTAAAAATAAACAAATCAAAAAAAAAAAAAAGTATCACAGGGCAAAGTGTGGTCTGCAGCCTAGGGGTAGGCACAGAGAATCTTCTTTACTGCATAAATTGATCCTTGGTTTTAAGAATATATAATACACTTTAACTTTTAACTACAACTGAGTATTTGCTTGGATCTTACTAGGTGAATTACTACTCATAAACTAAACATGCTGCTGGAGCTTACTGCTTTCTGCTAGGAAGCCTGTGACAACTGCCACAATTGCCAAACTCCTGCTGCGCAATATCATTAATTCTGGTAAAGATGTACAGGACTGTCCTGACCTGGTCATCATTTTTACTACTAACATTCTTACTTTCCTCTGCCTTTTTTTTTTAACTTGGTATAGAGAGGGACTTCTCATTCCATTTTAAAAATATATCATTTAAATATAATTTTAGTTTTGCAGAAAAATTTTGAAGCCACTCAAAGAGTTCTCATAAACCTCACACCTGGTTTCCCCTTAAATCTTACATTAGCATGATATGACTGTCACAATGAACTAATATTGATATATTATTGTGCAATTTTATTGATATAATACTGATAAATTAAAGTCCATATTTTCTTCAGATTTCCTTAGTTTCTACCTAATGCCCCCTCTTTTTTTTTGAAGATCCCATCCAGAACAGCGTATTACATTTAGTTGGCATGTCTCCTTAGGCTACTCTTAGCTGTGGCAGTTTCTTAAGAAACTGTTGTTTTGATGACCTTAAAAGTTTTGAGAAGTACTGATCAGGTATTCTGTACAACATTCCTCAACTGTAACTTGTCTGATACTTTTCTCAAGATTAGTCTGAGGTTATGGTTATAAGTGAGGAGGACCACTAAGGTAAAGTACCATTCTCATCAACATCATATCAATGGTATATAATATAAATATGATCAATTATTGCTTATATGGATGTTAACCATCTCATTTGGGTAGCATTATGATCATTTCATAATGTATGCAAATACCAAATTACAAAGTAGTACACCTGAAACTGAGCTTCCCAGGTGGCTCAGTGGTAAATAATCTCCCTGCCAGTGCAGGAGACACAGGAGATGTGGGTTCAAGCTCTGGGCCAGAAAGATCCCCTGGAGGAGGAAACAGCAACCCACTCCAGTATTCTTATCTGGAAAATCCCATCGACAAAGGAAGCTGGCTGGCTACAGTCCATGGGGTCACAAAGAGCTGGACACGACTGAGAGACTGAGCATGCACACACATACACACCCGTGAAACTAATATAATACTGTACACCAACTATATTTCAATTATTTTAAAAAGGAAACATGGGACTTCCTTGGTGATCCAATGGTTAAAACTCCTTGCTTCTGATGCAGGTGGCAGTTCAATCTGTGGTTAGGGAACTAAGATCCCACATGCTCTGCCTCTTGGAAAAAAAAGAAGGGGAGGGGAAGCAAACTGCATAGGATTATATATAGTAAAATTTTATTTCAGGAAAGACAAATAGAAACAAATCCGTCTACATAATTTTTATATGTATTCATACGAAACAAGAAAGCCTATTTATAATGGTTTATCCCAAAGGGTTGAGATTTAAAAGAGAAGGTAGGAAGAAATGATCAGCTTTGCTTTCATACAGCTTTGTATATGATAAAGCATATATATTTTTAAATGTTTTGGCTTGATATCAGTGTGTGTCTTATTTATGGAACAAATAACCAAAACATAATTTATATTTGTGGGTTGTATTGTTTAATACACCACATCACAGATGACTGACTTAAAATGACAGATACAGCACTATCCCTCAAAAGTGAACAAAGTTATGATCAGAACAACCAACATAGAAAAGTATTTTATCCACAAGATCTGCTTTCTAATTTAAGTGAAAGAAATTCAATTCGTTTCTATTCAGTTGACAGAATAAGAATTTCACAAGGTGACAGGGCAAAGTTTATAGTAATTTATAAAAGAATAACATAGATGGAACAGCAATAGATACATAGGACTAGTGCACTATATGCATTCCAATGCCACAAGCAGATCGGTCTTACCTAAAAGAAAGCAAGTCTACAACTGTGCCTGATTCCAAGGAAATATAAGAATATCAAAGAGGCTAGTTTATGATACAATCAAACTCTAAAGTAGCAAAAAAAAAAAATGTGTCAGGGAAAAAGAAGCAGTTAAAGATGTAAAGAGCATCCTTTTTCATAATAAGAGAAATGCTAATTAAAACTAGACCAGATACCATTTCTTTTCACCAACAAGATTAGCAAAAATACAAAAGTTTGACGACATATTCTAATAACAAGGTAAATTGCTGTTCTGACACACTGTTGATGGGAATATTAAACGGTACAACCCTTAAAAGGGTGATTTGGCAATATGTAGCAAAATTACATATGTGTTTACCCTGACCCAGCAATCCCACATATAGAAATGTATCTTACATATATATTACCAAAATATATAAAGATACATGCCACAAAGATATTTACTGCAGTACAACTTATATTGCAAAAGACCAGAAATAACCCAAATGTCCAATAATAGAAGACGATTTGAATAAACTATTGATGGGGGAGGTGAAGGTGGGGATCTACCATACAGGTAGAAAAAAGAATAAAGACTATCTCTATATGCTGCATGATGGGATCTCCAGGATATAACATTAAGTGAAGAAAGCAAGGCAGAAAAAGTGTATGTTAACATACATACATAGTATGTTATCATTTACCTAAGAAGGGGACACTAGGGATGTAAATATTTTTATATTTCAATATATATTTATATCCCCAACCCTCTCTTTTTCTTATGTAAATTGTTTAAAAAAAATGGAAGGATAAACCTCAAATTAAACTGTATTATTAAATAATGAAACAAACAGCTCTTTCCATAACTAACAACAATAAAAGTCAACCAAACCCTGACACATGCCAGCTCAAGCTTGGACTACCCCAGTTCCCAAATGAAATCTTAAAGGGTGGGTACTGTAGACAGTTACTATTTCTACCTGAAGTGAAAGTGTTAGTCACTCAGCCATGTGGGACTCCTTGTGACCTCCCAAGGACTCTAACCCACCAGGCTCCTCTGTCCATGTGATTCCCACGCAAGAACACTGGAGTGCGTAGCCACTCTCTTCTCCAGGGCATCTTCCCAACCCAGGGACTGAACGGGTAGAACCTGGGTCTCCTGCACTGCAGCAGATTCTTTACCACCTGAGCCACCAGGGAAGCCTATCACTTGGTATTTATTATCTCATCTGTTACCAGCAGGACTCAATTCTTGCTTAGAGAATCATATCATAACCACTTTTGATTCATATGACTGGAGTGGAGCTAACCTTATAATCAGGCTAGACCAACAGAGTCACACCAAGGATTTTTGTTTCAGTTATTTGAAAAGAAGTATTCTTTTCATTCTAATTTAAAAATAAATAAATAAAACTTGCCAAACACAATGACTATCCTTCTATCTTATACCTTAAGCCTCAATTAATCAATCATCAGTCTATTAATTCTCACTTTGCAACTATTCTCATAACTGTCCCTTTCTGTCTCCAGGCTACCAACTTGGGGGAGTAAGTAGGGGAGAGACTTTACTCTCCTCAATTTGCTTCACATATGAGAAACAGTAAAGAGCAGGCAAAGCTTGCTGATCAGTAGCCCAGACTCCACCATTTACCACTGTATAACCTCAAACAAATTTCTTAACTTAAATTTAGGTATGGAATACTGCCATCTATCTCATGTGTCTATCAAGACAAATAAGTCAATATACAGAATGTGTTTAGCACAGTGCTGGTTACATAGTTAACACACAAATATATATATATATATATCATCATCATCTGCTCAAATTCATACTATTTGACTCAAATACAGACTCAAATACAGAAAAGGTTTTGTGTACACAATGTTTACAATAATTACATTTTTTAAAAAAACTAAAATTAAATTATGATGGAATGATTAAATTATAGAATAAAAATAATAATAGTAATAACCAATGCTTAAAAACACTTATGCACCAAGCACTGTTTTAAATGTTTGAAATGTGTACCATTACATTCAGTCTTCACCACAACCCTATGAGGTAGGTAGTATAATGATCTCTTTTTAACTATGTGGAAACCAATGCAGAGAGTAAATTACTCCAGGTAATGGAATGGCTGTGATCTGAACTTGGCAGTAATGCTCCAGAGTCCATGATCATAACCACAACATGCTACCTCTCCAATGTAGTAAAACCACAGTTACTAGGAATTTTAATAATAATATAGGAACATGTTTATGCTAAAATGTTGAGAAAAAAGACATGATAAAAAACTGTATTACACAGTATCATCTGTAATACATATGTCTTCTCGATGGTGAGATTAGGGATAAAATTCATCCTTCTTTATGTTTTTCTGTACCATATAACTTTTAAGATTAAATATTGTATGTTTAAGATCCCTCACAGCTCAGTTGGTAAAGAAACTGCTTGCTATGCAGGGGACCCTAGTTTGATTCCTGAGTCCAGAAGATCTCCTGGAGAAGGGAAAGGCTACCCACTCCAGTATTCTGGCCTGGAGAATCCCATGGACTGTATAGTCCATGGGGTTGCAAAGAGTCGGACATGACTGAGCAACTTTCACTTCAAGATCAGAAAATAATTTCCAAAATACATTCTTACTCTATATTAAGCATCTAAACTCTCCCATGAACAACTATGTTGGATTTCAGCCGTATCTGTTTGATAAACCTTAATGAATCAAGGTCTAACAACCTGACTTCTACACCTGTGGTGGTAATGGTGCTCAGGTCACGTCCGACTCTTTGTGATCCCATGGACTATAGACCCCCCCAGGCTCCTCTGTCCATGGAATTTCCCAGGCAAGAATACTGGAGTGGGCTGCCACTTCATGGTCCAGGGGATCCTCCCAACTCAGGGATTGAACCCATGTCTCCTGCACCTCCTGCAGGCAGATTCTTTACTACTGTGCCACCTGGGAAGCCCATGACTTCTACACCTAGATGGCGAGTAAAAATAAACAATGAGCGATAGTGATCAGGAGAGAAGGAACTGCAAAGGTTGAGTCTTTTATATAGGAAACTTGATAACTACAAAAAGGAATTATCAATAGATAAGTAAGAATACTAATCACAAAGTAGAAATCTGTTGCATTCAGAGAGAAAAGTGTCTGTCCTTAAATTTTTACCTGCTAATGTACAATATTGATTTGAGGATTTATAAAGTACTGCATGTTATAAATTTGAAATACTTTAAATACTAAGTTACGAGACTAGAAATCTTAGGAGAAGATCTCTCACACACAAAAATAAAGCCAAAATAAGAAAGAAACAGGCGGGAGGGGGGTTCAGGATTGGGAACTCATGTACACCCGTGGCGGATTCATGTCAATGTATGGCAAAACCAATACAGTATTGTAAAGTAAAATAAACTAAAAATAAAAATTAAAAAAAAAGAAAGAAACAACTACAGAATGCTTACAATAGTAACACAGATGGGAAATAAGGCAAAAAGACAAAAGGCATCTGACAAAGCAGAGGACTGGACTGAGATTAAATTGTGTCTATATTAAAGATAAATATTACCTCAGGTGTGGACTCTGCTTCATATGTTAATAATAATATATATGGCACATGTAAATGCGGAGAGTAATCAGAGACAGTGAGACGTATAACTCTGCAATTTTTATCTTGAGCAAAATATGAAAATGAGATCTCAAATATGTTTTAGGGGTCAAACAGATCTCTCTGGGAAGGGAATGAGTTATAAATAAAAGGAATATACAAACCTGAATGGTCCAGAATCCCACTGGCATGGCCATAATCAACATAAATAAACCACATGCTCATGAATCTCTATCACCTCACCTGTCACCACTGCAGCATGCAAGAACCGGGACTAGGAGAGAGCGGAGCCCTTTATCCTGATGACTTCTGTGAATTGCCTCTGTTTGCTAGCAATCATGTCTGCCTGATCCCTCAATTGTTGTTCCTGTGCCCTGGCTACTGCCAAAAAAGATCAAACCTTCCAAAAAGTAGTAAGATTTAGGACAGCAAGTCAATAACTTTGCAGACTAATGACATTCAAATTTATGATCTTGAACATAACTGGACCCTAAGGATTGCTTATCAATTTTTATACTTAGCCTGGATGAGCAACATCTCCCACTTTCATTAGAAGCAACTTCTCCAAACTTCAGATGGTATTCTTTTCACTCAGCAAAACTCACCTTTTACTTGGCCCTGTGAACTGAAGCAACTGAGTGATCACCTGAAGTTCCTACTTTCCCTACCCCTAAAGGAACTTACCTCTATCTCCATCCACGCTTTCCCTCTCCTCTCCTGTCTGCTCAGGGAATGAGGTGGCCATTCTCCTATTCAGGACAATACTACCTAACCTCTTTTGGATACCTTGCTTAATCAATTCCTCAGAAAATTGTTTTTGTTTTATCTCATTTGGGAGTGGGAGGCAACAGATAAAAACAATTTCTAAAAACAGTACTCACTAAGCTTTTTTCTTAGCTCCTAAGGTTGCAAAGAAACAAATCAAACTGTTTATCAAACCATTACATTAACTCCCCCCAAAATGCTGCCCTCAAGTGACTTCAGAACACAGAGCTTTTGACTATTACCCTTAGTAGAATTAACAAAGGATAAAATGGTCTGTAAACAATTTTAAATTTTTTTAATTTTAATTCAATGATTTCACTGTTTAACGTAATACCCAGGTTGGTATTTTGAAGCTCTTTTCTCTACTTGAAAAAAAAAGTAATTTGCTTGCATATGGTGTGTTGTGCTTGAGTAGGAGAATACTCTAAATCCTAGGACATGTATGTTGAAGTATTTAGGAGTAAAGTATCATGATGTCTATAACTTACTTCATCTAGTAGAGGAAGAAAGAGAATGAGTGAAAGAACAAATTAAGAAAAAAGTTAACTAGGTGACATGGTACATGGTAATTTGTAACACTATTCCTTCAGTTTTTCTGAATATTTGAAACTTTTCATAAGAATAAACAGCATGTATGAAATTAATTCATTTTGGCTAAAAAATACCTTTATACACAAATATACTCAGAAAAAGATTTGTAAGGATATAGCCTAGATTAGGAAATCTGATAGTAAAAATATAGTATCATTTTATTTTTGATTATATGTGTTTTCTAAGTTTCCATAATAAAAATTTAATGCTTTTATAATAACAGAAATTTTAACTTTATACATTATAATAGCAAATATTAGTGAGTAGCTAATCAAGACTGAAGACTAAGCACATACTTTTATCTCCACTCCTTTTAAAAAATCACTGAAATAAAAGTAAAGGTATACATAAAGAAATATTCCCATAAGAATACAGAAAAATGATGGCATCATGAAAGAGTTCCACCAACCAACAAATAAGAGATGTCAGTAAAATTTCCAAAAGATCAGAGGAGATGGAGACACGCTGACAATGCAAGAAAGTCATAATAGCTACAACCACATATGTATTATGAGAAAGTTACAGAAAGGAAGAACTGATAGGTCCATTAGAAGAATGTCAAATCTGGGCTCAGAATCAGTCAGTGAGGCAGAGGATAGGAGTCTTAAGTATTAAGTGATTCTGAAAGCAGAATAATTAATCAGAAGTCTATGTACAAAACTTCACTACTCAGCAACCCATTCCCTCCCCAACTTTGACTGATAGAGCACTCAGATAATTTGGCATTTACCTTAAGGAGAAAAAAAACGACTTTCTCAAAGGAACTGAACATGCTGCTTGGAGAGTAAGAGGGTTTTCTAATTGAATGTTAACATCTGGGGGCCCAAAGAGAGTAGTCAGCAATCCTCCCACCCAGATCTAAGTCTAAGAGTCAACCCGCCTCATCCATACATAGGCTAAAGAGAATTACTAGGATCAAACCTATTTAGACCTCAGCAGGGTAACAGATGATCTTTCCAGAGGAATCAAGAATTATCAGGCAAACGAGGGCAACTAACCAACATAAAAGAGTAACTTAAATTTCTAAGCAATTCAGAAGGATAAAGGATAATTGAGAGAGCGCTAAAACATTCAGAAAGATTTTAGAACAAATTCTTCTGACAAAGACCAAGATGTTAAAGAGAACAAACTTCTAAGCTTGTAAAGCAAGAAGATATAAAAAAGACACAGAAGATTAAAACATCAATCTAAGAGATCCAATATCCAAATAATCAGAGTCCCATCAAAGAGAATAAAGAAAATATATGGAGAAAAGTATTATAATAGTTTTCTACTGCTGTTTAACAAATTACCCCAAATTCAGTGGCCTAAAACAATAGTTTTCTGAGGGTCAGGAATCTGGGAGCAATTTAGCTTGATGGTTCTGGCTCAGGATCTCTTGTGAGATTGCTATTAAACAAACAGCTGGACAGTATCATCTAAAAATCTGAACGGGGCTGGCAGATTCACATTCAGGCTCATTCACAGGACTGCTGGCCAGAGGCCTCAGTCCCTAACCACATAGGCTTCTCCATTGGGCTGCTAACAACATGGCAGCTGGCTTTCCCCAGAATAAGTAATCTGGGAGAGAGAAAAGACGTCAAGACAGAAGTCACATCATCTTTCATAACCTAATCTCGGAAATGACATATCATCACTTCTGCCATGCCCAAGTGGTCATGAATACCAATTCTGACACGATGTCAGAGTAGAGCACGCAGGGCATAAAAACTAGGCAGTATGGATCATGGAGGGTCATCTTGGAAGATGGCTATACTAGTTATCAAGAAAATCCTAGGAAATATTTTTCTCAGAGCTTCTGATACATGACTTTTCAGCCTGAAAAGGTCCATTAAGTACTAAGGAGAATGAAAAAGATTCACCTAGATACATATCCTAAAACTTCATATCTCTAAGAATCAAACAGTTATAAAAGTGTCACAGGAAAGGGAAAAAAATGCTAACTCACAAAGAAATAAGAATCAAATTACCACTACACTTCTTATCAAATTAATGGTAAAAGACAAGGGAGTAGTCCTTTATCAGGTATAACAAAAAATGTGTATTAACAGGAAATTTTACATTCATCCAAATGAACAATCAAGCATGACAGCAAATCAGAGTCCCATCTGGAAATAAAAAGAATCAGAAAGTTAAACTTCCAGCACAAGCATTTCTGGGAATGTACTTGCACCCCAATAAAACAAGACCTCCAAAAAGAGATAAGATGCAGGAAACACCAGATAATCCCTGTAAGAGGAAAATTCCAAGGTAATAGCTGTACAGCATGCCTACAGAGCAAATGGACCAGACTGGAACAAATTCTATGCAAAGGACAGTATGATTGAGTGGGAAGAATAACAGGGATATCATAAAGGCATGTTAGTTAGAAAAAAAGGTAGTTGGAAACTTCAGGAAAAACAAAAGACAATATAACAAATAGAAATGAGTAAAGGGTGGTATAGTTTAAGCAATTTCAAGACTGTAAGAAAAGAGGCTATGTACTAAATACAATCTCCTTAATGCGGTCTAGGAGTCAGGTCACTGGAGTCAAAAAAAATTAATGAATACTAGGCTACTATTTCAGAGAAGGCAATGGCACCCCACTCCAGTACTCATGCCTGGGAAATCCCATGGATGGAGGAGCCTGGTAGGCTACAGTCCATAGGGTCACGAAGAGTCAGACACGACTGAGCGACTTCACTTTCACTTTTCACTTTCATGCATTGGAGAAGGAAATGGCAACCCACTCCAGTATTCTTGCCTGGAGAATCCCAGGGACAGGAGCCTGGTGGGCTGCCGTCTATGGGGTTGCACAGAGTCGGACATGGCTGACGTGACTTAGCAGCAGCAGCAGCAGCAGCAGGCTATTATTTAACCCTGAAGTCAACAGCATTCAAAAAGTTATCTTGAATGTTTTTCAACATTTAGAATAAACCTTTGAATGGAAGACTTGACTGCAACTGCAAAATAAAATGTTAGCAATGTTCATTTAAAAGAAAACAAGTTGACTTCCCTGGTGGTAGAGTGGATAAGAATCCACCCACCAATGCAGGGCACATAGGGTTGATCCCTGGTCCAGGAAGATTCCACATGCCACAGAGCAACTAAGTCTGTGCACAGGAACTACCGAGTCCATGCTCTGGAGCCTGCCAGGTCACAACTACTGAGTCTGCCTGCTGAAGTTTGTGTGCCTACAGCCCATGCTTCACAAGATAAGCCACCACACTGAGAAGCCTATGCACCATAACGGAGACCCCATTCACTGCAACTAGAGAAAAGCCAGAACACAGCAACAAAACCCCAGCACAACCAAAAATAATAAATAAATAAAAAGATATGTTAAAAAAGGAAACAAGTAACTTCTAAGAAGCAGAACGTATTGATGATGAAAAGAAAAATGAAAGATAGGGGTGCCTATTAGTTCATTTTATATGAAGAGATATGAAGAAACTGGCTATAGATAGAACACTTAATACACATTATAATTATCTTTAATGTGTAAAAACCAAAAAATTGTAGTATCCATTTTTGGAAAGAAGGAGGAAGAGAAAACATAGAAAAAGGAAAAGCAGTATCATGAACTAAATCGTCATTTTCACACAAGAACTGATTTGCTATCGGTTAATCCAATAAACAGAACTTAGTATACTTTACATCAAAGTTATATCCTGAATATAAACTCCACTGTTGATGGTTTAGAACACATTATGCGAAATCTGGACTGACCCTCCTCTTCTGAACATCAGTTATGTGTGCTTATGTGCATGAGAATGTATTTGCATGTTTGAACATACATTCTTGTATGTCAGCATTTTTGTCTAAAATTGAAAAAAAGAGAGAGGGAAATCACTGAAATGCAAGAAGTAGTCAGGGAAAGGAGTATCCTGTTAACTGAAGACAGATTAGTCGAGATTTAATCTATTTCTCCTATGTCTGTAAAAGATTACTCACAGGAAAATGGCATCCTCTCTCATTGTAAAATGCTAATACTAATCCTAATGGAAATGAGAGGTGCACCTGATTTTAAGAAACAGTGAACGTACAAACAACAAGAGAAACTCAAAGTATCTGAAAACTATTTTAAGGATCTTAGAATAATTTCACAGGAAAAAATCAGAATAAGTAAGTTCATATTGATGAACCTTATAAATCTAAAGGGCAGTTTAACAGAAGAGAGCAGCAAAATACTACTGTATTACTACCATCAAGAACTTTCTAACTGCTGCAGCTAACTCAACAACAGAATGGACCACCTAGGTCTGATCTTCCATCACTCCATTGTTTAAATAAAGACCAGAAATCATCTGTCTATAATGTTAAAAACTGGTGGATGATTGGACTGGATAAGTACTATGGTAATAACTATGAGTGTTCTAAACTAATAAATTTTGACTTACCAACATCCATGGCAGTTTCCATGAAGCTTTTCTGTCGTGATGCAAACTCTGCAAGCAATTTCTGCTGTCTTTCTCTAGCTTTTTGTCGCCTATATTAAACAGAAATAAAGTGTTAAGTACCAGAAACACTTAAGACATATCTACTATCTTTCAGGAGTAAATAATGTATGAAAGGGTCCCTGTCACACAGTTAAGAACAACCAAATTTTTGTATTGTGTTTTAAATTTCATGTAAAGTTTTATTGTCCTTAAAGGATTCTGCTGCTTTTAAATGGTCTGAAAATCACTAGGCATAACAGGTAAAAATTAAAGAAAAAATTTACTTTAAAATGTGAAATAATAACTAAAGTCGACAAAAAATTTTCCAACTACACAATTTCCTAAGTATATGTCAGTTCACAGCAAGAGCAAGAAGAGCTTTAGCTAACACTCATAATTTAACCCCAGGTACAAATAATAGCAAGCTCATTGCTAGAAGAAACTATTATGTTAAGCTATGAATAGAAACTAAAAGGTAAAAATAGTCAGATTTACTGTTACCTTAAGAAAAGGTCTCTCCTAAAAGAGGATTAACAAAAAGCCAGGAAGTTTTCTAGTTTCTACTACACAATAGTACAAATTTAGCTTATTTTCTTGAAGTAAAAGAAAATCAATAAATTCACTTTATTCTATTTATTAATTATCCCTTATCTACTTCCAAAGAGCATTTTAATCTGAGGTTAACTGCAAAAAAAAAAAAAAGAGTGTAACTTATGTATAAAAAAATAAAAGTAAACTAATAAAGACAGGAGAGAGGCTTCCCCAGATTTCAAGATGCTAGCAATACTAATAAGCATAAAATTCTACCCCCAGCAAGGTAAGGGTAATAAAATAATTCAACACAAGAGAGGAGGGAGAGGAAGGAAAAAAAAGATTAAAAGGTGCGTTATATATTAACTCATCAGGAAAGACAAATTTTTCATTTGGAACAAAACTCAAAAAGGAATTTATTACAGCCCATGATACAAAGGATATTAAAAACATAATGGATGCAATATACTATAGCAGTTTCTTTTAATGACTATTCATTATATCTATCTACTACAAAAGAATTTTATTAAACTGAGATTCTATGAAGTAATTTCTATGGGAATCCTAAAAGAATTCAGTTATTAATCTGAAATGATTCAAAGATATAAAAGATAGAATTTAGAAGAATGGAATGCTAATAGTAATTTTAAGATTATTCACACATCTCCTCCCACCCATTTAGTGGAGATAATCACAAACATCTATAAAATCAAGTACTATGGCTCAGTTTACTCTAAGTTACATATATTTGCCAATACAGTTCAAGAGATTTTTAACATTCCTTTACTAATATTTACCTCAAATATAATTTAGGGTCCACATAAGAAAACTCATTTTATTATCTACTTTGCAAATACAACTCTTATATTTTTACATTTAAGCCAAAATATTGTCATCCAGGGTGATCACTCAGTCTACTCATCAAACTTGACTCCCAAAGACATTAGCCATTTAAAAATATTAAAAACCACTCCTGTCTCCTTCCTTCCTGAATATGGAAGGTGACACAGTGGCCTAGGACAGGGTGTCAAGACCCAACAGCCTGGCACAGGAGGGCATTCATGCAGGGAAAAGTTATAAGAAATTGGTTACATACAAGGGAACTAATAAAAAATTAATACTATTAAGGATTATAGGGGTCAGGTTTCTCACTGTGGGACTAGAGATTATGTTGTAATTATGAAAAGAGAGAAAAGATGAATAAAGCCTTTGGTGTTGGATTAGAATTGGGATTATCAGGTTGAACTCACAATCATAGTTTTTAATACCTCTCTCTCCCCTCACTACATCCCCCTCTTGTGCACACACTTTTTGCCCACTAAGAGAGTCTGTGAATGAGCTCATTAGAATGAGTGCATAGACTGGTTTCTAACTAATATTCTCTACTAAAAGTAACCAAGACTCTTCAGACAAATGTCTAATATAAAACACAAGATTTTCACCCAGAAAATAAGAAAATGCTCAAAGAATGGTGTGGAGAGAAATACAAAGACTTCAGAAACCAGCTTGAAGGGGCTCCCACTGGTCAAATCTAAAACAATCTGAGCATAAAGATGATTAATGAGCAGATTATAGCTCATAAAGTAAAATAGAAATCTGTTCACTCTAAACTGATACAAGCAGATAAATGAATGAACTGAAACGAAGAACAGAATACTGCAGCATCTCAAAGTATCTCTCCACAAATTATTAACACGTACTAATTACAAAGGTGAGGAAGGGGAGGATATTTACAAAGAGTAACTTGACAGTGAAGTCTAACAGATACCCCCATGACCAAGTGATCAAAGTTAATCAGTAGTAATGAAACAAATTAAAATCATGTGACAACTGATGGGATGCAGTCAAAACAAAAAAGCAACATTCCCCCTCTGCCTTCTTTTTCTTTGGCTGGGCCACATGGGCTGTGGAATCTTAGTTCCCTAACCAGGAACTGAACCTGGGCCACAGCAATGAAAGCCGAGAATCCTAAGCACTAAACCATCAGGAAACTCCCCAGCAACACTTTTTTGATATTGCTCTCAAAGATGTATCATCCAAATCCAAGCATAATGGAAAAGTAGACAAGCCCAAACTGAGGGATATTCTACAGTGCTTACTGCTCTGTAATTTTCAAAAGTGCCAAGGTCAAGAAAATAAAGGAAAAAGAGAAGACTATTCCATACTGAAGGAAATCAAAGAGATACAACAAGAAAACATGATGAGTGATTCTGGACAGAATCTTTCTGCTATAACCAACATTACTGGAACAACTGTCAAAACTTGGGATCTAAGGATTTTATCATACTAAGTAAAATGCTAATTCCTTTATTTTGAAAGGTGTACTGTGGTTATATAAGAAAATGCCCTTATTTCTAAAAGCTATGCACTGAAGTATTACACTAAAATATTCCACTGTAAAACAACTTACTCTAAAATGATCCAGAAAGTTCTTTGTATTATCCTTGAAACATTTCTGTAAGTTTAAGATTTCTTCAAAATAAAAAGGTTTTAAAAATTAAACCCATCATCAAAGGACTAAAATTTGTCACTAAGGAAGAAACGGAAACAAACAGAAATGTACTATAGATGCTCAAAGACCTATGAGACCTCCAAAAATATTTAAATAATAATAGCAGTGATAGAATATGTGTTTGGTCTTCATACTACTCCTTTATAAACTAGTAAGTTTCACCATTTCTTTAATTAAAACAGTGATTTATGCACTCTACAGCTGATCTTTAAATATGTACATGTATATTTACATTTAGAATATATAGGTTCACAAAATACTATTTCAGGTAACAAATCTGAATACCAAACTCATCTCGCCTGCACTGGCAAGCAGAATCATCTTATCCACTGTGACACCACGGAAGTCCTAGAAATGAATTTTAATACCAGTGCCAATCAATTATACTTGAGGTTTTCTTAAGAAAATTGATTGGCACTGGTATTAAAATTCATTTCGAGGACATCCTTGGTGGCACAGTGGGTAAGACTTTGCCTGCCAATGCAGGTGACATGAGTGTGATCCCTAGTGCTGGAAGATTACACATGCCGCAGAGCAACTACGCCCCTGTGCCACAACTACCGAGCCCTGGCTCTAGGGCCTGCGAGTCACACCTACTAAAGCCCACGCACCTAGAGCCGGCGCTCCACAACGAGAGAGGCCACCGCGGTGCACACTCCCGACCCACTACTGGAGAGTGGCCCTACTCTCTGGACTAGCAAAGCAACGAGAGACCCAGCACAACCAAAAATAAATAAATAAATAACTTTAAAAAATAAAATTCATTTCTGTTCTGGAATTACTGTAAATTATAGATAAGTATGTCTGTCAACTTTACTTTAGTCTGTGAGACTCTGAGCAGAGACTCAGTCACACCAGGTGACTTCAACAAAAATAAGAAAAGTAAATGGGTATCGTTTTAAATTGTGTTCTTAACAATGCATTTCTCTAGTAGTTGTCTATGATTTCTAGAAAAGGAGTATTGTTATTTTTCCCTTGTGAATTTTTTCATAATTTAGGTTATTCCTTTCTAAACTTGGACATAAATGTGCATAAAGACCATTAACAAAAAGACACAAGTTCTAGCACTTTCATACAACTCAGCAATTTTCCATTATGACCTAAGAAGTGGACATACTAAGGTTACATACAGTTACAACCCACTAGAGTTTTCTATTTGTATCTTGTTTTCTATGGAGTTAATAGGTTGTCAGGGCTTCCCAGGCAGTGCAGTGGTAAAGAATCCGTTTGCCAATGCAAGAGATGGAAGAGACTCGAGTTCCATCCCTGGGTTGGGAAGATCCCCTGAAGAAGGAAATGGCAACCCATTCCAGTATTCTTCCCTGGGAAATCCCACGGGCAAAGGAGCCTGGTGGGCTATAGTCCATGGGGTTGCAAAGAGTGGGACATGACTTAGGGATTAAACCACCATCAATCTATTATGAAAGTGATGTCAAGTTTGTCTATAGCTGAGGTACCTGGGAATAGATCATTAAGTGTATATAAACTATTCTGCCTTTATTATGAAATTTAACCCAAAACCCAAAATAAATTGAGGAAAAAAAATGTGAGACACAGCGAGATTCAAACTGATTCATTTTAATTGTTAGCTGTCTGCTACAGAATTAGTTTCAAGTCCTTGTCGATACTACCATCACGCAAAGGAAACAAGCCCATAACAAAAAAAAAGCCTTAAATTTTTAGGTTACTATTTATTACAACAGCATTAGAGCTTTTGTAAAAAAAAAAAAAAATAGCATCTGAACTATGTCCTCTAGTATCTATATCTGTCAAGAATAATAATGACAAAATGCCTTTAACCAAATAGAATAAGTTTTGATTCACTGAATGTTTTTATCTTCCTTAAAAAATAAACAGACATTATTCTATAACCAAAACAAAAGACAACCAATTTAGAAGAGGACTAATTTTAGTTAACAACAACAAAAAATTTTACCTCATTTTTAACATTCCAATTTTATCTATTAAATTCTAGGTAGTTACCAATTCAAAGTTAATGAACTTTCACCTAAATTATGTTATTATATAACAACTTCTATTAATAAAGTAGGGCTTCCCTGGTGGCTCAGAGGGAACTCTCTTAAATTTTTAATGTACTAAAAGTTTTGTGTATACTATTATAAATTATCTGTAACAAAATTATGGCAAAAATGAAGAACAGCTATGTATGATTAAATCTGCTTCTGTTACAGTTACCAAAAGATGACCTCCTAACTAATCAAATGGGACTGCCAATCTTAACTAAACTTTCATAGCATTTAACAATCTTTCTTCCTTTCTGAACCTCCTCCTCTTATGCCTCTCTAACACCATTCTCTGCAGTTTTCCTCTTATTTTACTCTAACCATCCCATTTTGAGTCACCTTTATAGGTGCTCCTTCCTTAGTTATTCCCCTTTATGTTTTTCCCTTGAGTTTTATACTAAGTGTTATCATCTTTTTATTGTCCATATTCTTCCATACACAAGGCTCTAACTATTACCTATATGCCTAAATCTGTAGCTCTAACTCAGAATTCTCACCTAAGTCTCTAACCCTGTATCTAACTGGACATCTTCACCTGGATGCCTTCCTTAAACTCAGTAACATAAAAAACTGAGCAAGTCAATTTTACCGCTAATCCTGAGCCACCTATCCTCCTTTATCTTGGTAAACAGAACATTGTTCAAAGAAAAACAGAGAAGTTTTATTAATATTATGATTTAACAACAAATTAAAGCAACTTAAAGCTTCAAAAGCTAAAACCAAAGTTTTAAAACACTGCTTGTTTAACAATTTGTGATCATAAATAGGAAAGACTGGAAAGCACTACAAGAAACTAAAACAAATTTTTAAGGATTATTAAAATTTTTCTTTTATTTTCTACTATCATTTAAAGTTGAATTAATATTTTTTTAATACCAAGAGAATTATTAGATTTCCCACAGTAGTAACAGACAGCAACTTTTCCAAAGGGGTCTACAGGTTTGTGCATCATGCTTAGTTGCTCACTTGTATCTGACTTCTCGTGACCCCATGAACTATAGCCTGCCAGGCTCCTCTGTCCATGGGATTCTCCAAGCAAGAATACTGGAGTAGGTTGCCATTCCTTTTTCCAGGGGATCTTCCCAACCCAGAGAGCGAACCTGGGTCTCTGCATTGCAGGTAGATACTTTACTGTCTGAGCTACCAGGGAAGATCTTAGAGTTGAATTAATACTTAAAAAAAAAAATAGCAGAATTATTAGGGTCCCCACAGAAATAACAGCAACTTTTCCAAAGCGGTCTAAGCTTTAGAGTAGTAATTTAATGTCAGGGTCAGTCCCAGGCTGGATGAAGCACAAGCTGGAATCAAGATTGTCAGGAGAAATATCAATAACCTCAGATACCCAGATGACACCACCCATATGGCAGAAAGTGAAGAAGAACTAAAGAGCCTCTTGATGAAAGTGAAAGAGAAGAGTGAAAAAGTTGGCTTAAAACTCAACATTCAGAAAACTAAGATCATGGCATCTGGTCCCATCACTTCATGGCAAATAGATGGGGAAATAATGGAAACAGTGATATTACTTTGGGGGGCTCCAAAATGACTGCAGATGGTGACCGCAGCCATGAAATACAAGATGCTTGCTCCTTGGCAGAAAAGTTATGACCAACCTAGACAGCATATTAAAAAGCAGAGACATTACTTTGCTGACAAAGGTCCATCTAGTCAAAGCTATGGTTTTTCCAGGAGTCATGTATGGATGTGAGAGTTGGGATTATAAAGAAAGGTGAGCACTGAAGAATTGATTCTTCTGAACTGTGAAGTTGGAGAAGACTCCTGAGAGTCCCTTGGACTGTAAGGAGATCAAACCAGTCAATCCTAAAGGAAATCAGTCTTTTTATTTCCTAAATATTTCCTAAAGGAAATATTCATTGGAAGGGCTGATGCTGAAGTTGAAACTTCCAATACTTTGGCCACCTGATGTGAAGAACTGACTCTGGAAAAGACCCTGATGCTGGGAAAGATTCAGGGCAGGAGGAGAAGGGGAAGAGAGGATGAGATGGTTGGATGGCATCACTGACTCAATGGACATGACTCTGAGCAAGCTCCAGGACTTGGCAATGGACAGGGAAGCCTGGTGTGCTGCAGTCCATGGGGTCGCAAAGGGTCGGACGCAACTGAGCCACTGAACAGAAACTCAACCAATTTAAGCTAAATGTACAAGCACTGACTATCTTTGATTCCCCTCTTCTTACAAACTATTCAGTTATGATTATAGCTAGTCTCAGATGACCAAAAGTGGGGGTGGGGGCGGTAATATAAAATCTTCAACTGCATCATACATTAGTTTAAAGCACTAAAAATAAAAATTACCTTTCTTCTTTGTCCAGTGTTTTCTTCTCTGCTGCAGTAATCTTTTTGGGTGGTACAGGAGGGGTCACTTTTCTACATATCTCTTCAATGATACGTTTGTTCATTCTGCTTTGCAATGCAGCTTTTAGTAAAATTCTTTCTACTGCAGTTATACCATCTCCATGACTATATTTAGGAATTTCTGGTTGGATTAAAATTTCTATGTCATCAAGCCAAGGAGGATAGTAGGAATTTTGTTTTCCTGAGAGTTTGTGGTGAAGTTTAATTAACAAAGACAATATACTTTCTTTAATTTCCAAAATGGCTGTAGTTAACTGTGGAGCTGAACCAGGTGCAGACCATTTACTTGAAGTTTTAGGACGAACCACTTGATTTGCTTCACTGTTACTGCGATTGATGATCTCTTGAAACTTCTTTCTGCGCTCTGCTACTAAGCTGAAAACCTGAGCTGTACCAGAATTCTACCATTCAAACAAGAAAGAAGGAAAAATCAAGAGAAGGTTATTCAGGGTCAGTTTTAAAATACATTAGCATTACATTTTCCCAAGGATATGATCAAAGTTTCATCCAAAGATTTATTTAATAGATTTGTTCTTTAAGTAAATTTTCCCCTTGACTTCTCTCAAATATACTTAGTCCCACTCAATCTGGAAACAACAATGAGGAAAAAGGAGATTATCCATAGTAACACTTCTTTTGCAACCCCCCTAAGCCCATCAGGGAAAACAGACAAAGCTTCAGTAGTATCTACAGCCATATTCAAAAGGAATCATAAACTAAGACTTTCATCAGTTTAAAGGAATCAAAGCTATCCGACATTCAACAAGAATACTATACTCCTGACTAACTTCTAGAAGACCATGATATCATCCACTTAAGAAAATCATAAATTAATTTTTTCCAAGTTAATTAATCTTAAATGCTAATTAATTTCATTTTTTAAGAACTTTAAAAGTTTGAAAATTACTTCTAACATAAATGCTTTAAGTTACTAAAATGAAATAAAAAGATGAAAAATTAATCTTTCATATTTAATATAACTATATTTATTTGAACAGATTTTTAAAAACTATTTTTCTGAATAATTTATCTTCAAAATACCCTTTTTGCTAAAGCAGTCAAACCACATTAGGGCTCTTAGAAATCATCTTATAATTAAGATACAAGTCAGTTTAATAGATTTCACTAAATTTTTTTAAGCAAGCATAGAAACAATGCTTCAATCAGCTGAGCTTTTATGAGCTTAATATACATTATTTTTTTTTAACGTTCAAGCTGTTTGTCAAAGTTCCCTCTACCAGCATTAGAGGCAAAAGCTGCCTCTTACAGACTGCAATATTTTAATTAAAATTCTTTATGGTGTTCACAGAAAAAGCATACTGTCAAAGACAAAGTTCCTACAAATGAACTCTTTCAATAAGAAATGTATGATTCAATGTTCTTTACTTGCAAAAATCTAGACTATAGGAATTAGAAGTATTTAAGTTTAGATATTGCCATGTCATTTCAAGATTTTTCATTTCTGCTTTTTATAAATTAATTAAGCTACATGCAATAAGAGAGCTTATGTTTTAAATGAGTCCAAATACACAACATAAGAAGTTTAAGCTTTGTGTGGGCTTATTTTATCAGTTAATTAACTATCATATAAGCAAAAAGGGGGGGGGTGTGAATGGCATGCCACCAGCAACTAAAGATAAAATTTATTTTGATTTCAGAAACATTCATTTTTAAGATGTTAGTAACAATGCTAAATGTGCTTCTTATAATTGGCCCAAAATACCAACACTACTAAGAAAAGCTCACTATTAAATATGCTGTATTATTTTTTAAGTTCAATAATGTGGATTTTCTTTAAAAATAAAGCCTAAATTACTGCATTTTAAAAAGAATGCACACATACATTAAATGTTTTTTTATTCTAACCATATTAACTAAACACACACATATACACACAAATACTTCAGCATTTGTCTCCATTTCCAGTTAAAGCCACATTGCTGGTTAATGCAAGTATCATATACATCTACCTCTCTTTGAAGAACTTTAGGCCGACGTGAACTCTGGCAGATTAAAGGAAAAAGATGGGTGAGGCAGAAGTTGCTTAGATATATCAGAGTTGCTTAGATATAAAGGACAATTTAAAGTTATCTATAACCACATTTATGTTTTTTTTGGATATGACTGTTTTTGTTGTTGTTTTCTTGCTAAATCATGTTCAACTCTTTTCAACCCTATAGACCACAGCCTGCCAGGCTCCTCTGTCCGTGGGATTTCCCAGGCAAGCATACTGGAGTGGTTGCCATTTCTTTCTCCAGGGGATCTTCCCAACCCAGGGGTTAAACCCACGTCTCCTGCACTGGAGGCGGATTCTTTACCACTGAGCCACCAGGGAAGCCCTAGGATATGGTAAGATGATCTAAATGACACATCCTAATATAATGAAGTCTTTCCCTTTTTTGTTCTCACTTTTACACTTACTTGTAAAGATCCCAAGCTGTCAGAGCTGGTACTTGCAAGTGAGTCTCTCTTCACTTCTGGAGCAGTCTCTGGAACTCTCACTCTAACATAATTTATAAAGTGTCGCATATTCGATACTAAGTTACTACCAGGAAACCAACTGTCATGACAACGTTCAGGTCCACATGCTGATGCCTGAAACATAAACATAATGAATACAAATCTTGTCAGTCAGGTCCAAGGTACAATGGAGATGTAACAAGCCCAAATAATAGTTCACTTCCTGTTATATCCCTTAATCCCTTAAAGTCACATTTACGAACTACAAAGTGCGAATAAAACCAAATGCAAACAGAAAATTTAAAAACAAACTGCTCGATGCTAACATGGAAGTCAGCTAAACTTCTCCAGAAGAAAATACATTTTTCAATTTGGAAATATGCAGTACAGGATACTTTTCACCACCCGTTAAAAATAACTCATAATGCAGTCAAATAACGCTAATTTGGACTAACTGTGGAAGGAAGTCTGAAAAATCTATCAAAAGTCTGACTTATTCTTAGAGGAATATTAATGATTTTTTTAGTATCTATGAAAGAATATATGTTGACTCAGCTTAAGACTACTAAGTACTGCCTAGCCTTTCCACTTGTCTATCGCTGTTGTCTTTTTGTATGGAGGGAATGAGAAAAATATCAATTAACTGTAAAATCAATTTGTAGTAACCAACAATTACTTTCATGGAAATGATACTTTTAAAGTCCTGAAACACATTAACAACTTATATTCTCAAGTAAACATTCTCCTTTACAACAAATATTACTCCATTAACTTAAAATCTTTACAGAAAGAATTTGCTATTCAAAAATAAAATCCCTAATAAAATTATTAGAATTTCTAGACTGAAGTCCTAACATAATTATTCACCTGTGTGTGTGTATGTGTGTGTAGTTCAATTGCTCAGTCATGTCCCACTCTTTCTGACCTCATGGACTGTAGTCCACCAGACTCCTCTGTTCATGTGATTTTCCAGAAAAGAATACTGGAGTGGGTTTCCATTTCCTTCTTCAGGGGATCTTCCTGACCAGTAACTATAAAAATGGCACTAGTGGTAAAGCACCTGCCTGCCAGCACAGGACATGCAGGTTCAATCTCTGGGTTGCGAAGATCACCTAGAGGAGGAAATGGCACCCCATGCCAGTATTCTTGCTGGGAGAATCCCAAGCACAGAGGAGCCTGGCACACTACAGCCCATAGGGTCACAAAGACTTGGACATAATTGAGCATCTGAGCACAGCACAAATATGCACTAACAACTTTTCTTAGATCTACATATTATGAATTACAAATTTCAAATTCAGTAATTCTATAAATGGGAGTTTTATATATTAGTGAAATCTCTAAAAGAACATATGTAGTTGAAGATTTAAAAGGGCCTTTTCCAAGCTCCTAAGAAGATTTTTTTTCTAAGTATGATACTCAGACAAAATAAATACCTTCAAGATGACATGCAACCTTTCATTAAGGCATATCACAACTTTAACATTTAAAAATATAAGAAACTACTTACCTCTTCATCTGATTCCTCTTCAGCTGAATTTTCAAGTCCTAATTCAATCAGATATAAAACCATACAGAGTACATGTTCTGAAAGATTTTGATGATCCATCAAAATCTTTAAAAAGAGAAAAAAATGCCCCATATTACTTTTTTCCATAAAACATATTTCACTTAAATATCAAAAAGTATTTTAACCTTATAGACCAATGTAACATAATATATATGTGTTATATATACATATATGTGTTATACATATAATATATACATATGTTATACATATCATATATACATATGTGTGTTATACATATCATAATCAGATATGTAAGTAAGTAAACATATACCTTAGTGAAAAGACAAACTAAAACCTAAAAAACAGGTTCCCCTCCCAGGATTACACAGTATTTTAGGCAATATTCAGAATCATTAGTTCACTGATCAGCTAAAGTTTAACACATTAAATAATCCACTAGAACAATTATTATAAAAATACCAGTATCTAATAAAGTAATTTAACAGGAATATTTTACATCCTAAGTTATTGACACTTTTCTCCTGATTACAAGGATATCAGATAAATGTTTGTTAAATAGAACAGTTCATGCAAATGTGTTTAGCATAGCACCTGGTATATAATTGGGAGCAAAATAATTGTTTATCGAACACTAATATTCTTAAAATCTGTCTCTCAAGTTACAGTCCTGAGCTTGAGTGTTCTGCACTCAGTGTTCCTTGTTCAGTTCTGGCACACACTGTGTACATGTGTATGCAACATGCGGTTTATACAAGAAAGGAAGAACGAACAAAGTGGTTAGGAGACAGGTTGCGCTGAGGAAATACTGACAAATCTGACCTTATAAATGGATTATGCAAGCCTTACACATTTTATGCAGGACTCAGTGGGCTAACCTATCCCAATCACTCATTCAGTATAATGCAACAAACGATTAACCAGAAGACACATAAAATACCGTAAGGAAAAAACAGCCTGGTAGCCATCTTGTTGTCTTCATTATTTTAAAAAAAAAAGAAGAAAGCCAGCCAGTCAAACTAGAGCTTCTGTGGGGAGCGGCACTGTCAGCCACAGGTGAGACTAGGGAGAACAAGAGAGAGGCCAGTCTAGGCTGAGCCTCCTAGAAACTGCCCAGACAGCAGAGAGGGCTTGGAAAGGCCTTAGTCACTTAGGAGTTAATCTACTGTGACTAAAAAATTAAGACTTTCAGTGCACTGATTTTCCAATGCTCAATCTGACTACTGAGAAGACTTTTCCATTCATATTTTGTGTGGCACAATGGTGAGGAGAACAGACTTTCAAAACCTTTTAAAAACCTGATTTTTTAAACAAATTTTGAATATGCGTAAGCTATTTGATCTTGAACAACATCTGGTCTTAAGTTTCCCCATCTTTAAAACTGGAATAACAGCCCAGAATTATTGCGAGGATTATACGATTAACATCTTTAATTTGCTTCAAATAGTATCTAGCAACTGGTGTTCAACAAATAGTAGGGAGGTGGTGTAAACGGATGGTGGGAAGAACAGGAGAGCAGTAAGAGGGGACTGAAGGTTGACAGGCAATAGAGGTGATCCTTTCTAACCCAAGACTTTACACGGAGGAAACCAAGGTTCAGCGACACACTCAGCTAGCGTAAGCAACACTAGAACACAGATTTCAGACTTCCAATGACTGTATACCATTACTATTATGCCTCCTTTTAATAAATAAAGCATTATTAGCTAAAATCAAATAAACTTTAGCTTGAAAACCTGTGGCGTTACATACAGCTTCAAATGCATAACTTTAAGGTTAAGGAAGCAAAAAAACATTTTTAGGTACTACAATAAAAGAGAGGATGGTTTCAGCAGAGTTTTATTAACATGTTCTATATTAAAGTTTTTTAATATTAAACATGGCAGGAGATGAAATGGTTTACTGACATTGATTTTTAGAAAGTTGACCTGCCAATGCAATGTCAATTAAAGGTTCTTCATAATCATAAAGTCAGGAATGATATTACAAAATTGAGATTTTTAAAACTTGTTCATAGTAACCTTGTAAAAACTAAATACTGCCTTTCTATTTTTGAGGAAATACTCTTATACTAAGCAAACGAAAATGTTGAAAAAATATAACTTGAAAGGACACAAATCATTTGCAGTAGTCTTCTTTAATTTTTAAATCAAGATTTACTGACTAATTCACTTATTTAACCTTATTCAGTTATTTAACCTCTAAAACTCAAAAAAACATATCTGAGGTCTTCCCTGGTAGTATAGTGGATGGAAATCCGCCTGCCAATGCAGGGGGCACAGGTTCGATCCCTGGTGCAGGAGGACTCCACGTGCTATGGAGCAGCTAGGCCCATGAGTCACAACTACCGAGCCTGTGCTCTGCAACAAGAGAAGCCCCCACAATGAGAGGCCCACACACCGCAACCAAGAGTGGTTAGTCCCCACTTGCCCCAACTACAGAAAGCCCACATGAGGCAATGAAGACCCAGTGCAACCAAAAATACATAATTAAATGCTTAAAAACATATCTGAAAGATGAGAATAAAAACAGAACTGTCACTCATAAGGATTTCCACTAGAATTAAAATAATGTATATATGTGTACACAAGGCATTTGAAACAAAATCTGGCACTAAGTAAACACTGAAAAATGTCTATAAAAGATCAAAACTATAAATATTCTTTTAATAAGAAAAATATTCTACTATTTTAATTAAAAAAGAATATTTTAAATTATTTTACAGAATAATTTTCTTAGAAATTAATGAAAATAAACCATTCAATTGTTTTTTTTGAGGCCCATGTCTAAAATTTTAACAGGAGTAATTTTTGCACGTAAAATGAAAAAATGATCATGGGGTAGAGTTAAAAAGAATAGAAGGTACAGAAATCTAAAACCTGTATTTGTTTATATCTCAAACATTAAGAAAAAAACAAAAATGTCTGCTAACTAAATGTAAATATTAATTTTCTTAAATAATTTAAATAATATATATGTAGTGATTGGAAATTTGTTAACAGATAGGCATACTTTTTACTTTTAAGTTAATTTTTAATTTTTCAAATTCTAATTAGAAGAAACAATAGCTTTTTTCTTCCTTTATATCTAACTGTATACTAATTCCTGTCTGAAACTGATAAGATGAATAGTTTCCCATAACAAATGGTGTAGCTCTGTTATTTTCCAACTCAGATTTAAAATTAGAAGAATACAATTCACATACATGTGATTATGACATATCCTCACACATCTTAAATATATAAATACACTTTGCTTTATAAATGGTACTTTTATGTAATATTATCTTTTGGCATTTTTATTTAAGAATTATGGTAATAAACTCTAATCTAGTCTTCTTAGTCAAATTACTACTGTACCTTGTAAAGCAGAGTGAATAGCACAATGTGTAAAGTTTTACAGTGCAAAAGTCTCATGAGACCTTTATAGCTGGGATGGAGTGGTGTCCTTTTCTTATAGGGTGGCCAAGGATTTCCAGGGAATTTTCCACTCTGTTTTAAACTATAAAAATAAAATAAAACCAAAATTAGATGATAGACACAAGATTAAACTGTGATTTAAATGGTGATTTCACAGCTTCAATCACATAAGATACATGCTACTTTAGCACTTTTTATAATAACTTTATGTACAGACCAGTAAACTTCCTCTACCTTTTTCTGGATATACCATACTATTGATTCATTACTATTGAACTCACAGCCAAGAGCACTGTAACAGCCTGAACAAAGCTTATCGAACAACAAATCTTCTCTGTAAGGCACATGAAAGCCTTCTTGCCCTCAGGAACACTACACAGTACTCTGGTATTCCATGTGGGAGACATTCTAAACAGCAAAATCACCAAAGGACAAAAATTCAAAAACATAGCGCTGAACTGACCATGAAAAGGACACTTGTCTATAGTATGAGCTGAAACAAGAGGGCAGAGTTTTGCTTTTCCCCACCTGAATCTAGGTGCCCTCTGCACATCCACTCAAATCTGAAAATAACCAGTAAGGTGCTCTGAGTATTGATTCAAAGTTTACAAATAAATTTACCAAGTAATCAAATTAGCAAGTATAGAACTTGAAAATAATGAGGATCAATTGTATATGATAGAAGTAGCATTACAAATCAGTGAGAAAAGCATGGATTCTTCAGTAAATAGTCCTGGAGCTGGTTTTCTACAGGGGGAAAAAAATAAGTCACTACTTCGCTCTATAAAAATCAACTCCAGGTGGATTAAAGATCCAAATATAAAAAAATAAAACTTGAGAACTAATAAAATTTAGACAATCTAACCAAAAAACCATCAAAGATAATCCATACACCACTTTCAACGCAAGAATCATGAAGGGAAATTATGAAGTTTTTTTTAAAGGCTCAATTTCACCCAGTAATCCAGAGAATGTATGTCATACATTCAGCATTCAAAGTTAAAATGACATAATGAACATAAATATTTAATTTTACTTTCACTCACAGTATTTTTTCAAGATGAAAGCACAGGATAAGGAAAATCCAAAAAGGAAAAGAAAACGAAAATTTTGTTAATCGGAAAGTAAATGGCTATGTGGATGATTCTACTAAACCTGCTGCTGCTAAGTCGCTTCAATCGTATCCGACTCTGTGTGACCCCACTGACGGCAGCCCACCAGGCTCCGCCGTCCCTGCAATTCTCCAGGCAGGAACACTGGAGTTGGTTGCCATTTCCTTCTCCAATGCATGAAAGTGAAAGTGAAGTTGCTCAGTCGTGTCCAACTCTTAGCGACCCCATGGACTACAGCCTACCAGGCTCCTCTGCCCATGGGATTTTCCAGGCAAGAGTACTGGAGTGGGGTGCCATTGCCTTCTCCACTAGTAAACCTAAGAAAGCCAAATCAAAAGAAGGCAAGGGGGAAGGCTGAAAATCAACCCCAATGACTCTGCAGAATACTTAAAAGGCTCAGAAACTGGAAGCACCTGGTACTTCAATAATTGGGAGTTGAGCGTGTGCTTGCATGTTCAGTCATGTCCGACTCTTTGCGACCCCATGGATTGTATGTAGCCCACCAGGCTTCTCTGTCCATGGGATTATCCCAGCAAGAATACTGGAGGGGGTTGCTGTTTCCTCCTCCAGGGGATCTTCCCAACACTGGGATCAAACCCGCATCTCCTCTGTCTCCTGCTCTGGCAGGTGGATTCTTTACCACTGAGCCACCTAGGAAGCTGGAATTGAGGAGATTGGAGGCTAAAGTGAGGACTGGAGGAAAACTGCTTCACCCCATTTCAATAGAATTCTGGCTAGAGAATTCATCTGAAGAAGGTAAAACACAAGCACAGTTTAGGGTGGGAGGATATGCGGTTAAAGTCATCAAATGCATTTTGATTCAGAATACTTAGGCTTTGACTCCATTTCATTTACAAAATAATGGCAGGCAGACCACTATATTCTGGGCAATATTTGAAAGTACTTCTTTGAGAAATCTTACACCACCAAAAAGAAAGTTTCAAAGAGACTAACATAGGGGCTTCTCAACAAACCTGCTTGCTCAAATCACCCCAGAGTAAAGCTCAGGATCCACAACGTCCACTAACGCACTGAGAGCTAGCACTTCCTCACAAGCAGGCCAGAATCATTAGCTACCCTAAGAACACTTCCAACATGAAAGCTAGAGACCTAACAGTGGAAGACTCAGCTAAAGGGAAAGGATATTATGCAGGTAGGGGAAAGAAAGTTTTAAAGATAAAAATTACAAGAAGAGACAAAATGCTTTCCTGTTAAACCTATATAACATAGGTTTGCAAGGGGAAAATTGGTGCAGCCCACATAGCCATATTAGCAGAATTTCCTGACATCTGAATGAAACAAGAACACTATAAAAAGGAAAGAACTAATTCATAGTCTGGTCTCCATACAGGAGTTGATTTTTCCTGAATATCTTCTGAGACAATGATAGGCTAAGCTGGCTTTTTAGGCATTTCAAGATCCTTCTGTCCGTGGGTATGTTGAGAACAAAGGCACACTCTTAAGATGCTGATGTGATTCCTCAACATAATATTGATGAGAAAAAACAATACAGGCAAGAGAAAGAAGAGGAAATGGCAGCTTCTCAGGAAACTGCTGATATTCCAGGATGTAGCCATAGAATTTACTCAGGATGAGTGGGAATTTATGGACATCACTCAATGGGAACTATACTTGGTCTCCCTAGGTCCTGTCTGTAAGCCAGACGTGGTTACCTTTATGGAGCAAAAGAAGGATCCCTGGGACATGAAGGAAATGGAGACAACAGCCATAAATCTAGGAACTGGGGCTACCACCCAAGAGGAGAATGGTGACTTCAGGGTGAGCTCAAGATTTCTGGGGCACCACCCTATTATTACCTTACCACCAAACAATCAGAAAAAAGTCGCATACCCTGTGGCCCTCCCCCCAAATTTTGCCTATAAAAACTTATCTCTAAAAACCATGGGGGAATTTGGGGTTTTCTAGAGCACAAGCCTCTTGTTCTTTTTGCTTGGTCCTGCAATAAACCCTTCTCTGCTTAAACAAAAAAAAAATTACCATTAACATACCAGAGAAATAAGCTGTATCTATGATTCAAGAAGAGTGTGTCATTACATTGCTTAAAAAAAAAAAAAAAAACTGGTTTCTATATAATACTATAGTGGCTACATATAAGCATAATTTTAAAAATAATTCCAATAGTATATAATAAAATGTTTTAATTATATTTCATTTAGCATAGAAAAGCAATTTTTAGCTTTTATTTGTTTGCTTTAAGCACTAGGCCCCTAAATATGCAATGCCTAGATTAATAAAGTGTTCTGACATAAAGGTTATATATTTGTTTAAGGCAGCAGGTAACATCATTTGACTACTCTTTAAAATCATTAATGGAATAATGTAAACAAAAAGCTACATGACAGAAAAAAAAATTTTTAAGTGACTCAAACCAACACCTAATTACTGACTAGTTTGAGACAAAAATGACACGTATAAACTCATACAACATACTTTAAAACATGGGCCAACAACCATTAACCTTCAAGATGGGAAGCAACATAAGTATCAGAAATTAGAGTTCAAAAAATTTGCTTTCCAGCTGAATTTAAAATAACCACTATCTAAAAACCACATTTGTCTTTTGGAAATGGCCTAGATTATAGTTCCAACACTGCCATTAACAAACATATTTCACTGAACTTCTCTGGATCAAAATGTCCTCGTATATAAAATATAATACTAAATTGAATAAATGGTTTTCCAACTGTTGGTTTGTTTTGTTCTTGTTGGGTTTTGTTTGATTTTTCACTTTAAAAGCTGAACTGTCCACTAAAGGGTATTTTGGAAGGGAGTGAGGAGAGCGAGATGAGCCACCTTCGCTTTTTTAGCCCTCCTCTTGCTACTGCCCAGCTTTCAGTGATGGCCCCCAAGACATTTCTACAGAAGCTGGAGAGAAGATCTTGAAGGCTTTTTACAGCAATTTTCCAGCAAAGATCGAAGCATCACACAAAGAAAATGGCTTATTTTCACTTAAACTTTCAGCACAAAAAAATTTAAGAAACTTAATTTTCATTCATTTAGCAATTACTGATTATCTACAAAGTGCCTAGTAACCAGGTAGATTCTGGAGACACAACAGCCTTAATTTACCTACTCATTTTCTCCATAATTCTTCAAAATACCTTTCTATTACCTTCTTGAAATAAAAAAATATCACACTAAGTAAAATCAGTTTCACCACTTTTGTTCCTTAAAACTAAAAGAAGATGAAAATGACCAATAGCCAATAAGCCCCACACTTTAGGGTTATTTCCCAGTTGTGTTATAATAAAAAGTGAACCAGTCAATTATGCTATCATATGAGACATATCAATAAAAGAAAGAGATGTTATATTTCATATACAAAATAAATTTCAAAACAATTAAGTTTTATATAGATACAAACATATTCTTCATATCCATACTTATTTTAAATATACAAAATATTATTGGGTTACTATAGTTTGTGCATAAAATTTCACAGATTTACATGAAAATGATTTTAATATGAAGCTAACATGTATTTCTGTTATTATTCTTTCATTTTAAATACACACTTCTTTAAAACAAAGATTTTCAAACTGTCAAGAAACATCACAGCATTTCAGAAATATTTCTAAGAAACTATAAAGGCATTGTACAGGAATTCAAAAACAAAATGAGGAGAATGAGAGAATGAGAAAAAATATAAAGCAAAATAGGAGAGAGGAAATTTAAAGCAGTTACAAGTCAAAATATGACATGGTTCTAAACAACTAATAACACAAAATAAGTCAGAAAATACAAGGTACCTACAAACAGAAAAGGTTACCTGTATGTCAGTATACGGTTAAACCAGCTTTCTCAACCTTGACACTAATGACATTCGAGGCCAGAAATTCTTAGTCGTGGGGACCAGACCTAGCCTATGCTACATGTCAACTTTAGCCCTCTGAAGTCTGTAGACAATGGCAAGTGTCCCCTGGAGGACAAAATTCATTCTGACTGGGAACCACTGGTATAAATGAAGGAAATTAACTTCTCAAAGCTCAAGTAAAAATCTTCTATTTGAAAAATAAAAGACCACAGTTCTCTTTGCTTTACAGAGTGCCTGGTATATAATAATGCACTCAGTAAATACATGTGTGTATGTTCAGTTGAGTCTGACTCTTTGTGACCCCATGGCTGTAGCCTGCCAGGATCCTGTGTCCATGGAATTTTCTAGGCAAGAGTACTGGAATAGGTAGCCATTTCTTCCTTCACAGGATCTTCCCAACCCCAGGATCAAACCCACACGCCCTGCCTCTCCTGCACTGGCATATGGATTCCTTACCACAGAGCCACCTGGGAAGCCCTTACTCAATAAATGTGCATTGCCAAATTGAATTTCACTTTTAAAACTGATAACATTAAGTATTTAATGACTCTTTCAAGGCCTGGAAAGCTTCAGGCCAATCCTAGTCCAAATTGCTACGTATTACAAAGTAAAGCAGAATAATAAAATTAACTATATATTCACTTCTTACATATTCAATGACAAGCTACCACACACTCCCCCTGAAAAAAAGCAGAGGCACTTAAGACAACAAACAGTATTTATGAAGGCCAGACTAGGTTTTCCATGGAAATGCTTCCTCCCACCCATCTTTCATTTTCAGCATGAACAATTTCAAATTTATTTACTCAATGAACAACACTGTGAATGTCTATTATGTGCCAGCAATGAGATAGATTCTGAAGATATAAAAGAGAAACAGACAAAAATAACTTCCTTCAAGTAATAAGAAAACAAACAAAAAAAAGCAAAAAAATAGTTGTAAAAAGCAAACAAATAGTTACACAACTATACAAAAAGTATATAAAGAGGTTGCTAAGAAAGGAGAATCTAAGGCTATCTCCCCAAGAGTTTTAGAGAAAAGTAGAGAGAAATGCCATTTCCTTCTCCAACGCGTGAAAGTGAAGTCGCTCAGTTGTGTCCGACTCTTAGTGACCCCACGGACTACAGCCCACCAGGCTCCTCTGTCCATGGGATTTTCCAGGCAAGAGTACTGGAGTGGGTTGCCATTGCCTTCTCCGAGGGGAGTGGAGAGCATGCTAAAATTCTACATTATAAACTTTCTTCAGATGTATCTATGATGGTTCTTAAATTCAACATATATCTATTACTGCAAAGTCTTGGCAAAGAGAAGTTTCAATTATACCCAATATCTGTATTTACACTTTGATAGTTATATGAACAAATATTTTCTCAAGATCAAATACATTTAAATCATTTCAAACTTGTTTTCAAAATGTTTGTGCACAAATGAACTGAGCACAAATGAAAGATGATATTCTATAATGCTCAGCAATACATTAAGCATTTAATGTTTAAAAATAGGAGGAAATATTGGGTTGGCCAAAACACTGATTCAGGTCTTCCTGTAAACTCATGGAAGAGCCTGTACAAACTTTTTGTTCTTGCTGTTGTTCAGTTGCTCAGTCATGTCCAACTCTGTGCCAACCCATGGACTGTGGCCTACCAGGCTCTTCTGTCCATGGGATTACCCAGGCAAGAATACTATAGGGGGATGCCATTTCCTCCCCAGGGGATCTTCCTGACTTAGGGATCGAACCCATGTCTCCACATCTCCTGCACTGGAGACAGATTCTCAACTAGTGACCAGCAGCAAAGACCCCGTAAGAACTTTTTGGCCAATACAATAATACATTAAAAAGCAATATACAACAATAATATATAAGACTGAATTCTCCATTAAAAAGATAGCCTCAAAACTTTTCTGTAATTATCAACATTTTAACTATTTTGTTAAACATTTACATAGAAAATTCATTTTACTTTGGCTATTTTCCCAGTTGTTAAGAACACAGCAATGTTACCACACTTTTTGTAGTTACCCATCATCTCTGATATGAGACCATTTTATTCTTTTAACTTGTGCCTCCTCTACTGGTTTAAAAGTAGAACAACACAAAATCAAGCTTTGCATTCCACTGGTCAAATAGCAACTAAATAAGTTTGTTATTTTTTATGCTTATTAGTGTTTTCTATAATTTATTTGGATCAAGATCTAGAGAACATAAATCTCAGCCATATTCTTTTTTAATCTTAAAATATTTCTTTCCTCTAAAGACTTTAAGTATACTTTAATGAGAGCATTATCACATTTGTGTTATAACTGAATTTTTTTTATAAACAGAAGATATCCATTATTATACTAATCAATATAACAGACTTACAATGCTGTGTATCTGTCCATTGCAGACTGCACGTCTCTACGGTAAACTGTTCGAAGAATGACCATGACGGGGTCAAATTCGTGATCCCAGACTTCAGCTATCATTCAAAAGAGAGCAGAAGGAAAACAATGATGACTTCTTAGGAATCAAGCCGATCTCTAATGACTGTGCGTGCATGCTGAGTCGCTCAGTCGTGTCTGACTTTCCTGCAGCCCCATGGACTGTAGCCCGCCAGGCTTCTCTGTCCATGGGATTTTCCAGGCAAGAATACTGGAGTGGGGTGCCGTTTCCTCCTCCAGGGTGTCCCCAGAGACCGAACCCACGTATCCTGCATCTCCCGTACTGGCAGGTGATTCTTTACCACTGAGCCTCTAATGACTAATTACATTTCAGTATATCTTAAATTTAAAAGACGGTAAAGTTTAATTTGAGTGAACTTCTCTGGTGGTTCAAGAGTAAAGAATCTGCCTGCCAATGCAGGAGACACAGCTTCAATCCCTGGGTTGAGAGGATCTCTTACAGAAGGAAACTGCAACCCACTCCAGTATTCTTGCCTTGGAAATCCCATGAACAGAGGAGTTTGGCAGGCTACAGTTCATGGGATCACAATGGAGTAGGACACAACTTAGCAACCAAACAACAACTTTTGGAGCAAGGAAATGGTAAAACAGATGAGAAGTGATGTCCACTACCCACACTCATGTTAACAAGAGTAGGCCTGCTTTCATTGCTTTTGTGAAATAAATTCATTTAAGGCTTAATTCCCCCAAACTACAAATTTAAACACATTTTTTAAAAAATGTTAAAAACAACTCATCCATTCCAACTCTTATTTTACAAAGAAGAAGTCAAACCCAAAGAAAAAAACTGACTTTCTCAACATCACACAACTAGCTGATACAATTCAGTATTATATGTGAATGTGACACTCAATTTCTTGATTCTGATTTCAAATGTCCAGTGCTCTGCCTCAGTGTCTCAAAAATTACTGTGTGTGACAACCATCCTATAGAGATTGGTAAAAAAGCAGATTTCCACAATCTATCCCCAGAAATCTAGACGAGAGCAGACTGGGGTTTAGGGATAGAAAATTGTATTTTCATAACGACCCCAACATGAATAAGTCTGAGAAAGGTAATGGTCACATCACACGTTATTAATAAGCATAGCACTATACAAGAACATCATCCTACTTCTAAGCGCATCTAAATTTTAGATACAAAATGTTCTCTACAATAAAGAAATACTGTGCTTTTCCTTTAATGGAATATATTCCAACCAGAGATCCTGGATTGTTCTTGCTATCTTTGTGAACTCTCTGAAAATTCCCACATGATAAGGCTTATTTTGGTGCCTTTTATCAAACACAGTACATGTTATTTACAACTTCAAAGTGGGCATCATTTTTTCACTTAGACAACCAGTGTCAGGGGTCAGGGGTGCAAGAAACCTGTAACCTCCACTTTCTTCAAAATTTCAATTTAATGAATATGTGAGAGTGAAGAAGAAAAGATCATGGATCAAAATTTCACCTACTTCTGGCTTTTATCAAGCATGTCTCTACAAATCCAGGGAGAAAACCAATCATTTAAGGAAAAGGTTTCTATGTATTTATAAAGGTTTAAAACCTATGGGAACATTATCACTATTCCATACAGATTTTTAACCTTTTCAAATTAAACTTAGAGTAGTGACAACTATTTCAAAATCAAATTTAAAGGGCAAATACACTCAGAGTGTTTTTAAGTATATATTTTACATATCATAATTTCAAGTTCATTCACTTACAAACATAAACTGGCATTCATAGATAAAGTTCCTTTTATAATTTAGACTCATCTCAGAAGTCTTACTATAACATAAATTATAGATTTTTAAATAAAAGGAATCAATATCACAGTATACTGAAAAAGACAAACATACACGTATAAGAAAGTTGAGGGGGAAACCAAACAAGGAAATAAAAGGCAAACATTTTGTTTCAGTATACACAACGAGCCTTCAAAAAACCTGATATTTGAAAAAATACATTCATAGATATAAACGTACCTTTAGGAGTATACATGCCTTGTTGCATAGAACCTCCAGGTTCAAAAACAGGAGCCTTAAAATCAGCTACCGCTGATAAAACTGATTCAAAGCTATAACTTCCTGGAATAATACCACTTTTAGGATTTGGATTTTCTGGAATATGATGCATGTGTCAAGAAAAAAAATTAATAACTAAAAGTCAGATTTATAATCTTAGTAAGGTATTAGTTTCCAACTTTCTTTGCTAAAATATTCTTGTCTTGAGAACCCCATGAACAGTATGAAAAGGCAAAAAGAGGACACTGAAAGATGAACACCCCAGGTCAGTAGGTGTCCAATATGCTAATGGAGATCGGTGGAGAAATAACTCCAGAAAGAATGAAGAGACGGAGCCAAAGCAAAAACAACACTCAACTGTGGACGTGATTGGTGATGAAAGTAAAGTCCGATGCTATAAAGAACAGTATTGCCTACAAACCTGGAATGTCAGGTCCATGAATCAAGGTAAATTGCAAGTGGTCAAACAGGAGATGACAAGAGTGAATGTCGACATCTCAGGAATCAATGAACTTAAAAGGGACTGGAATGGGTGAATTTAACTCAGATGACCATTGTATCTACTACTACAGGCAAGAATCCCTTAGAAGAAATGGAGTAGCCCTCATAGTCAACAGAAGAGTCTGTAATGCAGTACTTGGGTGTAATCTCAAAAACGACAGAATGATCCCTGTTCGTTTCCAAGGCAAACCATTCAATATCACAGCAATCCAAGTCTATGCCCCAGCCAGTAATGCTGAAGAAGCTGAAGTTGAACAGTTCTATAAAGACCTACAAGACCTTCTAGAACTAACACCCCCAAAAGATGTCCTTTTCATCACAGGGGACTGGAATGCAAAAGTAGGAAGTCAAGAGATACCTGGAGTAACAGGCAAGTTTGGCCTCGGAGTACAAAATGAAGCATGGCAAGGGCTAACAGAGTTTTGCCAAAAGAATGCACTGGTCACAGCAAACACCCTCTTCCTACAACACAAGAGAAGACTCTACACATGGACATCACCAGATGGTCAATACTGAAATCAGATTGACTATATCCTTTGCAGCCAAAGATGGATAAGTTCTATATAGCCAGCAAAAACAAGACCAAGAGCTGACTGTGGCTTAGATCATGAACTCCTTATTGCCAAATTCAGACTTAAATTGAAGAAACAGGGAAAGCTCTAGACCATTCAGGTAAGACCTAAATCAAATCCCTTACAATTATACAGTGGAGGTGACAAACAGATTCAAGGGATTAGATCTGATAGAGTGCCTGAAGAACAATGGATGGAGGTTCGTGACACTGTACAGGAGGCAGTGATCAAGACCATCCCCAAGAAAAAGAAATGCAAAAAGGCAAAATGGTTGTCTGAGGAGGCCTTACAAATAGCTGTGAAAAGAAGAGAAGCGAAAGGCAAAGGAGAAAAGGAAAGATATATTTATTTGAATGCAGAGTTCCAAAGAATAGCAAGGAGAGATAAGAAAGCCTTCCTCAGTGATCAATGCAAAGAAACAGAGGAAAACAACAGAATGGGAAAGACTAGAGATCTCTTCAAGAAAATTAGAGACACCAAGGGAACATTTCATGCAAAGATGGGCACAATAAAGGACAGAAACGGTATGGACCTAACAGAAGCAGAAGAGATTAAGAAGAGGTGGCAAGAATACACAGAAGAACTGTACAAAAAAGATCTTCATGAACCAGATAACCATGATGGTGTGATCACTGGACTAGAACCAGACATCCTGGAAAGCAAAGTCAAGTGGGCCTTAGGAAGCATCACTATGAACAAAGCTAGTGGAGGTGATGGAATTCCAGGTGAACTATTTCAAATCCTAAATGATGACGCTGTGAAAGTGCTGCACTCAATATGCCAGCAAATTTGGAAAACTCAGCAGTGGTCACAGGATTGGAAAAGGTCAGTTTTCTTTCCAAACAACCCCCAAGAAAGGCAATGCCAAAGAATGTTCAAACTACCACACAATGGCATTCATCTCACAAGATAGCAAAGTAATGCTCAAAATTCTCCAAGCCAGGCTTCAACAGTATGTGAACCGTGAACTTCCAGAGGGTCAAGCTGGATTTAAAAAAGGCAGAGGAACCAGAGATCAAATTGCCAGCATCCTTTGGATCATCAAAACAGCAAGAGAGTTCCAGAAAAACTCTACTTCTGTTTTACTGATTACACCAAAGCCTTTGACTGTGTGGATCACAATAAACTGTGGAAAATTCTTAAAGAGATGGGAATACCAGACCACCTTACTGCCTCCTGAGAAACTTGTATGCAGGTCAAGAAGCAACAGTCAGAACAGTACATGGAACAACAGACTGTTTCCAAATAGGGAAAGGAGTACATCAAGGCTGTATATTGTCATCCTGCTTATTTAACTTATATGTAGAGTACATCATGCAAAATGCCAGGCTGGATGAAGCACAAGCTGGATTCAAGATTGCTGGGAGAAATATCAATAACCTCAGATACGCAGATGACACCATCCTTATGGCAGAAAGCAAAGAAGAACTGAAGAGCCTCTTGATGAAAGTGAAAGAGGAGAGTGAAAAAGTTGGCTTAAAACTCAACATTCAGAAAACTAAGATCATGGCACCCAGTCCCATCACTTCATGGCAAACAGATAGGGAAACAGTGACAGACTTTATTTTGGGGAGCTCCAAAATGACTGCAGATGGTGACTGCTGCCGTGAAATTAAGACGCTTACTCCTTGGAAGGAAAGCCATGACCAACCTAGACAGTATGTTAAAAAACAGAGACATTACTTTGCCAACAAAGGTCCATCTAGTTGAAAATATGGTTTTCCCAGTAGTCATGTATGGATATGAGACCATAAAGAAAGGTAAGCACCAAAAAATTGATGCTTTTGAACTGTGGAGTTGGAGAAGATTCTTGAGAGTCCCTTGGACTTCAAGGACATCTAAAAAGTCAATCCTAAAGGAAATCAGTCCTAAGTATTCATTGGAAGAACTGATGCTGAAGCTGAAGCTCCAATACTTTGGCCACCTGATGCTAAGAACTGACTCACTGGAAAAGACCCTGATGCTGGGAAAGATGGAAGGCAGGAGGAGAAGGGGATGACAGAGGATGAGATAGTCGGATGGCATCAGCAACTCAACTGACATGAGTTTGAGCAAGCTCCGTGAGTTGGTGATGGACAGGGAAGCCTGGTGTGCTGCAGTCCATGGGGTCGCAAAGAGTCTGACCTGACTAAGACTGAACTCAACTGAACTGAATTGGCTGTAATATATAAAGCTGGCCACAAGAGGGCTACACAACACAACAGTTCAATAATAACTTTATTAACTGTGGTTTTTTTTTAAATAGCTTAATGCAGCTTAATTTTTAAAATAGCTTATTTTTAAGATAGCTTAATTAATAGTCTACAATAAATTATATGCTGAAGTAGTTCTGATGTGTATTTCCCCCAAAACAAATGAATACAGTTTCAGGAAATGAAAAAAAAACCTTTTAAAATTAATCTCCATTTTCAACAATTTGCAAATAATGTTATATACTTCGTCTTCGAAAATCAAAGACAGTATACTAAATATCAGCCCAGATTTTTATGAGCAAAGATTATTTCATAAAAGACACAAAATATCCTCCTCAAAATAAGAATGAAAAAATATTAAGCAAATTTTTCAAAAAGAAGAAAACCAGAAAACCCTAGATCCTTTCCTACTGGTTTCACATTAAAGCTATATAATTTTTTCTAAATTCAAAGTTATGAAGAATTCTTTTGCTCTTTTACAGCACTGATACACAATGATACACATAAAGGCTGAATGAAATCATCAAACAGTATCAAGTTGTTGTCTGCTTAAGAAAATCTTCAAGGTTATCAAATAGACTTTCTAATAGGAGCCAGTTCATAAAATTTTAGTCAATTATTTCAAACAAAATCATAATGTACAAAGTAAATTAAAAAACTCACAAAGCAAATTTTACCACTAAATAACATGATAACCTTTGTCTAAAACTTTATGAAGAATACCTTAAAAAAATAATAAACTGTCCACTGAATCCTCAGTCCTATAGAGAACCTTAAGATTTTAAAGTTTGTAGACAATAGCCTTTGCCCTTCAAAGCCTCTTGGTTTAAAACTGAATTCTCAGGAAAAAATACTCAGAATGTTTAAAACTCTGATAATTATAAGATATAACTCTAAATTTTAATGATGAATTCCATCCTGGTTATACAAATACAGTAGACCTAGCTGCCTTTTACCAAGTGTCCAGCTCCCTTTTACTACTGCTATCCTAGAAGGCCAGGTTCTGGGGTGCCCAGAACAAAGAGTCCTGATGCTTAACAAAGTCTAACAAGAGCACCTGAGAGATGATAATTAGAAGCAAATCTGCCACTGGTCTTGAACACAGAATTGAACAAAAAAAGTGGGAGTTTTTTCCATATTATTTTCCAACCTCAAAAAAAAAAGTTTTAATCAGAAAGTGATATATTTTAATCCATAAATATTACTTGTAATTTAGATCCTACAACTAAAAGAAAATTAAACTCTTAAAAGGATATGAGGTCCAGCAATGAACTGTGTGTTCTGTCATTCATACACAGCTGGGCTACCATCTCTGCTCTGAGAATCTCATCATCAGACATTCCTAAAATTAAAAATAGAATTAATAAATCTGAATATTTATATATTATAAAGAAACAACTTACCACACAATTAAGTTATTTTACCAAAAATGAGATGCTTCAAAAATCATAGGGCAAAGAAAACAATGCCTCAATATAACTGCAGTTTAACTGCCCTGCTATTTGCAGTTCCCTTAAGTAAGGGTTCAAAGAATATTCTAAAAGGAGTATTAATGGTAAAACATACTGTGTCAAGAGTATGAAATGCATCCTTTCCTTTTTTTCCATAAACCAGTTACTACCACAGGGTAAGGGGAGGAAAGGGAGGTACCCAAGTATTTGTATTAGTGCTTTTTACCTAAATGTAAACGAAGACTCAAAAGAATCACAAGAAATGTAAGAGCGCCTTCTAACATGGATCTCTCATGCTCTGCATCAAGTACTGTGTTTTGATGTTGTGAAGCCATTGTCAACAAATCCACTACCTTAAATCTATTAAAAAAATATTTGAGACAGATTTTTTTAAAGTTAAGACAAAATTAACTTAAATTCCAAATACTTCCTAATACCTGTATTAATAAAACTATGCTTACCTTTCAAAGACAGATGAAATAAAATAATCTGGATCAAGTCTAGATGCACAAACCTTTAAAAGATCAATAAATAAATAAATAAAAATAAAACCCACAAAGTTTATTTCTCAGTAGTCAGTATTTATTTATTCAGTATTCTTTTTCTTTTTTTTTTAATTTAAATTTATTTAATTGGAGGCTACTTTACAATATTGTATTGGTTTTGCATACATCAACATGAATCCACCACGGGTGTACACGTGTTCCCAATCCTGAACCCCCCTCCCACCTCCCTCCCCATACCATCCCTCTGGGTCATCCCAGTGCACCAGCCCCTAGCATCCTGTATCCTGCATCGAACCTAGACTGGCGATTCGTTTCTTATATGATATTAGACATGGTTCAATGCCTCTTTTTCTTTTTTTCTTCCTCTTTTCCCCCTCTGGGTATGCACATGGCTTGCAGGATCTTAGTTCCCCAACTAGGGATTGAACCTGGGCCCTTGACAGTGAAAGCACCAAGTCCTAAGCACTGGACCATGAGGAAATTCCCCAGTTTTATTTCTTCTGTTTATCATTCCTCTTATTTTCTGTATCGTATTTGTTCAAACAGCTTACCTGGAAGCAAGTCTTTTATATGTAAGTCACTCTTGCCCTTTATTTAACTCACAGACCAAGCCAATATACCCCCAGACCTCTTAGCCAGGGCAGGTACCAGATAGCTGGGGATGGCCTTTATGCCCCAAAGCTCACCAAGATGATTCAAACCAGCCAATGCTAAACTACTTCCCTAGCCCTGCCTTGCCTTTCCTATGGAAACCTCAATAAAGCTTCTGACCTAGAATTTCCCCTCATTCCTTCTGTCTCCTGACAAAAATCTAATGCTTCCCCTTTGGTCCTGCGGGGCATGGCATGCCCCTCTCCCTTTGGAAAATGTAAGTAATAAAATTCTTCATTCAATAGCACTGACCTCTCTGTGTCCTCATTTAGTCACCTCTACAAATTAAAATCCCACAGGTACAAATGAGATACTTCTGAAGTTCAATATCTGCATCACTAGATTGGCTTACCTGTAACAGGTAAATGTCAGGATCAATCATGGAATTACAGAAATGAGACTGGACATAGGTCATGGCTTGTCCTTTGATCTGCAGACCATTTCTTACCCACATATTGCTATGGATTTCAGCAAGACTTGCCTAGTAAAACAAAAATTAATTGAACAAAGAAGTAATCTATAGTCAACCTTTATAAAATCATGTTACGATAAACAATCATTTCAAAATATTTTACAGCTTAATCATAGTATAAGCCTGATATTCTGTCCAGTATTTAGGATATTCAGTTCAAATATATAATTTTAAAATAATCACTATATTTTATATACTCCTTCTTTTGGAGCTTATATATGAGTTAAGTTTCCATGATGACTCCTGGGTACATTTATAATAATAGTCACTGAAACCTTAAATGAGGTCTCCTGCATTGCAGACAAGTTCTTTACTGTCTGAGCCACTAGGGACTCCAGCCAGCCCAAAAGCCTAAATACATACCTGAATTTGGAGAGGGTGAATCATTAGTTTCATTAACATTTCCTGATCTGGCAAAACAGAATCCAAATCTAGTTCTTGACATTTCACAGCCTAAAAATTGTTATTAAAAAAGTTACTAATTTAATACATATTTCCCAATGTTCATAAAACAGATGAACAGAGTATTTAATGAAAACTTTTACCTTACTCAAAAACATAGCGTAGTAACGATGTAGTGGCAGATGAAAAGTAACTTGGTTAGGTGCTGGCTGGAAAGAAAAGAAAATCCAGAAGTCAAATAATACTTTACCGAATTCAAAGGTTTTAAAATGCTAAAACAACACTTCCACCTTGATTTATTGGCCTACACTTTTCTTTTTATCAAAAAGTAAGATTTTAGACATTATAGTTTAAAAACCCATTGTAGAAAAAAGTATTACAATTTAAAGACCCAAATGCAAGTTCCTTAAAGGCAGAAACTATATACTCAAACTGTACTCAATCCTCTGACGCATCTCGTACAGAACAAGGGATGGAAGACGTTTCCCTTTACAGTCGGCCATTTCAGAATCTTCAAATGCATGCACAACAAATGTGATGATAATAACAAAAACAATAATCACAGCTGACATTCACTGAGTGTGCCGGTCACTGTGCTGATAAGCATTTTATTCATATTTAATTTAATCCTAGGAGACCCCTATGGGGTAGAAATTGAATATTCCAATTTTATGAATAGGGAAATTCAATTCTAAAAAGCTTAACTAACTTCCTAAAGCTAACATGTAGTGAACTGAGAAGCTAGTCTGCTATATTCAGAATTATCTGAGGGTCTGACTACAGCCCTATCCTGAAGTGCAGTTAAAGGGCTTACCTAGCTGGATGAGATGCTCCCCGTATCAGTGGTGAACACAGTCTCTATAGGAAAGCTTAGTACAGTACATGTCTAAGATCTTTGATATCCTTGTGGATATTATAAAAAGTTTATTTTAAATCTGTGACTCCCATGGGTCACACTATTGCTAAAGGGCAAACACAAATGGTTGTCTTTCTTAAACAAGAAAAATGAAACATTAAAATATATCATTTGTTTTTAATGCTTCTATAAATTTGAGTAAAGTTTTCTCCTGTTAAGAAAAATCTAGCCAAAACATTCTCATAATTATGCTAATATAGTATCATATTGAGTCATAAAGATTTGAAATGTCACCATCCCTGAAAGAGTTTTTTCCAAAACCAGTATGAGAAAAAAATCCTCTTTAACATGTGAATAACCATCTATAGAAAGTTGTTCTAATAAATGTTTGACTTCCAGAAAAAGGGAGGAATTTCTGACACATGCTGCAATGTGGATGAACCTTTGAGACATTATGCTAAGTGAAATAAACCAGTCACAAAAATACATATACTGTATGATTCCACTTAGGTATGCCAAGCAGTCAATATCATAGAGACACAAAGTATAATGATGGCTGCCAGAGGCTGTGGGTAAGGGAAAATGAGATTATTGGGTTTGCTGGGGACAGAGTTTCAGTTTTACTAAACAAAGTTCTGGAGGTTGGTTGCACAACAATGTGAATAACTATACTTTAAAAAAGGTTTAAAAGGTGGTAAATTTTATGTGCATTTCACCATAATCAAAAATAAAAATCAAACAAGTTTGCTCTATATTACTATCATCATTTGAGTAACATAACATATACTAACTAGCTAAATCAGAATCTCCTTCAATTTCCTTTGAAGGCATCAAGAACAGTGGTGAAAAGCAGGCTCTTAAAAGCTGGGTTTGCATGCATTCAAATCCTGACTCTGCCACCTATAGCTATAAAACTGATAGCAAGTTACTTCTCTGTGCCTAAGCTGTCTCGTCCATAAAGTGAAGATAATAAGCAGATGGACAAATGTGAGGATCAAGTAAAAGAACACAGTACTCAACACACACTTCTATTAATTGCTAAGCCATAGGCTCTATCTTATCTTTTAAGGCTTGAGCACATGATAAACACACATTCTTCTGCAGTTTTACATTCCATAATCTCCCTTTGTCCAATGTCACAAATAAGCTACTTGAAAAACTCTTTTAACACTCCTTCCAAATATACTGAGGTGTTTCTTAGATTCCATTCTCAGCTTTCTACTGTTCCCATTTGAGACACTTTGTTCAGTTTATAGCTTCAGCTGCCAACACAAGATGACTACTAAATCTCAGCAGAAATCTCACTCCTGAACTCCAAACCCTACATTCAAGTATCTACCGAACATCAACACCTATTTAACATTCCGTGGGGACCACAAATACGCTGTGTCCAGATCAAACTCAGTATCTTTGCCCTAAAACTCAATCTTTCTCAATGTTTCTTCTGCAAATTCCCAGTAATACAAATCTGAAATGTAAACTCTTTCCTTCTCTCAAATCTCCTCCACTTGATAAGGTGTCAAAGTGTGTTTGATTTTCTAAGTACCTCTTAACTCTACTTTTTCCTCTTTCCACATTGCCTCTAACCAGCCTTAGCTCAGGCTCTCAACATTTAGTGCCCAGATTTCAGTGCTAACCTTTGCTTCTATTCTTACCCTCTATAAGAAGCTTTTTGTGGTATCTGTCTAGCTCACAAACCTCCCTCTTCTTCTCAGAATATCCCTTCCTCCCCCCCTTTCCAAATACATACACACAGGAATTGGAGCCTGCCAGTCAAGTTTAGAGTAGTCACATCTGATTAGATCAGGGCAGGGGATCCCTATCCCATCATGGGCAATGAGGTTCTCTCTCACTTGAAAACTGAACTGGGATTTAAAGACATCTGTGGAGATTCTTGGAGTATGGCTGAAACTGCAATATAAGGCAATTATAGGAAGATAATGTTTAACAAAGGCAAAAAAAAAAAAAAAGCACAGAAAAACCAATCTATAGAAAGAGAAGAAAAGAATGAGGCAGAAAGAGCAAGGAAAAGCAAGAGACAAGAGCTCCTGTTCAGCATTCCACTCAGTTCCTGAAGTCCAGAATGCCATAAGATCCCTGAACGATCTCTCTGTACTCATAATAAAGTATCCCTCCTTTAAATCAGGCTGCCTTAAAAGTGTTTTTAAAAGAAGCTTAATTAATACATCTACTTAAATCTGTTTTTAAATGCATATTAAATCTTCATACTGCCAGGAGGTAGTCTTACTGAAACATTACTTAAACCCTGTACTTCTCCATTTATCATCTTTTAACGGCTCCCTATAGTTTTAACCTCCTTTAACTGTCCAACTCTTGAGAGATAGGACTCTCCAGCCTTATCTATTGTCATATGAACTCATACACTAGAAGTAGAGCCTTTGTATATGCTCTTCCCTTTGCCTCAAATGCTATGTATACTTGCTCCCACTGGATTAACATACCATAAGACTTGGCTGAAATGACATTTCTACTAGGAAGTTTTTCCTGAGTCCCTCAGGGTAAATCAGATGCTCCACTCTATTCTCCCCTATTGCACCCTGGTCAGAATTTTATACAGAGGCATTCTGATCAAATTAGCCATTTACTTGTCTTCCATTTCCTCAAATTAGGAACCCTTTCATCACTGTATCCCCAGTGTTTAGAACATAGTAAACATTCAATAAATATTTGCTGGGTGAACACATGTTCTACTTTCCTCTCATGAGAGAAGACTCTAACTACTCTGCTATATACTCATAAATGTTGCTCTGCTATACACTCATAAATGATATTTAGAATTTCAGGATTCTTAAATGGTCTACACTTTGGGAAAAATTTATTCCATCCTGTGTTCTAAGTGACTGTTTGATATGTCTTAATTCAATTCAAAAATTATTATTTACTTCATCTGTGCTGGATTACTGCAATAACTTCCGACCTCCATACTCAGGCTGACAGAACAAATATTTATCACAAATGAAATACATGCCTCTTGGTCAATCCTCACTGGCTAATAGTATTATCTTAAAAAAATGAGTAGAGAGACTCAGTAATGCTTTAAAACAAACAAAAACACTGTCAAGACGACACAGCTATTTGATTTGTGTCAGAGCAACAGTTTTTACTCAGGTATGCCTAATTCTAAAGCTCTTCCATTGCCAACAGCTAGTACAGCTGAAACATTACCAGACAAGCAGTTGAGAGATGTAGGCTCTGGACCCAGAATTATTAGTAGCTTGCCATAAAACTACAGGCAAGTCATTTACTATCTCTATCTCCATTTTACATCTATGAAAAAGGAAAGGATAATAATATCTTCCCTACTTAACCAGGGTGGTTTTCAGAAACAAATATGTCAAAGCACTTTAAGAAACAAGAAACTTTTAAACACCGTAAAAGACATATTGTTTGATCCCCAAATGCTATTTAAACTTTAATTCTTTTTCTTTAATTCTTTATTTAATTCTTCTCAGTTCATTATCAATAACAATTACTTCTGTTCATACCCACAGAACACTGACCAATTGATAAAGCTGTGGTACCTTTTCCATCAATCTCCTCTAGTCTATTCATATTTGCACTGCCACTTTTTCCTCCCTGAAAGAAACTGATATTCACTCCTGAGAAATACACATTTAAAAACATTAAAAAATATATCCTTCTCTAGGAAATAAGCAAATACAGTTAACGTACTGTAGAATCCCCTAAATAACCAATGATTGGTCTCTTACTTCCTCCTTTTTTAAAGCCTAGTGATTTTATGCTTATTCTGACATCTTTCCCTTATCCCATGAAAAGATATTCATTATTTTCAAGGTTAAATGAGATCTAACACTTCTTTTCTTAAATGCTTTTACATAATCAAAAATATACATACCTCATCTACGAAGTTAATAGCATCAAACCAGTCTTGAAGAGCTTCAAGGCAATATCTAACAACATTTCGGGTATATTCTTGAGTTTCCTAAAATAATAAGCCTTATAAATTTACAGTATATAAATATATATATGCTCAACTTCAAAGTATATGCTATGTATAAAAATAGTTATGTGTATTATACACATGTAAAATAATAAAATATACATATGTTCAAAATAACCACATTTGCCATTTCAAGAAATCATTTCACAAACTAATAGTAACAATTAGTGATAGTCATAAAAATTAAAGAACACAATATATCACCCTCTATATAATATATTCCTGAAAATGAATCAAAGCTGAAATAAATTTATGTGATGTAAATTGGATTCCATTTCAAGAGATCCTAAAAATGTAAGTTCCTTACTGTTATTATTGGGTGGAGTTTCTTTTAGAATGATAAAAATAAAAGTTCCAGAAATGGATGGTTGCACAACATTGAGAATGTATGTATTTAATGTCACTGAATTATATACCTAAAAATGGGTTAAAGCAGTAAAAAAGAAAAATTATGTTATGCATATTTTGCCACAATAAAAAAAAAGAGGGCAGAACATAGGAGTACTATAAACAGCCTGTGAATATCTTAGCTTGCAAATGACTATGTTCCCCTTAAAATAAGGGTACTGTGGAAGAATATTGTGAGCTTCCTGGATGGCGCTAGTGGTAAAGAACCTGCCTGCCAGTGCAGGAAATGTAAAGAGACCCAAGTTTGACCCTGGGTCGGGAAAATCCCTTGGGGGAGGGCACGGCAACCCACTCCAGTATTCTTTCCTAAAGAATCCCTTGGACAAAGGAGCCTGGCGGGCTACAGTTCATAGGGTCACAAAGAGTAGGACATGAGTGAAGTGACTTAGCACACACACACATAAGAATATTGTAATGTTTTATGCAGAAATTGATTCAGTGAAATGGGAAAGTATTAAGTTAAACATGGAAAAATAAATCATGATACCCTCTCTTTAAAAAATTAGGCAAAGGATTTGAATAGACATTTCTCCAAAGAGGATCTACTAATGACAAGACAAGAAAAGATGCCAATACTATCAGTCATTAGGAAAATGCAAACCAAAGTCACAATGAGATACCACTTTATACCTACCTGGACGGTTATAATTTTTTAAACGTAAAATAAGTGTTGGCAAGAATACAGAGCAACAAACTCTCATGCACAGCTGGTAGAAATATAAAACGGTGCAGCCGTTTTTAAGTTAAACAGTTACCGTGAAAGTGAAAGTGAAGAGTGCTCAGCCGCGTCCTACTCTTTGCGACCCCATGGACTATACGGTCCATGGCATTCTCCAGGCCAGAATACTGGAGTGGGGAGCCATTCCCTTCTCCAGCGCCTCTTCCCAACCCAGGGAGAGAACCCAGGTCTCTCGCACTGCAGGTGGATTCTTTACCAGCTGAGCCACCAGGGAAGCCCACAGAGCTACCACATGACCAAGCAATTCTACTCTCATATACCCAAGAGAGTTGAAAACATACATTCACACAAAAACCTATACAAATGTTCACAGCAACATTACCCACAGCAGCCAAAAACCGACACCAACCCATGAATGGACAAATAAGTGTGATACCCCTGTGCTATGGAATACTGTTTAGGAGATCAGTGGCTTCCAGGAAACGAGACGAGGTTGGAACGGAGAGGCTGCGTTTTCTTTTTTGGCGGCGGGTAGGGGCACAGTGTTAAAAACGTTCTGGAACTAGTGGTGACTGCAGCACAACTTTGTGAATACACTGTAATCTACTTAATTGTATAGTTTAAGAAGATGAATTCCATGTTATGAGAATTTTATCTCAATAAAAAGGTTTTAGAAAAACAGTTTGGGGCATCACTGTCAAACAGGTTACTGTTATGAAGAAGCAAATGGAAACAATGTGCATACAACGCTCTGTGTCACACTCTTGGCACTATATCTGATAAGTGCTGGTTAAGTGCTCCAAAGAGCCACCGCCAGACTCAACTTGTGTCTAGCTTGCAGTAATCTAAAGCTTGCCACTAGATGGGAATTTCACAGCTTATTTGTTCCCGTTTAGAAAGCAAAAATTAGTGACATTCTAGAAACGTGCCATCCCTTTATCCAAGCTATCTATTATTTGGTATAACTTGTTCAATAATCCCTTAGCACTTTTAAGAACCAAATAGCATACAAGGCAATCATACAAAGAAAGTAAGCTATCAGGTGAAGTTCCCTTTTTTATTGCTAATCCTTTAGTTTTACATTTTATAATTAAAAACCATAAAGAAACAAGCTTTTTAAATACTTTTTTTTTCTAGTTTACATTTCTAAAACCTCAACACTGCTGCTAAAAAACTCTAGACATTCCTCTTTAAGAGACAATTACAGCAAAGTGATAAAAAGCACTGGTTCTGAAATCAGATGGATTTATTTTCAAACTCAAGCTTCTACTTGTAGTTGTATAAATGTGGGCGAGTTGTTCAACCTCTGAAAAAAAAAGGGATGATACTCTCTACTTTATAAGAGATACTATGAAGATTAGATAAGAACATAACATGAGGAATATAGCATAAGAATGAAGTCTGGCATAGTATAGGTTCTCAACAAGAGAACATCTTATCTAGGAACCAGATGTCCCTTTAGCTGACAAACTCCTCTCAAGTATTACAAGATAACATGAGCTCATTTTTCTCTCTGTCATCTTCACTTCTTAGATTAAGGGACCCAAAATACAATGAAATCCTGGCCTTCAAAAGTGAAAAATAACTACTGCCTGAAAACAATGATTTCTCTTCATCACAGAGAGAAACATAGCTTCAGTCTTATAATCCAAATTCATTCTAAACAGTTGTCAGAATAATCTTCCTAAAATACTGATCTTCTCATATCAACATCAGATCAATCCTCTCTCCAAAGGCAGCATATTTTCTGTTGGCTTATATGATGCTGCATCCTTCTGTTTTTTTCCTCCTTTCCCTTTCTGACATTTAAAGGTTAACTTTTTCTTCAAAGTCCATTTCCCTTTTCTCCCAACTTGACTGCATTCCATCCCCTGGCAACAAATGCCATTTTTATTCTCAAGGGTCTAAAATTTATACCCTAGCCCAGACTTCTTTGAGTACAAAACTCATATATCCAACTGCTTATTCACTATTTCCACTTGGATGTTTCAGAGGCATCTCAGACTTAACATATCTAACTCTGAAAACTTTAAACCTGCTTTTCTATTATCTTTTTCACCTCTATAAAATTATCTCCATATACCGCTACTCAAAAATTTATCTAACTCATCAATAACATACAATCCATCACCAACCCTTTTGGCTCTACCTTCAAAATACATCTTTAACATTCAAAATGCACCTTTAATACATCTTGAATTTCAAACCTGAAATTTCTAGAATATTGCCACAGCATCTTAACTGGTCTATTTGCTACTAGTCTTGATGCTCCCCATACTCTCCTCAATCCAGTCTTTCCAAACAAACAGAATGAACTTTTAAATATAAGTCTGATCACATCAAACCCCTACTTTAAAATATTCACTGGCTTCTCCTTAAAATTAAATCCAAGGCTCATTAACATGATCTATAAGAATCTGCATTAATAATCTACTCTCTGCCTATCTCTCCAATTCCATCTTATTCTCTGGCTCCAGCCATGAACTTCTTAAAAAGACCAATCACCTTCTTATTGGGGGTAGGTTATTGCATACCATCTCCCTTACTACCAGCCCTAATCCCACTTTTATTCTTCATATAGCTGGCTTCTTCATATTCTTTCTTCAAAAAGGCCTTCCCTGATCCTCAAAACCATCATTCTCCACACTCATCATTCTCACAGTAACCTGATATTTTCCTGTAGAATATTTACAAATGCTTACAAAACAAGTCTACATGCTTTCTTACTTAATGTCTATCTCTGCTATTAGACTGCTCCATAGAGCAAGAACATCTATTTGATTTGTCTGACACCCAAAACCCAAACATCTAGACAGCATCTGGCATAGAACAGTGTTCGACAGACTTTTTTAAAAAATAAATGAACAAACAAATCTCATATTAGATGACAGGGTTGTTTTTTTTTTTTTATAAATGGAGATTAAAGGAGGTACTATAAAAACAGAGACTAGAATCATAAATCTGAAAGAAATTAAAATGAGCAGATTACATGTCGGCTGAGTCTTTGAATACAATCTTTGAAAAGCTAATACTAATGGCTTTTCATTCCAGTTAGAACTGCTGCCAAGATCCTACTGTACACCAAACAAGTCAAAATCTCTAGCAGTGACACTTAGGCATATATCTTGTTTAAGCTTCCCAGATGATTCTCATATAAGAGAAGCACTGGACTAAGCAGAAAGAATGAGTGCATATGTCAAAAAAAAAAAAAAGAAAGAAAAAAAGGACTAATGAACAAAAGCACTGAAATCAAGAAAGGAAGTGCATGCTGAGGAATACTAATCAAGCCAATGAAAGCATGGAGGTAGATGGGGTATAGGAAGGCAAATTATTACAAATACGTTGAAGACAAATTGTGGAAGTTCTTAAATGCCTCTACAGGAAATAAGGACATTATCTTGTAGACAGAAAGGAATGTGAATGATTTTTAAGCAAAGGAGAAATAAGCACAGAGCTCAGAAGAAACTTAGATATTAGGAAGACTAGAGTAGGAAGAATCTAGAGGCAAAAAAATCAGTTAAGAAGTTACCGTAACAACCCAGATTTTAAAAATACTGACATAAAGAAATAGAACAGAGGAAAGAAGTGGTAGAGAGACATTTTGGACAAAAGAGAGAATTCACGGTATCTGATTCTAGTCTGAACACAGCTGGGGAGGTTTCTATACTGGGAACCTGCATCATTTATAACAGCATACATAAAATGACATAACGGACACAGTATAGACACACGGTTTTAAAAAGTTAGTTAGGAACCTGAGAAAACTCATGCACCTATAAGGAGAATACCAGAATATTCTGACATTCTACACTGAATAACCAGAGCTATTGGAAAGTTGAACCTGGCTAGCCTGTAACAAAGTTGTGAGCCATCTGCATTAAGAGAAAGCTGGAGTCATGAGAGAAACTAGAAAGCCACTTAAAGAAACACATACATTCAAAGAATATATGTAGAAGAGTCTCATACTAACCCTGTGAGTAAGAGCAGGCTTTGCTGTCCCATTTCTGTTTTGTTCCCTTTAGGTTTTTAAAAGAAAAAGTCTGAGAAGTTCAAATAGTTTTAAATGAGTTGACCAAGTCACCTAAGTTGAAAGAGGCAGAACCAAAAGCACTATACAACCTTTTGCAGCATGCTTACTGGAACCGGCTAGCAGGTAGGACTTCATGGGATCCATACAGCAAAATCTTTAAGTCCTTAGTTTCATAGGGTCAGGAGATAACATTTTTCTGAACTATCCAAGGATTCTGGAGACCCATCAAACCAATACTTTAAAATGCAAAGGTAAATATATGTATTTTTATAGAAAGACAAAAACACATGCAATTATAAGTGAGCTAGGCTTCCCTGGTGGCTCAGACAGTAAAGCGTCCGCCTGCAGCGAGGGAGACCCCGCTTTGATCCCTGGATTAGGAAGATCTCCTGGAGAAAGAAATGGCAACCCACTCCAGTACTCTTGCCTGGAAAATTCCATGGACTGAGGAGCCTGGTAGGCTACAGTCCATGGGGTCGCAAAGAGTCGGACACGACTTCATGTTTCTTAACCAATTATAAGAATTTATGTTGTTGTTATATACTCTTAGGTTCTTTTCACAAACAAACAGGAATTGTATGAAATGTATATTGATTTTGTTCTTGGAATCTTAAAAGTGTAAACTTTAAGTTTATCCTCATCCCTTGAAAGATAAGAAACATTAGGTAACTAACTGATAATGGATAAAATGAAACAATAAAGATGAATGTGCAGCTACAAAGACTATTTACAGTAAGGGAAGGCTAGAAAGATCTGATAATTCATTTACATAAATCAAGTCCAACCTACCTAAGAATAATAATTACTGTCTTAGGTCAATTTTCACAGAGCTGAATTCAAAATTAAACACTGCATATTATTACATACAAGTAAACAAGTCAATGTTTCCACAAATCTTCTTAAAATTATTTTAAAGGTAAATACAGAAATTAACAAAAATATTTTCAACATACCCTAACTTTACAGTGTGATAAGAGTCCCCACATTGGCTGTGCACAGGCTTCAAGTTCAGCAGCAAAGGCAGCATAGTAGGTCTGAGATTCAAACTCCACATGCTCATTTAGTTCTCGCTTATTTAAGTTCATACCTTACAAAAATTAAAACAGATATAAACCATGCCAAATGGAAACAAACACCCATACTCAAAGTCAAGTAAAATACTTCCTCATACCAAACAGATTTCAATGTTCACAAATGGCATAAATGACAAAATATAATGAATTATTAAAAATAAAATAGTCTGATCCTTTTGGAATTCTTTATAAACTAGATTTTCTTAAAAACATTTTGTGAACTATCTCTTTCTTATATAACATAATTGAATATATTAAATAAACTCAAATCTATTTTAATTGGCACTGGTTGAACTTTTTATGGAAGTGTTAACAATCGTTCTTATAAGAAAATTTCCAGATTAATGCTTTAAAATGCTTTTAAAAATTACACTGCTATTTCCTATATAATAGTTTGACTTTTTTCATAACTCTAATATGTTTCATGAGCACTTTATTAAATACCTACAAATATCAATTAAAAAGAGACATTTCACATGTAACTGAATGATGTGCTATTTATTATCTTTCAATTAGGGTCTGATAGTTTACTACTAGTAATTTTGCAAACTAAAATAAATAAATAAGAAAAAAAAACTGAAATTCATACCTTGAAAGAAAGATACAAAGTTCATCCATGTCACTAACAAACCATGGTCCTCCAAAAATCTCTTAGCCACACTTTGATGAGAAAGGATATTAATAAAATCACTGACAAGAGGCCAATAAGTGTTATTCTTCAGCAATGCTTCTCCACAATTCACTACAACATGTAAACTATTTTCTTCATCTAAAACAGACACAAACACATACACCCAGAAAAAATTAGCTTAAAAAAGATAGCCTTACCAATGATAAAGATTATATATTTTAGAATCAGAGTCACCTAAATTCAAACCCCAACCTGACATTTAATACCTATATGGCTTCAGGTATATTACATAACTCTCAATCAATTTCCTCACCTATAAAAATGGGAAAAAAACACATATATTAAGGGAATTAAATGAAACATTACTGTAACACTTAGCACATCATTATAATTATTATTACTACCTGTCAAACATATTACACGATATTGAGTTATGAAACTATAAAAAACATAAAGCCTTAAAAAAAAAGCCTCAAAGTTTAAACACATCATTGAAAGGAAGCGATGGGGAGGATTAGGCTTATATAAAATCTTTAGTATTAGAAATTATAGCATTTATGTATTAGCTCTCTTGACCTATTTCCCTATTCCAGCTTAACTGATTCACGGGACAAACAAACCCCCTGTTCCCCCTGTAAAACACATTAATACCCATAATACACAGAATGCTCAAAGTTGAGCCTATTCGAGACTACACAAGACCCAAGGTATATGCTTATCCAGAGTCTGTTTTTGTTTCTGTTCATACTAATTGTTCTTTGTATTATAATTATAAAATTTAAATCACAAGTATATAATCTGATAAAACACAAATGCATAAATAGAGCGATTATAAAAACTGGATCATAAGCTTTTGAAAGACAATAAAAGTGCCTAAGAAAATCTTGGAGGAGAAAAATCGTAAGAGTACAGAAGATTTTCAAAACTCAGACTGTTTCATAAAAATTTTTATGTTCTTATTCTACTTTAAAGAAACTGAAAATGGAAATCATAGGTGCTGCTTTACAAATGTAGTATATACAAGAAGGATAACAGAGAATTCCAGTAAAGAATACAATAACTTACAAATGCTTTGCCCAAAATGAAAAGACTGGAGAACAAACAAGCATTCTTGTGATTTAAGTTAAAATCCTCTGTTTCAGATATCTATGTATCATTTTTTAACAATTCCTCACTCTAATCAACTTTCTAACTAACCACCCTATTGTCAAACTCATCAGTGAAGAGGGCTTCTACTGTACTTCATATTTCCATAAATTAAATTTAGGTTTCAGTCCATGACATTATTTCACCCAACTCAAACTTAACAACATATGAAACAGGACCCACAATAGAATGAGAGAGGGTATAGCTGAATGAGGAAATGGAAATAAGGGAGGTTTTACAAATTACCCACACCTAAGATTTGGAAACAGTGACAGCCTTTATTTTGGGGGGCTCCAAAATCACTCCAGATGGTGATTGTAGCCATGAAATTAAAAGACGCTTCTTCCTTGGAAGGAAAGTTATGACCAACCTAGATAGCATATTGAAAAGCAGAGACATTACTTTGCCAACAAAGGCTGTCTAGTCAAGGCTATGGTTTTTCCAGTAGTCATGTATGAATGTGAGAGTTGGACTATAAAGCTGAGTGCTGAAGAACTGATGCTTTTGAACTGTGGTGCTGGAGAAGACTCTTGAGAGTTCCCTGGACTGTAAGGAGATCCAACTCGTCCATCCTAAAGGAGATCAGTCCTGGGTGTTCATTGGAAGGACTGATGTTGAAGCTGAAACTCCAATACTTTGGCCACCTGATGCGAAGAGCTGACTCATTTGAAAAGACCCTGATGCTGGAAAAGATTGAGGGCTGAAGAAGAAGGGGATGACAGAGGATGAGATGGCTGGATGGCAGCACCGACTCAATGGACATGAGTTTGGGTAAACTCCGGGAGTTGGTGACGGACAGGGAGGCCTGGCATGCTGCAGTTCATGGGGTTGCAAAGAGTCGGACACGACTGAGTCACTGAACTGAACTGAAGAACAGCCATTATGAGTGAGTGAGCAGTTGATTTTGATGGGACAGTGCTTAGGGATGCCGAGATTTTTTTAACTTTTATAAACATTGAGAATCACTGTTTAATTGAAATCAGAGGATGAATAAGCAAAATACAATTAATCAAAATCACTACTTTCCTGACACTGCTTTAAATACTACTGTCCTTGTGAAAAATACCTTGGAATCTATAATGAAACAAAATGACTAGAACTTCTATTTTTATCCAACTGATACTTCTCCAAATATAGATACAGAGAGAGCAGCGATTCAGTGTTAGATGATATTCAGTTCAGTTCAGTTCAGTCGCTCAGTCGTGTCCGACTCTTTGCAACCCCATAAATTGCAGCATGCCAGGCCTCCCTGTCCATCACCAACTCCCGGAGTTCACTCAGACTCACGTCCATCGAGTCGGTGATGCCATCCAGAGATCTCATCCTCGGTCGTCCCCTTCTCCTCCTGCCCCCAATCCCTCCCAGCATCAGAGTCTTTTCCAATGAGTCAACTCTTCACATGAGGTGGCCAAAGTACTGGAGTTTCAGCTTTAGCATCATTCCTTCCAAAGAGCCCCCAGGACTGATCTCCTTTAGAATGGACTGGTTGGATCTCCTTGCGACACTCAGCAACAAATATTTACTGAGTTCCTACAGAAAGTCCAGCATTCTCGTATGCTCTGAAAATAAAGTAGACAATACATCAAGATATTATACAGTCTCTTTATCTGCTGAGATTAATATAAGAAGACACAGCATGGTAGTGCTGTAATAGAAAGAGGGCAAGAAGTCCTAAGAACAAATAAAGCTGGTCTACAACTTAAGAAAAAGAGTTTCCTGAGGAAGTGATGTTTATACTGAGATTTACAGAATGATGTAGAAATTGTGATTAGCCAAATAAACTAGACACAAGGGGAAAGGGTATTCTAGGTAGAGGAAGCAGTATAAAAAACATTGGAACTACTGGACAAAGAATGCAGAGGCTACGTGGCACCAGTGAGTCTAGACGGCCTTATAAATCAGCTTTAGGAGTCTGCAGTTCATGAGACGAGAATGGCAAGCCACAGAGGGGGTTTTAAGCAAGAGAGGACATGAACAGATGTTTAGTGTGGAGAGTGATTATAGAAGAGTGCTGATAACCAGTAACAGAAGGCCTAGAGATGGCAATGGCTTGAACTACGGTGCTGGCATAAAGAGCAGAGATGAAAAGAACTGGTTATTCTAATATATTTAGAAGGATTTAAATGACAGACCTGGTTATGGTCACTGTATCTACAAAGAGTAAGAAGTCAAAACTGACTCCTAGGTTTTAGGTTGGGCGGCTCTGTAGATGGTTAGCGTGGTGCCAAAACACCAGCTTGAGCACTAACACACACAAACTTACTTGAGCACTTATACACACACACATGTAATAGGAAAAAAGCAGAACTTCATAGAGAAAGAATGAGTTTTTGGTATTGACACTGTGTGTGTGAGGTGCTTGCAGACATCCAAAGAATATAGTTCAATAAATAATATGATATTCAGGACATATGATCAATCTGGCATTATGAGCAACTACAGACATTCCTACAGTTATGCAACACATGGTTTAAAGTTCCATTCTACACACACAATTTCACAGGACGAACTGTAACATTTCAGGGATATGGAAAAGTATAAGAAAGTAAAAGTATAAGGAAGGGGTCACATACTACTAGAGGCTTTTTTCTTTCAATCTTCAGTTATTGCTGTGGCCATGTGAATACTCATTGTATCAGCTCCTACATTTACTAACAGTATAGACAAACTTTTCAAACACTGTCTAATGACAATGCATACAAAGGCTAGACAGAGGCTATTACAAACTAAAAAGCGTAGAGAACTTGGGTAATATCTGTGGCTAATTCAACAGATTTAAAGCTCATTCCAATACTCTTCATGTAAAAATAAGGAAAACATATGGTGTTTTTAGAAAACCAGTAAATATGTGCCATGAAATGTTACATACTTTAGAAAGAGGAAACAAAAACAGCATTGGAGCTAAAGATAGTGTTAGACTTGGCTTAGAAATAATGTAATTTGTTGCTAGAAAAAATACATTTATATTTAAAGATCTTAGCAATGCTACTTATAGCTATTTAGCTTTTGGAATATTCAATCTGTGTAAGAATTTCCAGGACAGACTAACTGCAGTAGAAGAAAGTATACACAGAAAGCAATGAAGACTATGTAATACAATTTCAGAAAATACGGGAAAAGTAAGAAACACAGAGATAGCAAGACCAAGTGCCAAGAAACAACAACACTGACAGAATAAGCAGAAAATAATTCCACACCACACAAACAACAGAGAATCAACAGTGTGAAATGCTAATGAAAATCAAGCAAGATAAGGTCCAATGTTTTATCACCAGCTGCCTCATCATGTAGTCATAGAAAGGGTGACCATATAATTAATTATATAAACTGGAACACTTTTGAGAGTAAAAAAGACTGTATTAAAATTGATGTCAAAATAACAGGCATAACCTGGACCAGTTCTAGAAGTAGGACATGAGGCTAATAGAGTCCTGGACAGTTCTGGAGAAGCAACAGAACGATGGGAACAAACACTAGATGGAGGTGGGTTAATGAGTGACTGGAAGTTAAGGAAACAAACACAAAAACTCTCTCAGGAAAGCAGGCTAGGAAAAAAAAAAAAATGGGAGGCACATTCATATACATCTTCTACCCAAACATTCTTCTCTAAAACGCAAGCCATACATAATAAGCACAGCTGAACCACTTACTCAAGAAAAAGGATTCAATTCTTTTGAAAAGAGTAGATACTTTTCATTTTTTCAAGTTTGTCAGTTTATAAATTAAAAATGCTATATTTGTGAAAAGTCCTTTTCTAATTATATAATTCTATGTATAAGAATATCATTGATATAGTTCAATGATGACAGATACTATTTCCAAAAAGAAAAAGAGTAATATACACAGTTGATGGTCAGGGAGCTGGCGTGCTGCAGTCCATGGGGTTGCAAAGAGTTGGACATGACTGAGTGACTGAACTGAACTGAACATACACAGCTAAGTATCTAATAAAGAAAAGGGCATCCTACACAAAGATAGAAAAATAATGCAAAGCAGTTTTTAATATTTCCATTAAAAAGGTAAAGAAGTATACTGCTTTATGTAAATAATATATTACTCTCCCATTATATTTACAATGGGAAGTCAGAGTTATTGTACATAGTGAGGCAGAGTATGACTTTTGAAGTCAGACACCTAGACTGACACTCACAGCTATAAAACCATAGATCACTGACTTCTCAACTCCCTAAGCCACAGTTGCCTCATAGTTGCCTCATCTCTAAAATGATGGTTAAATTAGATAAAACATATTAAAGCACTGGGAAAGAAACCATGGTATACAGTGAGTGCTCAAAAGATAGCAGCTATCATCATTATTAGTGAGTTATTATTACATAGAAGGCATCATGCCTACACTGACCCCTATATAAATTTTCAGGCTATGGTACTGCACCTGAAAATAGGCAGACTATCAGTATAAAGAGAAAACAGGAGCTGGTATGCAAAAGGAGACAACAGTAGAAGGCACGTTTCAAGCATAAGATCTCCCATTCACAGAGAATGGAAAGGTCCTAAGATTAAATTTGATGCATTGTTTGTTATTATTTTTTAAATTTAGCTCCAAGTGTCAACAAGTGAAGACAAAGTCCTATTAAAATTGGCCTGCCTATACTGTGGCTAAGAACAAAGATTCTGACATCAGGAGATAGAAAGTCCTTCTTGGTTCTGTCATCTACTAACTCAATTTCTCTAAGCCTCAATTTACTCATCTTTAAAGTGACTCATTGGAAAAGACTTTGATGCTGGGAGGGATTGGGGGCAGGAGGAGAAGGGGACAACAGAGGATGAGATGGCTGGATGGCATCACTGACCCGATGGACGTGAATCTGAGTGAACTCCAGGAGTTGGTGATGGACAGGGAGGCCTGGCGTGCTGCGATTCATGGGGTCGCAAAGAGTCGGACATGACTGAGTGACTGAACTGAACTGAACTGAAAGTGGAAATAATAATAACGCCAATCTAGAGAGTTGTTCCTAGAATAGGAAATGGCAACCCACTCCAGTATGTTGCCTGGATAATCCCATGGACAGAGGAGCCTGGCAGAATGCAGTCCATGGGGTCTCAGAGTCAGACAGGACTGAAAGACTAAGCATACACAGGGAGCTGTTCAGAAATTTAAATTGAAACAATGTATAAATAATATTAACACAGTGCCTTAGTTCAGTTCAGTTCAGTTCAATTGCTCAGTCTTGTCCAACTCTTTGTGACCCCATGAACCACAGCATGCCAGGTCTCCCTGTCCATCACCAACTCCCAGAGTTCACTCAGACTCATGTCCATCGAGTCCGTGATGCCACCCAGACATCTCATCCTCGGTCGTCCCCTTCTCCTCCTGCCCCCAATCCCTCTCAGCATCAGAGTCTTTTCCAATGAGTCAACTCTTCACATGAGGTGGCTGAAGTACTGGAGTTTCAGCTTTAGCATCACTCCTTCCAAAGAAATCCCAGGGCTGATCTCCTTTAGAATGGACTGGTTGGATCTCCTTGCAGTCCAAGGGACTCTCAAGAGTCTTCTCCAACACCACAGTTCAAAAGCATCAATTCTTCTGCGCTCAGCTTTCTTCACAGTCCAACTCTCACATCCATACGTGACCACAGGAAAAACCATAGCCTTGACTAGACGGACCTTAGTCGGCAAAGTAATGTCTCTGCTTTTGAATATGCTGTCTAGGTTGGTCATAACTTTTCTTCTAAGGAGTAAGCGTCTTTTAATTTCATGGCTGCAATCACAATCTGCAGTGATTTTGGAGCCCAAAAAAACACAGTGCCTAGCAAATACTCAAATAATATAAATTATTATGAGGAGGTAAAGTCAAGATGAAAGACCACAAAGAAATAAGAATGGGAGGAATTCCTAAAAATGGTATGGCAATATGAAAAGGCATAAAGGAAGAAAACTAAAGATCACACTAAAGGAACATATAAAAGGCAAGATTTATTTCAACTTTTAAATTATAAAAGTGTACACATATAAAATGTCTAAAGCTGACAGTAACAAATTCATGACTGCAAAAATAGAAATATATCTAATAAGAAAATGGTTAAATAAGTTAAGGTAAAGTCATATGATAGTACTATCTGCAATCATTAAAAAACATGTTCTTAATGTGTATACTTGACAGAATATTTTAAAGTACATATTCTTATCTATAAAAATACTCAGCTCACAAAAAGAAATGAAACATCCCAAGATGTTAACAAGTTATTTGTGAATAACAGAACTGTATTTAAAGTTTTTCTTTAAATTTTGCTAAAATTTTTCAAGCTTTAACAAATATGTATTATTTTATAATATTTTTAAAAGCTACTTTTAAGCATAAAAAGAGTTTTTAAGGCTAGTTATGCAAAGTGTACTTATAAAACCAATGAAAATAATTCTGAGTTTACCTTGTAGCTCACTTTTAATAAGGCAACTTTCCATCATGTATAACAGCACAGTGACCATAATATCCAGCAGCTGACATTCTTCTGTTACCTGTCTGGCTAGCTCTTCATTGCTGAACAACTGAACACTAATATGCACAATTCTGTTAGACATAGTGTCTGATTCATGACTTTTCTTCAGTGTCTTCATAATGAAAGCATAATGCTGAACAAAAGTTTTTGTAAAAGCAACCTGTAAAATGTTTTAAACAGGAAGAAAAAAACACAGTTTAAGTTTGCTAGCACATTTTCAACGTATTATACTAGCATTTTAAAATATAAAATGGTATAAAGTATAAAATTTATAAAGCTAAGCTATGATTAGCTTATGACAATGTCTAAGACAACTGGAAAAGTAATTTCAATGATGGTAGTCTTACATTTGTCCCTTTCTTGAAAATTTGCAAAATAGTTTGATAGTTAAAAAAATATTCAATATGCATTTTAAATTATTAAAGTTTTAAAGCAATTACAAAGATGGTTTAAAAACACAAATCTTCACTTCGCACAAAGGTATCAATTCACTAATGTCAAAGTATGTCTTTGTCCTGTGCTAACTACTTTAGCAATAAAATCTAAGGTCTCATTTGAAAATCGAGTTGTTTACACAACTAAACAATAAGTGAGTCAATGTGACTACTCTGAAAGAAATGATATTTTTTCCTACTTGATCTGAAAGCCGACCAATATTTGAGTTTTCTTTTTTGTGTACCACATACACTTCATCCATTGTTTTCTTAAGGAGACATAAACACACAAAACAGCACTATTAAAGTGTCACTCCTAAAGAGGCTTGACTTCTTAAACCGTAAGAGGAGCTAAACTTAAGAGGAGCTAAACCATGACTCACTGTCTTTTCAGACACAAGGCTGTATAACTTTGCCATAACCACAGAAGAGTAACTGGTGGGTCCACACCCTCCTAGACTAGAGACTTCACTCATCTACACGTGTACAGGAGTCAATACTATTGTGTCTTTAACAGTTATGGCCAGAAGCTACTAACTCTGTGCTTTCCCATGCTGAATCTCACAATCTGAATTCAGTTGTCCCCATTAAACATTTTCTCAAAGCAGTTGCATCTTTCTCCTTTAGAGAATTTACTACAATTTTTAACTACATATTTATTTGTGTAATTGTGCTTTTGTTTGTCCCCCAGCAATTTCTCTGGACCAAGTCTCATGCAGAAAGGTAACCCTAAGAATCCCGCTCTGTAAAAGTGCTTTGATTCATATCTAAAATACTGTGCTTTCTGTGTAGGCTCTCTTTTGGCAACTGAGCTGAGAAATACATCAAAAGATTTAATGTTGAAAAGGCAAAGAAAGGTGACCAAAGTTCAGAAAAGAAGGAAAAAATGTAGATACCTTATACTCTTGATCTGGAAGCATGTTGAGTAAGAAAGTCACCATCTTCTGGGGAAATTCATACTTTATTGTCCAAAACAATAGCTCTTCTAAGAAACTTTTATGTTTCAAAACATCCATTATGGATTGATCTACATAAGAAAAATAAAATTTATCACCCTAATGATTTAAGTTGCTCATCTCATTTAAACCTTACTATAACAACCCAGCAACCTCAAACATCTGAATATGCCTAAAAATCAAGGCTATCCTTTAAATAATTGAAATGATAATACTAACAATATCAAGTTGTTTCTATAATGTCCACAGTACAATAAAATACGTAGTCCTTATAATTCAACATAAAGTAGTTACTAGAAAAATAATTACTTGTCCTTAAACATAAGAACCAGACATGAAACAATGAACTGATTCCAAATTGGGAAAAGAGTATGTCAAAGCAGTATATTGTCACCCTGCTATTTTAACTTATATGAAGAGTACATCATGCAAAATGCCAGGCTGGATGAAGCAGAAGCTGGAATCAAAGACTGCTGGGAGAAATATCAACCTCAGATATGCAGATGGCACCACCTTTATGGCAGAAAACAAACAGAAACAAGAGCCTCTTGATGAAAGGGAAAGAGAAGAGAATGAAAAAGCTGGCTTAAAAATCAATATTCAAAAACTAAGATCATGGCATCTGGTCCCATCACTTCATGGCAAATAGATGGAGAAACAATGGAAAACAGTGACAGACTTTTTTTTCTTGGGCTCCAAAATGACTGTAGATGGTGACTGCAGCCATGAAATTAAAAGACGCTTACTCCTTAGAAGAAAAGCTATGACCAACCTAGACAGCATATTAAAAAGCAGAGACATTACTTTGCCAACAAAGGTCCGTCTAGTCAAAGCTACGGTTTTTCCAGTAGTCATGTATGGATGTGAGAGTTGGACTGTGAAGAAAGCTGAGCGCAGAAGAATTGATGCTTTTGAACTGTGGTGTTGGAGAAGACTCTTGCGAGTCCCTTGGACTGTAAGGAGATCAAACCAGTCCATCCTAAAGGAAATCAGTCGTTTAGAATATTCATTGGAAGAACTGATGCCGAAGCTGAAGCTCCAATACTTTGGCCACCTGATGCGAAGAGCTGACTCATTTGAAAAGACCCTGATGCTGGGAAAGATTGAGGGCAGGAGGAGAAGGGGATGAAAGAGGATGAGAAAGTTGGATGGCATCACCGACTCGATGGACATGAGTTTGAGCAAGGTCCAGGAGTTGGTTGATGGACAGGGACGCCTGGAGTGCTGCAGTTCATGGGGTCACAAAGAGTCAGACACAACTGAGTGACTGAACTGAAGCATAAGCCCTTTATCTAAAACTTCTACTATCATTTAAAACAGTTATCTTACAAGAACAATATTCATGGCACATAATAGTAATAATTTTAAACTAAAAACATACTATTAAGGATAAACTCCAATTTTGTTTTGAAAAGTCTTTATAGGATAATTTATCTATTTCTTTAAAATTATCCTTCATAAATGAAATGTTAACTTCACTAGAGAAAATAATCATTAGTGCACAGCTTACTCTAATATACAAAAGCATTTACTCTTTTCTGGTAGGAACATACCAGGAAACATATAGAGTATCAGCTATGTTTACCTGCACTGGACTCAGGATGCCCTCTTCAGACACAGAGGAAAGAGGAAATGGATGTCCGTTTTGAATTAAAAGGTATTCGAAGGGGAATAAATTATCTCCTGGAAAGCCTATTTCTAAAGCCAAGTGCCACTTCTTGAGGGTTAGGCTCTCTCCTGCCTATCTCTGCCTCCTTGCCTTGCTGAATCAACAGAAAGGTCTCAACTGGTACATGAGGAACTGAATTTTTTTAAATTTTACACTGGAGTATATTTGATTACCAATGCTGTGTTAGTTTCAAGGTGTACAGCAAAGTGTGAATTGAATGTTTTTCATACTTTAGTTCTCTTTTACCCCTCAAAATGAACTAGAAAATTCTATTAATCTTTACTAAACCAAACTACCTTGGGATACTGCTCTGACTCATCAACTCTATATAAGGGCATTAAGTGTCAACTATGGACTGGTTCAGTGCTTAAGCAAGAACTAGAGTTAGAGGAGAGATCTGAAAAAGCAGTATCCCATGAATCAAAATACTCAGGTACAGCCCTAACTAATTATATGTCAAGTAGTCTTCCAGGGTAATCTTGCAGAATTTTTAATTAACCCTATCCCAATCCTATCCCCATACTACAGTTCTTCTATTATTGAGTAATGTGTTCATATCATAAGGTGGCTCAGTGGTAAAGAATCTGCCTGCCGATGCAGGAGACTCAAGAGAGGCAAGTTTGATCCCAGGGTCAGAAAGATCCTCTGGAGGAGGAAATGGCAACCCACTCCAGTATTCTTACCTGGAAAACCCCAAAGACAGAGGAGCCCGACGGGCCACAGTCCAGGGGGTGGCAAAAGAGCCAGACACAACTTAGTGACTAAACAATAACATCATTATCTCCTCAGGTAATGAGTCTAAAAGAGTAACCTCAGTATTTAATTACTCTCTTGATTTTTTCGTAAAACACTAAGTTTAATAAGACTTAAATCAGATATAACTTTAATCCAATTTTCCGTTAATAATTAACAACCACTATTTTCAGAATAACAAATTCATTAATCTAGAAACACTATAATTTAAAGTATACAGAGACAAAAATATCGGCTAATCCCTCATCTAACTCCCTTTCAGTGGAGCCTTCAGTATAAGCCATATGCAGAAGGACTAAAAATAGAAATACAATTATACTATACAGCTCTTACTTGGAAATAAAAATTTTTTATTTTTCAAATCTTACAATTTTCTACTTGTAAAACAGAAATCTCTTCCTCCTGCCACTTCCAGGATATGGCAATGATTTAAAAGCGAAATGATCAGTTTTGCAAGAAATGAGGTAAAATATATTCAAAGGTCACACTGACAGATTCAAAGTCAAAAAGTAACAAAATTAGGGGCCAAATGAATTAGGTGACAGGAATAAAAGGATTATAATTAAAAATTAGAATATAACCTACAGCACACATTGCTGAAGCCAATTTAATTCTCAAAATTCACTTGGTACTAACATGACTGAGAATTTCACTGACTACCAAAAAAATATCCCTGCCAGATAAGCGGCTTCTGAAAATAATTACAAAGCTGAACAAAACTAGTACTATTTATTCTTTTTTTTAAAACTAGTAGTATTTATTCTTAAATTCATAGTTATAACTCTCTGCAAGTTTATATTAACCAAAGAAAAGCCTGAAGCTACCATAATTGTATATCAAGCATTAAAAATTAAAGATATATTAACTTTGTTTTAAATAAATAAAATGATCGAATACCCCAGAAAAGCTGTACCTTCTATTAAAATGAAAATAGCTGCTGTTATGTACAATCCCATTTTCCTATCTTCAGACATAAAAGTGGGGGTGGGGGGTGAACCACAATGTCTTCACTGTTATTCTTAAAAGATACCAGTTTGCCAAGATATTTAAACCATGTGTTATGTGTTTTATACGTTATGTTATAGAAATCTGGTTAGAAATGCTTTCATTAGTTATGTTATGATTATTACCTTTAAAATCTTGATTAAACTATCATGACCTTCACAACACCTAAAACCACTTCAAGCGAAATTGTCAAACAAATTTCTCAATTAGTATGTATAAATGAATGATAGCTTTTAATTTAGACAGTAAAGTCCAGGCTCTACAACTCACCAGCTCATCTTGGCCATGTTAGCTGAAGTCCTCTAGGCCTAAGCTTTCTCATCCTTAAAACTGAACTTTTGAAAATAGGCAGTGATGTGTTTGTTAGCACAGTGCCTCTCCTCTTGTCCATCATTACATATTTTATTTTCAGCTCGCTTTCAAACTGTTGAATCAAATTCTTACAAAAACTAAACCACTCTGGACTTCAGACATTTTCAAAAGCAACAATCACTTCTTGAAAAGAGTTTCTACTAACTGAAAAAGCCATTTCTTCAATGTACATACTCAAACCAAACATGATAACTAATCAAGTCTTAAATCTCTTTACTACTTCTTACCAGTAAAGGGAAGGAAAAGACAACAATCTATCTCAAATGCAAAAAAAATTCAGGTATAAAAGAAAATAAACTTCAACATGAAGTCTGCATAAAAAATGTCTTAAGCCAGAGTTTGACCAGGCTGAAGGAAAACAATGACCTCTTAACACCACGAGAGGCATTTTCTGAACATCCCTAAAGCTTAAACTCAAGTATATGCTGAACAATCTCCTCCAACTCAGATGTATCTCAAGGACTCAGGTAAGCACATGCATAATTCTGGTTAAGTCAAAAAGCCAGGTAGCCAAATGGGTTTCTAATTTCTTTCAGGCATTACAGATTTTCTGCAGGGCCAAGAAAAAGGGAAACGTTGCAGGCATGTGTCCTGGACAGCAAATCAAATTTCATGCCCTCTGCTAACAGTCCATAAGTTGAATGCAGCAATGTGAGTAACCAAGAACAGACTTACAAAATGAGCCTCGACTAAAACTGTCTGGTTGCTCCACCTTTCCAAGCAGTCTTAAACTTTCCAAAAGACACACTTGGCAGTAGAAAAAAGAATCTTTTCATGAAAGTATTTTAACCTCTGAAGACTTTCTAACAGATCATACTAACCCAGAAAATAAGACTACGCTAAGATTTAGAAATCCATTTCAAAAATGGAGCACAGGCTACCAACTAATAACAAGTACTCTTGAAAAGCTTTTAGGGAGGGTCAAGAAAATATAGTGATAAAGCCTTTAAACTCTGGGATTTGAATTAAGGACCTACCTCTCATTAGCTGTTATGCCTAACATGCCTTCTTTCCTCATTCATAAAACAGTAGTAACAATAAAACCTACTACATATGGTTACTGTGAGAATTAAATGACAGAATGCACATGCTGTGATTAGCACTATGTCTAGGATATACAAAAGTTCGATAAATATTACTAATCTATTCCCTCACTACAGGCATATCTACTTTCTCCTTTGTATCAATATATATTGAGTCCTTACTGAACCCTTAATATGTGTTAAGTGCCATTCATTCTCATTTTCTTTCACTCTTGTTACTTTTTCTGATACATACCCACACTACTTCCCTGCTGCTCATCCTTTTTCATTCTAGAAACTGCATACCCCGGATTACAAAAAGATACAAATCAAATTTAAGCTTTATACCAAAAACACTGGATCCAAATCAAAAGATTCAATGAAAAGACTATTTTTCTGGCTCAAATATAATGTTGCTCATTTTATGAAGAAAACAATGAATAAAAATCCCAACAGTCAGGGTTTCACTTGCTTTTGAGGTCTCCCACAATCATCCCCTATCAACTTTCTCCATATTGAACATATCTAATAACATAACTCTCTCTTCAAACAGCTTTGATGGCCAGCCAACCAAGTGCTCTTAGTAATTAAGCATTTTTTAACACAAGGAAAAAAAACAAAATATAAATACCTTTGGTGTTACTGCTTAGTTTGACCCTCTTTCTCTTCCCCAGACCTTGACTCCCATCCTGATCCTCCTGGAGAAAAACAAAATTAGCATTATCTGTAGTCCTAGTCATGAATTTATATATTTTATGTAAATTTAAATATGCTTATAAATTATATTAAATATAAAATACAGGTGTGCTTACATATTATTAATTAATAATTTTACTCTTATTATTTGCTATAATAAAATATATTTTAATACTGATAACTTTTAATTGAAAATTAAATTTAAAATTAGCATTATAATTAAATATATCATGAAAATTCTTAGGATTAAAATGTAAGAGTTCCTAAACTTAATCTGTGCCTCTAATGAAAGACTCTCAAATGCCCCCAAATCCCAAAATAAAAATCTTCCTAACTTATAAACAAAATATTAAATGCACAAAGAAGCTAAAGGGGAGGGGGGAAAAGATTAGCATAGGAAGGAAGAGGAGAAGAAGGGGGTTAAAGCAATGAATAGAGGAAAAGTTTGGAAGGGTCTAATACAAACAAATGAGTTCAAGAGATCAAGTTCTGAAAAATAAGCACAGTATGTTAGAAACTGGAGTTGATGGTCAAAAAAATATTAATAAAAACAAATTATTATGTGGCTCAGATGTTAAAGGGTCTGCCCACAATGTAGGAGACTGGAGTTCGATCCCTGGGTCGGGAAGATCCCTGGAGAAGGAAATGGCAACCCACTCCAGTACTCTTGCCTGGAAAATTCCATGGACTGAGGAGCCTGGTAAGCTACAGTCCATGGGGTCACAAAGAGTTGGACACGACTGAGCGACTTCACTTTCACTTTTACTAGGAAAAAAACCCAAGAAGAAAATATATGTATTTCTGCTCACACGTGATATATCCATTCTTGAAAAAAATACCTCACATTAAAAATAACAAGGCTTATGGGGAATAGAAGAGTGAGGGACAGATCATTCACAACCTATTTTGTAACCAAGTGTATAACCAAAGATATAACAAAAGCAATAATTGGTACCTGGGGAGATCATTTGGATGCCCAGGCAAACATCTTGGAGTGGTTTGAGTGTGTCTCACAGGATGTTAACAACATACCACCACAACAGAGTGAGAAGCTAGCTGGCTGAGACAACATTAACGGGAAGAGGGGCAAAGGAAGCAGTCTGCTAGTAGTGACACCAACAGTGAAGCTGGAATGTGCCTCTAAAGCAGGAAGCCATGGGTGCAGCTGCTCAGTTCTAATTTCCTTCAAATGTGGCTGAAAAGGCTCCTTCTCCCTTCGCAGATGAGGGTGTGTTTCTCTCCAGATAAAGGACATGACTGTGCCCCACTATCCCAGATCTCCTGAACTATTGCATAGTTCAGGAAAGATTGCATAGGAATCCAAAACTTCCATTGTATACTGACATCTTTTTCCTATTTTCCAAACATATATGAGCCAACTGGTATTATAAAGACATGTGTGGTAGTATTTTGGCATACTGTTTGTTATGCTAACCAATTATGCTGATGGCAGGATAGAACCATGGTACAAATTCCCAGACACTTTCTCAATTAAATCAAACCTCCAAAGCATAAAAGCTTCAGCTTTATGCTGCAGCTCTACCCACTGGTGTAGTATTGTTGGCCTGCATACCAAGCCTTAACTGCAAGTTTCTGAGAAGTCCAGCATCAGCCTTAAGGACCAGTCTGAAGGTTCCCAAAGATACCTCATAGCTCTGTCATTCAGCATTTACTAAGCACTTCAATATGCCCTCTGTTAACCCCCACCAAAGCCAGGCCTCTATGGTCATCTACTTGGCAGCAATAGTGACAGTCAAACAAACTATACTCCCTCATCCTTTGCCACCCTCACCTTGTCCAAAGAGAAACCCAGCCAGTATGAAATGTAGAGCCATAAAAGACAGACATGCCACAAGACCCAGAAGATTGTAAAATTTGAGATTTTAGCTAATAGTCATTTATGAAACTGTTCTTCTGGCCAGAGAAGAAGACAAAAAAAAAAAAAAACTTTTAATATTATAATCCAGGTTAGGATTATTTCATAATTTCAAATAAAAACTTCCTATGAAAAGTGTATCCTTGGTCAAGCAATGGCCATGACAATACAAAGTTTTAAAAATTTCCCAAACTTACACTTTAAAGGACAAGTAAAATTAGTCAAGCTAGGGAGAGGAAAGTCATTCCAAGAAGGCACAAAGACAAAAGTCTAGAAACAAAGATTAGCCTGACATCATTATAGATATCAAATTGAGCTAGGAAGGGAGTCTACCACCATTTAAACAGGTGGGATAATGGTCTTGTACTACACTTGAGAGAGTATATAACAGAACAATTTTCCTGAATGGCAATTTGTCAATACACATATGGAAAGTCATTAAAGTATATCTATCACTGGAACAGAAATTCCAGTTCTAACAATTGATCTTAAAGAAATAATCAGACAAGTGAATAGGGACTATCTGCATAACACTCATCACAATGTTATTTACAATGGCAAAAAAACCACAAAACTTTGGTTTCCAACAGCAGAGCAGAGAATTAGAGAAATAAATTATAGCACAAATATACTCTTTAAAGAAAAACAACATTAGAGTTCCATACTCATTATGACCAGGTAAATGTTCAAAAACTATTACTATAAATTAGAAAAAAAAAAAGCATGCTATGAAGGATAGCATATAGAGTATGAAACCATTTAAGTAGTGATACCACACACAAATAAAATATGTTAAAATATACTCTTTGTTACAGATGTTTAAAACTACCATTAGTAAGAAAAGTAAGTTACAGAATAGCATATATAGCATGGAGTCCCTAAAATATACCATATATAAAATCTGTTAGAATATATATGATTAGAGTAAGTCACCTCTAAGTGATAGAGTAATAGGTAATTTCATCATCTTTTTGCTAATATTAATTTTCTATTTATTCAATGATGACAATGAATTATAGCTTTAAGCTAATGAAATTAAAAGACACTTACTCCTTAGAAGAAAAGTTATCACCAACCTAGATAGTATATTCAAAAGCAGACATTACTTTGCCGACTAAGGTCCGTCTAGTAAAGGCTATGGTTTTTCCTGTGGTCATGTATGGATGTGAGAGTTGGACTGTGAAGAAAGCTGAGTGCCGAAGAATTGATGCTTTTGAACTGTGGTGTTGAAGAAGAAGACTCTTGAGAGTCCCTTGGACTGCAAGGAGATCCAACCAGTCCATTCTAAAGGAGATCAGCCCTGGGATTTCTTTGGAAGGAATGATGCTGAAGCTGAAACTCCAGCACTCTGGCCACCTCATGTGAAGAGTTGACTCATTGGAAAAGACTCTGATGCTGGGAGGGATTGGGGGCAGGAGAAAGAGTGGACGACGGAGGATGAGATGGCTGGATGGCATCACAGACTCGATGGACGTGAGACTGAGTGAACTCCGGGAGTTGGTGATGGACAGAGAGGCCTGGCGTGCTGCGATTCATGGGGTCGCAAAGAGTCGGACACGACTGAGTGACTGAACTGAACTCAACTGAATGAATGTTTTTAACATTAATTATGATTTCATCTATTTCTGTTTTATTGACTATGCCAAAGCCTTTGACTGTGTGGATCACAATAAACTGTGGAAAATTCTGAAAGAGATGGGAATACCAGACCACCTGACCTGCCTCCTGAGAAATCTGTATGCAGGTCAGGAAGCAACAGTTAGAACTGAACATGGAACAACAGACTGGTTCCAAATAGGAAAAGGACTACGTCAAGGCTGTATATTGTCACCCTGCTTATTTAACTTATATGCAGAGTACATCATGAGAAACGCTGGACTGGAAGAAACACAAGCTGGAATCAAGACTGCCAGGAGAAATGTCAATAACCTCAGATATGCAGATGACACCACCCTTATGGCAGAAAGTGAAGAGGAACTCAAAAGCCTCTTGATGAAAGTGAAAGTGGAGAGTGAAAAAGCTGGCTTAAAGCTCAACATTCAGAAAACGAAGATCATGGCATCTGGTCCCATCACTTCATGGGAAATAGATGGGGAAACAGTGTCAGACTTTATTTTGGGGGGCTCAAAAATCACTGCAGATGGTGATTGCAGCCATGAAATTAAAAGACACTTACTCCTTGGAAGAAAAGTTATGACCACTAGATAGTATATTCAAAAGCAGACATTACTTTGCCGACTAAGGTCTGTCTAGTCAAGGCTATGGTTTTTCCTGTGGTCATGTATGGATGTGAGAGTTGGACTGTGAAGAAAGCTGAGTGCCGAAGAATTGATGCTTTTGAACTGTGGTGTTGGAGAAGACTCTTGAGAGTCCCTTGGACTTCAAGGAGATCCAACCAGTCCATTCTGAAGGAGATCAGCCCTGGGATTTCTTTGGAAGGAATGATGCTGAAGCTGAAACTCCAGTACTTTGGCCACCTCATGCAAAGAGCTGACTCATTGGAAAAGACTCTGATGCTGGGAGGGATTGGGGGCAGGAGGAGAAGGGGATGACAGAGGATGAGATGGCTGATGGCATCACCCACTCGATGGACGCTGAATCTGAGTGAACTCCGGGAGTTGGTGATGGACAGAGAGGCCTGGCGTGCTGCGATTCATGGGGTCGCTAAGAGTCGGACACGACTGAGCGACTGAACTGAACTGATGATTTCCAATCCTAACTACAACAATCTACTCAAGATAATGGATTAGTGTGTTATCTATTTCAAGTTCCATTTTTTCTGGCCACACCTCGCAGCATGTAGGATCTTAGTTCACCAACCAGCAATAGAATACCCACCCCTGCTGTGGAAGCATGGAGTCTTAACTACTGGACCACCAGGGAAATACCAAGAAAGAAGAAAAGTTTCAACGAACAGGAATAACTTCCAGTGGTGGGATATTCAGGCATTAAGGAAGATGAAAACAATTTAGTTATCATGACAACAAGACCCCACCCAAAACTCAAGATGGAGAGTAGAATTCTTCTCCTTTTATCCACGAGAAAACAGTATAGAACCCTGGGGGAAAATAATGGGTCCAGTGAACAAGAAAGGAAATAAACAACCTCAACTGAGACAGCATTCATACAGATCTCAGAAACACTCTCAAAAAATGTTAACTAGGTTCCTGAGCAAAGAAGTAGACAACGCTGCATGTGTGTTTCAGACACAGGTAGACTCCCTTCCTAGCTGAGTTTGATATCTATGTCCAATATCAGAGAAGACCCTTACCCCACCTTGCCCTCCCCCAACTCCCCAGAAAACAGATTCAAACTCCTACCCTGCAAAATTTACCGGTGGTTTTCAACCCAAATTAACCGTTCTTTGATGGATTTACTGGACAGATGAAAAAACATGAGCTCCGTATAAAGAAGTCAAGTTAAATCCACAGCTGGTTAAAACAATACTCAATGTTAATACAAAACACACAAGGCTAAAACGAACATTTAACATAGCAGATTATAAAAATAAAATCCAAAGGAGATCTTGAGAAACTAGAATAAAGTGAAAACATTTATGTAAGCCACTGTAACATGAGACTGTTTGCTTTAATTTTACAAATACAAAGCAGAGAGGGAGCTCTCAAACTTGTCAGCTATAAATCTGAAGGGGTAAGTGAGTGAGGGACCTGAGTATTTCATTTGACCACTGGAGCTTCTGCCAGTTTAGCACTGCTGCTAAAATGCTAACAAAACACCTTAGGCCTAAAGGAAGCCATAATATGCTTCATGATAAGCTGTCCTTGTGACTCTGTACCAAAATCAGATCATAGTTTTAAAAGGGAATGAAGAGGTGAAAGAGCTATGAACAGCAGAGAATACTGTATAACTAAAGCTAAAAAGTTACAGGGGTGTCTAATGGGAATAAAATTAAAATGTTTCCATAGGGAAAAACAAGAAAGGTGGGAAAATTATAATATTTAACACGGTATTGAGAAGAGGTTCCCAATAATTGGAGCTATCAAAGAAAGGAACGAGTTGCCTCATTAGCTAGGTCAGCTCAACCACTGGAAGTGTTTATGGAGAGGCTGACCATTTGTGAGCAATGTCATAAAATCAAACGCTAAACTGGCAAAGAAATGTCTTAAATATTTCTAAGGCCTCCTCACCAAAATTTCTGTGATTCTCCACTCTATCTTTTAGCATTAATGTAATTTATAACTAATTAAAATCAAACCTTGTACCTCTAAAAGTAAAGTCATATTTTTCTTTTACTTATTCATTTATGAAAAGTTACTTTAGCTCTCAATTGCAATAATCCTGCTTTTGCTACAAGTTCTGATCAAATTAGTTTTAACTCTTCACTGGATTCTTTCTTGAATAAAAGCAAGAATATTGACAGCACATTTACATAGTAACTTATTTTGTTAAGTGATTATTTCTCTTATGTAAGAGTATGAAATACAGAAGACTAGAAGCAAACAAACAAATTAATAAATAGTGGTAATCTCTGGAGAGCATAGCTGGAGGTAAATGTTTTCTTTTTTCTATTTGTCAATTTTTCCACAGTGGACATTCAAATTTTATGGTTACACGAGGGAAAATGTGTTTATTTATTTATTTAATTTGTATTAACAGCTAAATGTATCAAAGTCACAAAGATTAATGATCTGGTCAATACACATAAATAAATGGACACTGCTTACGGTAACAGCCTCAGTGAAAATAATCTTTCCTTGAAAAGTTATCTTGATTTAAACAGTACTATTTTCTCTAAGAAACTCTCTATTACACCCATGTACATATAATACTGGAGATAATTTTCTTTTGAACTGAATTATCTGATGACTGAACAAATCTAAACAAAAAATGAATAAACATAAATTCTCATTTTAAAGTACTTCATAAAGTTAAAATGTGTTTCTATTTCATTTCGGCTTCATTCAACACAAAGAACATTTTCAATTCTTATTACATATTAGCTACACACACCAAAAAAAAAAAAAAAACAGTACGTAGTAGTAGTATGAAGAATGTCATGTGTATAAATAGCCTTGCTGAGTACATAATGTTCTGTTACTCTAGGGACAGCAGGGACAAATATCTGACACAACTTGTATGAATAAAATTAAGTAGACAGCAGTATGCTCATTCAAGTAAAACTTTAAACAGGAAAAATCTTGCTGCTGTTAAAAGAGTTTCAAACCTGTTTCTTCATTTTTCAAACTGGCAGAATTAGACTACGCCTAGGATCTCTTTCAATTCAAACTTACAACATTTTCTTAATTGTTATAACTCCCTCTCTATAGCAGTTTTTGAGACGTCATTGCCCTCTTCTCATCCTGTCTCCTTTTTCAAATACTTTGCTAAATTATAAGAATGAAATCACAAAAGGGGTTTGTTCAATAATCCTATGGGCCTGTAGAGTAAGGATGTAGAAATTCCAATCCTTAAGCCATATTCAGCTCTTCACTAAATTTCAAATATAAATGCTAAAAGCAAACATATAATTTGTGACTGCAGTTGCAAAATAAAATGCAATATGGCTTTAAAAGCTTTAACGAAATTTTTAAATGGCATAAAATAGATATTTGTTTAAGAACATCTGTATCAGTTCAGTTCAGTGACTCAGTCATGTCTGACCCTGTGACCTCATGGACTGCAGCACACCAGGCTTCCCTGTCCATCAGCAACCTCCAGAACTTGCTCAAACTCATGTCCATTGATTTGGTGATGCCATCTAGGCATCTTATCCTCTGTCGTCCCCTTTTCCTCCTGCCTTCAATCTTTCCCAGAATCAGGGATGTTTCTAATGAGTCAGTTCTTTGCATCAGGTGGCCAAAGTATTGGAGCTTCAGCTTTAGCAACAGTTCTTGCAATGAATATTCAGGACTGCTTTCCTTTAGAATGGACTGGTTGCATCTCACTGCAATCCAAGGGACTCTCAAGAGTCTTCTCCAACAACACAGTTAAAAAGCATCAATTCTGGTACACTTATATTAACATTTTCTATCTCCTTATCCTTTCATCTACTTTCTCTTTTATTTATTCCATCCTTATTAAATTACTGCTTGCATTTTCATCATTTATATATGTAAAAATGCTTTGAAAAGAACTATAACACAAATTTAATATAGTTTTAAATCAGTTTTTTCAAACATCATTAGGCTTCGCAGGTGGCACAACAGATAAAGAATCTGCCTACAAATGCAAGAGACATGGATTTGATCCCTAGGTCGGGAAGATCCCCTGGAGTAGGAAATGGCAACCTACTCCAGTATTCTTGTCTGGAGAATTCCATGGCCTGGAAATTTCCAAAAGCCTAGGAAGCTGTATTCCATGAGGTTGCAAAGAGTCGGACACGACTGAGCAACTGAGCACATGTTGTGCAGCACAGGGAACTCTACTTAATGCCCTGTGGTGCCTTAAATGGGAAGCAAATTCCCAAAAGAGGGGATACACATATACACATGGCTGACTCACTTTGCTGTACAGCAGAAAATAATATAAAATTGTAAAGCAATATATTACAATAAAGTTGTTAAGAAAGAGGGTGGAAATTCTTATATTTTCCCTCTAAATATATCACATTAAAACTCAATTAACTTACTTCTTATTTATGATTACCTAGGCACAAAAGGAAGCCTTTTCCATCCAAATCACTGGTCCTAATAAAATTGTTTCTCATTAAGAAATAAAAGCACAATAGAGACCCCAAGTAGAGATTAGCAGAAAAGTTGTGATAATTTTAGTTTCCGTTTTAATCAAATTCAAAACTGTATTCTGTTCCTTAAGCTGCAATGAATCCTAGTAAAATTTTAATATGTCCCTTTTCATTCTACCAAGGTAAAGATCAATTCTTTTAAAACTCTCTTATAACTTTAAGTATAAGCTTTCATTCTCTTGAGATATAATAATATAACTATTATACTAAGGAAAACTCTGATCTTCTTTAAAACCCTACAGTTGCCATTTCTGGCTAAAGTGGTATTTCATTATCATGTTATGGTTTTTCCCAACAGACAAGTACCACTTAAATAGACAGGAAATTACATATCAATTACTATATTGTATTTAGCTATAATCACCAGTCATTTCTAGGCTACCAAGAGAATCCAGGAAAAAGAATGGCAAATTTCACATCCTGGTTGTGGAAATTTTGAAACATGTTTATAAATTCTTTGACATCCCTACCTTCTGAGAGGTGGAATTTGCCTCCTTCTGCATTGCCCCGACCTTAGCAACTCATAAGGAACAGAACGCAGTGGAAGTGATAGTATGTAAAATTCCAAGGCTAACACAGAAAAGGTTCCACAGCTGCTGCTCTTGAGTTACTCACATTCGGAAAAGCCACAACTATATGAGAAGCCCAACAACTTGAGACCACCATGCTGGAGAAGCCACACGCAGGCTGAGCTCCCTGTGCACAGCCAGCAGCAACTGGTAGCCCTGTCCAAGCATCTTATATCTGCAATTCAGCTGACCCTTCAGATGACTGCAGTTTCTCAGCCAACAAATAACAGGAATCTCGTGAGATAACCTAAGTGAGAACTGCCCAACTGCCATTCCCAAATTTCTGAGTCATAAAATTGTTAACAAAACAAAAAATGATAATTGTAAGCAACAAAGTTTAGGACAAATTTGCTGCACAGAAATAATAAGAACGGTTGGGTTTATCCACCTTACACTAAAAACTCTAGACCAGCAGAGAGGAGACTTAGCATCCATTTGCAACTCTACTACTAACGAGATGGAATTCACTTGTCGAGTGGATCAGTTCATTATTTGAGATTCAGCTTCCTCATCTATAAGTTAGGCAAGAGGAATGCTCTAAAATTCATAATTTTTTAAACCTTCAAATTGCCTCCTTCTGATTCTCATTTTTGTTTTATTACACAGCTTTTCTATTTCTAGCTCAAGATTTGACTTTTTAGTATGTAAGTCAATAAAACATATATGAAATTTTTTATTTAAAAAATTATGATCGCAATCTTAAAATAGAAAATTTCCTATCACTAAAACCCTTCTATGACTGGCCCTGGGTAATGGTCTTATCTTTGTACTTTTCCATACTTGTCATCTTAAATATGTGTGTGTGCCTTTTTTAAACAGAAAAATACAATCTAATAAAATTTAAGAAATGCCTACTCTATAGTCTGGGGCTTTCCAGATGCCACTAGTGGTAAAGAATCTGCCTCCCAATGCAAGAGATGGAAGAGACCCAGGTTTGATCCCCGGGTCAGGAAGATTCTCTGGAGAAAGGAATGGCTACCCACTCCAATGTTCTTGCCTGGAAAATCCCACGGACAGAGGAACCTGGTGGGCTACAGTCCATGGAGTCCTGAAGAGTCAGACACAACTGAACAACTAACACTTGCACTTTTCACCCTGTAGTCAAGCAATTCCGTTATCTTAGAGAGTTAACTGCTGGAAAAGAAATACAAGCACTGTATCTTATAATAAAAAATTGGAAATTACAAAAATGACTGGATAAACTGTAGCTTATTCATATTTCAGAATACTGGTAAAACAACTACAATGTGTAATATTTGAGTAAACTTTCAATTTAAATTGTAAAGATAAACTTCATTACTCTTAATCCATGCTTTAATAAACTTATTTTCTCTGGAAAGACAAGCAAAAATATCTATCATATGACCCATGGTAGCTGAAAATTTCAGTATTTCAATCCCTTCTACATACAAAGCACTAGGACAAAAAAAAAAAACATTTATCAAGAGCCTAATTTGTATCTGGTTCATGAGAGGTAATACATATGTTATTCCCTTTAATCCTAACACTAGAACAATCACCATTTTTTCATGAGAAAATTCATATTAAGAAGCTTAAAACCTGGCAGAAAGCATTGTGATACTATGAGGCAATATTCAAACTCAGATCTAACAAAAGCTCAAGTTCCTTTTAAAGAAAAACCAAAGTGGGTATCCCTTCAACTTACATCCAGCTGAACAACTCTACTTCAAATTTTTAAGTTTTTAGATGTCCAAATGACATTTTCATCCCATTTAAAGAATATGATAAATACATAAAGTATAAAAAGTACTTTTTTTTAAATTGGAGGGTAACTGCTTTACAATGTTGTGTTGGTTTCTGCCATACCAAGCCAATCGGCCGTAAGTGTATATACACATACATACCCCTCCCACCCCACTCGCATGCCACCCCTGAGTGATCACAGAGCAGCGGGCTGGGCTCCCTGTGTCGTACAGCAGCTTCCCACTGGTGATCTGTTTTACTAAATGGTAAATGCGTACATGTCAATGTGTACACAATGTCTCTCAGTTCATCCTTCCCTCTCCTTCCCCTGCTGTGTCCACGAGTCCACCCTCTATGTCTGCATCTCTATTCCTACCCTGCAAACAGGACCATCAGTACCATTTTTCTAAATTCCATACATGTGTTCATACACTATATTTGTTTTTTCTCTTTCTGACTTACTTCATTTTGTATAACAGGCTCTATGTTCATCCCCCTCAGTTCAACTGACTCACATTCATCCTTTTATGGCTAAGTAATATTCCATTGTATACATGTACCACAACTTCTCTATCCATTGATCAGTCAATGGGCATCTAGGTCGTTTCCATGTCCTGGCAATTGTAAATAGCGCTGCTATGAATATTGAGATGCATGTGTCTTTCTGAATCATGGTTTTCTCAGGGTGTATGCCCAGCAGTGGGAATGCTAGGTCATAGCTTTTATTGTTAGTTAAAAAGTACTTTTAAATAAACTAAAAGTTTAATTATAAAATACAATTTAAAGATCAAAAAGATCTTACTGCCTTTAAATATAAATATTAAGTGTACTTCACAAACTCTAGGTAGTCTCAGCTACTATCACAAAAATAGCATTTTATGAGAATGCAAATTGAAATGAAGTATCTTGAAGTTGTCACCATCAACAAGTATTTACTGTAACAAAATCATAATTAAGGAGTAAATGATTATATAAATTATATTACACATAGAAGTTGATGAAACAAAGAATCCAAGAGAAATAAACAGAAGAAACACAGAGAGGACCTAAAGAACAGAGTAAAAGCAATGGTAATGAACAAAGAAAGGCCCTATTTCAAATCCTGTGATATCCCTCACAAAGTTAATTCTAGAAGAAATTCAAAAGCACCACCCCCCTGACCCTGGGTGCACACTCACACAGAAGGATCTCCTTCCAGCACCCTACCATAAAATATGGTGTTGCTACAATGCTCAGTTCAGTCGCTCAGTCGTGTCCGACTCTTTCCGACCCCATGAATTGCAGCACACCAGGCCTCCCTATCCATCACCATCTCCCAGAGTTCACTCAGACTCATGTCCATCGAGTCAGTGATGCCATCCAGCCATCTCATCCTCTATCGTCCCCTTCTCCTCCTGCTCCCAATCCCTCCCAGCATCAGGGTCTTTTCCAATGAGTCAACTCTTCACATGAGGTGGCCAAAGTACTGGAGTTTCAGCTTTAGCATCATTCCTTCCAAAGAAATCCCAGGGCTGATCTCCTTCAGAATGAACTGGTTGGATCTCCGATGGGCAAACAGTGGAAACAGTGTCAGACTTTATTTTTGGGGCTCCAAAATCACTGCAGATGGTGACTGCAGCCATGAAATTAAAAGACGCTTACTCCTTGGAAGAAAAGTTATGACCAACCTAGACAGCATATTCAAAAGCAGAGACATTACTTTGCCGACTAAGGTCCGTCTAGTCAAGGCTATGGTTTTTCCTGTGGTCATGTATGGATGTGAGAGTTGGACTGTGAAGAAGGCTGAGCACTGAAGAATTGATGCTTTTGAACTGTGGTGTTAGAGAAGACTCTTGAGAGTCCCTTGGACTGCAAGGAGATCAGCCCTGGGATTTCTTTGAAAGGAATGATGCTACAATGTACCTATGTACAATTAAAGTGACCACTGGCTATTCAAAAGTAGTATACTAAACTGCCTATCCAATTTGTTGAAAATTAACAAGTTCATGTTAACTGTTAATTAAATGAGATTCCACAAAATGGTACATTTTGTGGGAGCCTTCTTACAGGGGAAATATACTACTACAAACTTTAAATTATAAGGCATCAGATCAATTGTAACATACCCATAAAAGAAATCGTGCTTTCAAAAGAAGGATATTTGGCTTAGTTCATATGACATTATCACATCAAAATGGGTTTTTTCAAAGGAAAAAACTGTAAACGCTTAAAAACAATTTAGTTTTTAAAATGTCTAACATTAAATGTATAAATCAATAAAAATATGAAATTTAAGTTTTATAAAAACCAAGATTATAAACAAATGTAGATCAAAAAGGAATTTTTCCTTATAAATTGCATACTAACAAACTACAGGAATGTTATATGTAATTTATTAGAAATATTATTAATAAACTATAAAAATTGACATTTCAAACTGACAGTCTATTTATCAATACTTTGCTTTTTTCAATAACTCTTGAGATATAACTTTATTATGAGATTAGAAAAGAAGCACATTTCATATTCTTCTAGCAAATTATTCTAGACTTAGCTAATTTTTAAAAAAATAATTTCATTGTACATATGACCACCACTTGGATAAATCTGGGGATATTTTCATAGGAGAAATATCTATGCCTTTCTAGCTCTCATTTCTAAACTATGAAAATAGAAATGAATTTACAAATAAGAAGTAAAAATCTAGTTGCAGTCCTCGTCCTGTTACTAAGTAATTCTGTGACCTTGACTAAGTTATTCCACTCTGGGCTTCAATGTCTGTGTCTACAAAATGAAGAATTTCAACTACAAAATATCCACAAATTTGTATGGTAGTTTTAAAACTTTTAAATTCTACTTTTTAAATGTTTCAAATGTTAACTCACCTCATCTGAAGAATCTAGTTGTCCCAATGTTCCTGCTGCACTTGCAAAACCTTTGGAAAGGAGAAAAAAAGGTGCCCTTCATAACCGTTATATGTTGCTTCAACCTTAAAATTACTTTAAAACATAACAATATCAAAAGCTAAAGTTTTGTTAAGACAACTCATTCTAACAGTTATCTTGGCAGAATTCAACATTTATCTTTAATAAATCTGGGCCCAATCAGTTTATATGTCAATAGGAAACCTCCAGTGAAAACCCAGATTTAATAATCACAAATAATGTTTCAGAAGGATTGCTTTCTTTTCTTTTTAAACCATGGTTTACTAAAATATTGAACTACTAAAGTTTTGGGCTACTCTTAAATAGCAACCGCTACATTTTTCATGAGTTCAAATTAGAACCTCTGATAAACTAACTGAATCCCTTTGAAGAAAAACAGAGTATCTTCTTTGACTAATCTATCCTTTCTTGCTTACAAATTTTTACTACTTTTATTACTTTCCTTACAAAGAATGACATAGCACTTAAATTTCTTCAATGAGTAAAGCTTGAGGGGTTTCTTGTTTTAATACAGAAAAGTTACCGTTGTTCAAATTAAATATTTAAACAAACCTTGAACTGCCAGAGTGCTAGCGCCAGCAGATGGCTCTTGTATACCGTATACAAGTTTATCCTCAGGATATGTAAGTCCAGAGCTCTTCAAAGCTATAAGGTATTTTTCATGACTTTTCCTTGCACAAGCATTTTCTCCAAGACCTATTATTTTAAAGTACATTTAAAAGTCAGAAAAAAAATATTCCATTCAAAACATAAGTACAGCCACCTCAATAAATAATGTATATACATATAAAATATATGACTATTCTAATTGGAGGGGACACCCTAGAATTAATAATATAAAGTAGCTATCAGTCACTTCTGTGCTCATGTTTGGTATTAATAATATACAGCATGTTTATAGCAAATAATGAAATCCAGTAAGTAATTGAGCATCTTAAAGATGTCAGAGATTATATACAAAACACAGGGGGTTCAAAGATTAATAAAACATGATTCCTATCTTCAGGGAATTTTTATTGTAAAGAAAGGCAGATAATATGGTAAGTGACAAATCTGTAGCAGACTTCACCATTGGGTTTCACAATCTGTGCTCTTATAATACCATGCAATCAGACTTACCCAAAGCAAAGTTTTTGGAAAGGCTTCCTAGGGAAAAGAGTGGAATTTTCAAATGTTATAACTGAGACTATTCTTAATTTCTGTTTTGCCAAGCATAAAATGTTTTTATAATGACACTGAAGTAATTAAAAGCATAACTTGTACAGAAGTATCACCTAAAAGAAATTTATTCCAAAATTTTGAGAAGTTTAGCTTCTAGAATTAAACAATCCTAGACATTTCACTTAGCATTTGATCATATTAATGCCAAGTTTGTCTTCTATTTTGATTTCTAATATATTATGGAGAATAGAAAAATAATAAAAGAAAAATACTGACATTTGAAAGTTCTTTAAAAGAAAAAATTATTCTCTGGAAGCCAAGTTACCATGTCATTTGCCACCTCTTAAACTGAGACGCCTGGCAGGCTACTGTCTATGGCGTCACAAAGAGTCAAGACACAATTGAGTGACTAAGCAAACATACACACACACACACACACACAGACTATACATCTTTAATTAAGGTTTCAATCTCTCTGATTATAAAAATATATAGTAAATGAGTTTAATATTTGCTGAGCTTTCCTCAATTTCCTCTCTTTGCTAGTCTCAATAATTAGAATAGAATAGCTTTGTTTTTTTAAATCTCTGCCCAATCTCTGGCCTAATAAAAAAAAAATGAAAATAAAACTTTCAGCACAGATTAAACAGGAATACATCTATCCTTCAATTCAAGTCCAAAATTAAAAACAACCACAGTTTATAAAAAATAAAGGACTTCAAGGGTCCTACATAAGAAATGACTAAATATCTCCTGAAAAATAAAAATCATGTGTTTATCTCAGTAACGATAAATGAAATTTTTGTAATACTTTTAATTAACAAAATATATTTCAGAGACTTCCCTGGTGGTCCAGTGGTTAAGAATCCCTGCTTCCCCTGCAGGGGTGCAGGTTCACTCTCTGGTCATGGAACTAAGATCCCACATCCCAGGCAGTGTGGCCAAAAGAACACAAAACTTTTCTTTAATTACTTCTTAATTTAGTTGATCATATTTTCCTTTAACTTCCTGAACATATATGTAATAGTTTTTTAATCTCTTTATCTGCTAAATCCAACATCTAGGCCATTTCAAGGTCAATTTCTATTAGTGTCCTTTTTCTTGGTTATACAGCACAATTTCTTATTTTTTTGTCTGTCTGACAGTTTTTATTGTATACTGGACATTCTGACAACACATTATCAAAGAGTCTGGATTCTGCTATCTTCCTCTGAAGAGTGTTAATTTTAATTCTGCAAGACTTACAGCCTGATCACATAGAATTTCTGAAGACTCGGTTTTATAGTTTGTAAGGGGCAAATCCCTTACTATTTTACAGTGGAAGTAACCAACAGATTCAACAGATTAGATCTGAGAGACAGAGTGCCTGAAGAACTATGGATGGAGGTTCGTGACACTGTACAGGAGGCAGCAATCAAGACCATCCCCAAGAAAAAGAAATGCAAAAGGCAAAATGATTGTCTGATGAGGCTTTACAACGGGGAGGGAGGAGAAGAGGGGTTCAGGATGGGAAACACATGTATACCTGTGGCAGATGCATGTTGATGTATGGCAAAACCAGTGCAATATCATAAAGTAATTAACCCCCAATTAAATAAATAAATTTATATTAAAAAAATAAATAAATAAAAAATTTTTTAAAAAGAGCTGTTAAAAGAAGAGAAGAGAAAGGCAAAGGAGAAAAGGAAAGATATACCCGTTTGAATGCAGAGTTCCAAACAATAGCAAGGAGAGATAAGAAAGCCTTCCTCAGTGATCAATGCAAAGAAACAGAGGAAAACAACAGAATGGTAAAGACTAGAGATCTCTTCAAGAAAATTAGACATAACCTATGGAACATTTCATGCAAAGATGAGCACCATAAAGGACAGAAACAGTATGGACCTAACAGAAGCAGAAGCGATTAAGAAGAGGTGGCAAGAATACACAGAGGAACTATACAAAACAGATTTTCATGACACAGCTAACCACGATGGTGTGATCACTCTCTAGAGCCAGACAACCTGAATGTGAAGTCAAGTGGGCCTTAGGAAGCATCACTACGAACAAAGCTAGTGGAGGTGATAGAATTCCAGTTGAGCTATTTCAAACCCTGAAAGATGATGATGTGAAAGTGCTGCACTCAATATGTCAGCAAATTTGGAAAACTCAGCAGTGGCCACAGGACTGGGAAAGGTCAGTTTTCATTCCAATCCCTAAGAAAGGCAATGTCAAAGAATGCTCAAACTACTGCACAATTACACTCATCTCACATGCTAGTAAAGTAATGCTCAAAATTCTCCAAGCCAGGCTTCAACAGTACATGAACCAAGAACTTCCAGATAGTCAAGCTGGATTTAGAAAAGGCAGAGGAACCAGAGATCAAATTGCCAACATCCACTGGATCATCAAAAAAGCAAAAGAGTTCCAGAAAAACATCTACTTTTGCTTTATTGATTATGCCAAAGCCTTTGACTGTGTGGATCACAACACACTGTGGAAAATTCTTAAAGAGATGGGAATACTAGACCACTTTACCTGCCTCCTGAGAAATCTGCATGCAGGTCAAGAAACAACAGTTAGAACTGGACATGGAACAACAGATTGGTTTCAAATCAGGAAAGGAGTACATCAAGGCTGTATATTGTCATCCTGCTTATTTAACTTATATGCAGAGTATATCATGCAAAATGCCAGCCTAGATGAACCACAAGCAGAAATCAAGATTGCCAGAAATATCAATAATCTCAGATATGCAGATAACATCACCCTTATGGCAGAAAGCGAAGAAGAACTAAAGAGCCTCTTGATGAAAGTGAAAGAGGAGAGTGAAAAAGTTGGCTTAAAGCTCAAAAATCAGAAAACTAAGTGACAGTCCCATCACTTCATGGCAAACAGATGGAGAAACAATGGAACCAGTGACAGACTTTATTTTGGGGGGCTCCAAAATCACTGCAGATGGTGACTGTAGCAACGAAATTAAAAGATGCTTTGCTCCTTGGAAGAAAAGCTATGACCAACCTAGACAGTATACTAAAAAGCAGAGACATTACTTTACCAACAAAGGTCCATCTAGTCAAAGCTATGGTTTTTCCAGTAGTCATGTATGGAATGAGAGTTGGACTATAAAGAATACTGAGCACCGAAGAATTAATGCTTTTGAACTGTGGTGTTGGAGAAGACTCTTGAAAGTCCCTTGGACTGCAAGGAGACCAAATCAGTCCATCCTAAAGGAAATCAGTCCTGAATATTTACTGGAAGAACTGACACTGAAGTTGAAACTCCAATACTTTGACCACCTGATGCAAAGAACTGACTCACTGGAAAAGACTCATGCTGGGAAAGACTGAAGGTGGGAGGAAAAGAGGACGACAGAGGATGAGATGGTTGGATGGCATCACTGACACGGTGGACATGAGTTTCAGTAGGATCCAGGAGCTGGTGATGGACAGGGAAGCCTGGAGTGCTGCAGTCCATGGGGTTGCAAAGAATCAGACATGACTGAGTGACTGGACTGGACTGAACTGAACTGAACTGAAGGGGCAAATTTATGGAAAGCCCACGATTCTTTGGGCTTCCCTGGTAGCTCAGATGGTAAAAAATCTGCCTATAATGCAGGAGACCCGGGTTTGATCCCTGGGTTGAGAAGATTCTCTGGAGAAGGGAATGGCAACCCAATCCCTTTCCTTCCCAAGAATTCTTGCCTGGAAAATTCCACGGACAGAGTAGCCTGGCAGACTACAGTCCATGGGGTCGCAAAGAGTCGGACACGACGGAACAACTCACACTTTGACTTTCAAGATTCTTTAAAAGCCCTATAAATTGGCAGGAATAATCTCCAAACTCTGTCAAGGTTCTAGGCTTCATTAAAGCTGACCTGGAGTAGAACTTACTTTAAGGTATATGGCCTTCTGGTGTGTCAACTTGATGCCTAGTGTATTAATAAGGTCTCTCCAGTTCACTTGAGCTGATGATACTCCAATGTCTCCCAACACTGCCTAATTTCCATTATCTCTACTATATTTATCTTTACTATCTGCCATCAACCCCACAGCACTCTTTAGTAAGTCTTAGGTAGTCTCATCCTATATATGTGTATCTCAGTTCTCAGCCAAGCACTTTCAGGTTCCTCATACATCTGACCCACAAAGTCTTGCTATTCTGCCCCAAAGATTCCACAGGTGCCCTAAACTGTGACCTCTGCCCCCTTAACTCAGCTGGACCACCACACTCTGCTTCAATGCCAGCCCTCCAAGTTACAGTCAGAAAGTTTTCCCCAGACAGAGATTCAGAGAATTGTGAGGCCCAGCTCATGCTTTTCGTTTCTCTTACAGGTTTATAGTCTTGTGTTTCCTGTTGTCTAATGTCTGAAAACAATTGCCTCACATTTTTTTCCAGTTTTATATTATGACATAAGGGCTAGCAATTTTTTAGTATGGAGGTTTTGTTAATGTCACTTCCCCTCACTAGACCATAAATTTTGTAAGGGCAGGGATAGGAATACTTGGTTTACTATGTACCTTCCCCACCCAAGCTCTAATATATAGCCCAAAGCCAATCAGATAAGACTATGTATAAATAACACGTGATTAACAATACACATAAAAACTTCACCACTCTAAAGAAGGAAGATAAATTTCAATTTTCAAAATATGCTGTTCACAAAAAATATTATTTAAAAGCACAAAGAACATTATTTAAAATATTCATAAGATTTAAAGTAATTGATATATTTACCAAACTATAAATTTGAGCTAAGTTACCAAGATGTAAAAACTATTTTACATTACAGTACAAACATATTTAACAACTTTAAGTTTCGTAACTTAAATTCTACATCACTATAAAATCTGAGGTCATACACACAAAAGTTTAGGGATACCAAACATGAAGACACAAGAATGATGGCTATTACTGTTTGGAGAAAGTGAGGTAGAGTATAATTACAAATATGTCACACCAAACTTGGGAAGTCTGGGTTCTAGTCCCAACTCCAAAATCAGTTAATCGTGATGTCTTGAACTGGTCATTTAATTTTTCTGGGGTTCAGTTTCTTTATCCATAATATAAGAAGTATTCTTAATAACTTTTAGCTTTATCATTCTACTAAAATAATCTACATTTTACTTTTAAATTTTAAAATACATAAGTTTGCATTATTACAGTAATATAAGTAAATTTTAACTTTCTTCTCTTTGAAATTTTACTCACCAGAAGTCAGATCTTTGTAGTTTTGTTGGTTTGTTAAAACCTGAGTAAGAACAGACCGCATTGCTCCTCCCATTTTAGTTAGATCTTCTAAAAAGGAAATTTGAGGTTCCAAAAGCTGAAGGACTTTATTAAGGTCTTTCTCTGATGGAACATCAGCTGCTAAAAAAAAAAAAAAAAAAATCAATTTTCTTTAATATATTTTGCTAAGAATAATATTTTATTCCCTTAAAAACACAGTAACTTAGATAAAAGGATTTTATAATCAAAAAGTTAATTTAAGAACTCTTCAGAAAGCAGGCACCCACTCAGCACCCAGCTAGGGTAGACTTGTTTAGGAATTCAGTCCTCTGAGAAAAGACTGATGGAGAAAAGGGATGACTTCATAATGTACTAGATGTCCCAAGTGGCTCAGACAGTAGAGAACATGTCTACAATGCAGAAGACCTGGGTTCAATCCCTGGCTCAGGAAGATCCCCTGAAGAAGGAAATGGCAACCTACTCCAGTATTCTTGCCTAAAGAATTCCATGGAGAGAGGAGCCCGGTGGGCCATAGTCCATGGGGTTGTAAAGAGTTAGAAATGACTAAGTGACTTTCACTCACTCACACACTCACTCATAAAGTATTAATCACTTAATCTGTATAAAATGCATTCAACTTAGGGTTCTATGCTTACAGATATATACATGTAATCAAAAGATCATCTCAAAATTAGATGAACAGAATTTAAGAAAAAGTTAAGATTACTCTCTAGAACAAAACAAGACAGAAATCAAATATATTCAGATAGTATAAGAATATTAGGACAAAAATATGTCAGTTCTAAATTAAAATCTGTGTAGCAAACAATCCATCCTTTATCATATTCCAAAAATACAGATTCATGTTAGCTAAAGGTCAAAGCAACTAATTAGAAAAATATGGATGTTTTTACTAAAACAATTTTAAAATACCAGGCAAGATATGCTGGTAGAGGGGAAGAGAAGAAATCTAGAATCTGGACAGCAACTTAAAAAGAATAGTTAAGAGGAAAAGAAAAAAAAGATGTCTTAGAAAAACTGAGGTCTAAAAGAAAGAAATGAAGAGAGAGATTTAGAGCTTAATCGTAACTGGTTAAAAGAAGAATGCATATAAGGGAGCTAACAGGGGGCCTGTGTGCCCAAAGGAGACATCAAGTTCCTTAAACACTTACTGAGTATCTACTATATGACAAGCAGCTGAGAAGCAAAACTAAGTAAGACATAGTTCCTACCCACAAGGAACCCCCAACCTAGTTCAAAGATAATCTGTGAATAAAATTCCAGATAACTCTGAGTCATGGAATCCAAACCAAAAACCTTACTTTCTCAGTGGAAAACCATACTGTGTATTATTCTTCTTTCTATTCTCCCCAATGACTTATGTCACAACATAGTAGAAATTTAATTAACACTTGTTTTTGATTTCCAGGGGCTCTAATACAAGCTCTGACAGAAAGGATGGTAGGGTGAAATGGAAAATAGAACTCCACGTAACTGTCAAACCATGAAATTATCTCAGCTTCCATTATCTCAGATTAGATGATTTCAAGTACTCTCTTTAATCTTTTTTTTTTCTCTTTAATTTCAAACAGTGATCTATGCACAAATGAATGTAGTAGTTTACTTTTGCACAGACATAAATTAATGCTGAGTACAAGCAATAATACAGAGAGAAAAACTTCATGAACCTAAGTTCACAAAATTCATCTTAAAACAAAAAAAGTGCTTCCATTCATTCCTTTATGTTTTCGGATAATGGTAACACAATTATCAAAGCTATGTACCTATGTCATCCACCTCTTGTAACTGCTAAGTGTCACCAAGGAAAATATAAATATAATATATACTCATATTAATTACTCTTTGATTAAACTAATGGTAAGCTTTAAGATTTGCATAATGTGATTTCTACCTATTATTTTTCTAAAATAATAGGCATAAAATGTGAATATCCAAAAAAATCTGTTAACTAACATATGTGAAATAAAATGGAAGGAAATTTCAATAACCCTGCTGGTCTCCAGTTCCTTCATTCCAAAGAGAAAGCAGTTTGGGACTAAATCAAAACAATATTCCTTTCGCTATTTTAATGCATACCAGAAGCATTTGAAAAAAGACTGTATATTCTGCTTAAAATATAGACGTGAGGAACTGTAAGTACTTGCTCACAATGCAAATAACATGCTAGTTTCTGAAACTAGTATTGAATACTACTTAATATTTTTAGTATTAAGATACTATAATTCTTTACACTTCTAGATGCAAGAGAGAAGATAAACATGTGTGCCATAGTTTCAAATTGGATTTCAAATTACTTACACTATTAAATAATTTAAAAGCTCTAAAAGTAATGCAAATGCAGTCCCTTAAATGATAAAAATGTAAGTATCTCTAGAAAGGCAAAAGACATCATAAAAAGTTAATGTTTGGTTCATAATACCACTAATTGATATCTATACTTCACAATGTCAGATTAAGAACTTTAATAAATGATATCTAAATCGAGACATTTAACTGAAGCATATTAATCAAGATTGTGACTACATTTTAAAAAGTAAGAATAATATCAGTAATTTGCATGTTTCTTCTCTCTTTTCAATACAATCAGGATACTCACAGAGATACATTCTACCAACAATATGGGAATAAGCAATTTGTTCCCTAAGTTGTTATATACAGAGGGGAATAAATATATACACCTCTACAAAAAAGGAGGAGGGAGAGAGATTGGTGAAATAGTTTATCTCCTAAAAATCTAAGTTAAAGTCAAACACTTTCAGGACTTCTTAATTCTGCTCTATCACAATACAATCACAAATCAAATCACTTCAATCCCATGAAATAATTATTTCCTCTTCTGCAGAAGGCCAAATAAGTTTGATCAGAGACATTTACAACCGAGCACAAGAGATCGCCACACTGTGCCTACTACAAGGTATCTATGAGGTCATATAATTGATATTTAGTGTGCTTTTATTTAGTATATCATAGTCATCACATAAAAAACATTACGCCAAAAAAAAAGGTATCTGAAAAAATTCACCTCATTGTTAGTGCTAAGCTCTGTTAATTGAGAACTTAAAAAGAGTACTAACAAAACGTGGATTAAACATACCTGGTTCATTATAGCCTTCTCTTAAATACTGAATAAGACAAAAAATAAATCTTGGAAGAACAAATTCAGACATCATCAGTAAGTCTTTGGGGACACAGGGAATATTTGAACTTGATTTAATTTGATGCCTTTTGCAAAACCTGTAATAGGAAAAAGAAAAAAAAATTAATGGTGCTGTCAAATCTGCTAAGAATATATTAATTCTATTTACAATATCCATAAAAAGTATGTGGGTCAATATCAAAAGGAATATTACTCTTTTTATGATTTTAAGGCACCAAGTTAAAAGAATATAGTTTTAACTGGTCTTTAAATAAAAATTGGCACTGAGGGAGATTTCTTCCTAATAAAACATCATACCAGTTACATTTCAACTAGAATACAAAAAGAAAATCTCATTACCAACTTTATACTTTTTAACTGCAATTTATTAGTTTCAAGGATTAATTGATTACTTTCACTCTTTATAAATCATTAAGTACAAATTGATTATTTCCCCAACTTGGGAATTATAAACTTGGGATCATTTTTAAAATTCACATTTTTCATTCTTTAACTATTTTGAACTTATTGCATTAATGAATAGATAAGTGATACAAATATTCAAAGTTTATTTGAAAAGTATATACACTTAAGTATGTACATTTCTTCTGATCTTATTTATACTAGTTTTGAAGTATGACTGGTATATTTGAGCAAAACTGAAGTAAACTATTTCCTGTTTATAATCTGAGCAGTCATAAATAAGGTGTTTTGTGATCAAACACAAAATAAACACACTAAACACAAAACATACCTAGAAAGAAACTTATTACAACAGACGGAGAAACTATTTCAGCTGAGAAACGTAAAAAGTCTGAACAGAGAAAAACCACAGTCCCAAATGGAAAAATCTTTTTTAAAAAAAAAAAAAGTCTCTCCCACCAAACACAATGACATTAGATTTAAATTTCAATGGGACTAATCACAAACTAATTCTAAAGTTCAAATGGAAAATCATATATGTGAAAGAAAATAAGTAAAATGTCTGACAAAATGATTAATGACAGTGACCTACACTTTAAAACAGGACAAATCCAATATGATTTAAAATATGTAGTAATGTCTCGATAATGACCCATATGAGAAAAGAATCAAAAAAAGAGTGGATATATGCATATATATATAACTGATTCACTTTGCTGTCAACTATACTCCAATAAAAAAAATTTTTAATAAAAACAAAATAAAATCTGTGATAATATGATATCAATAAACCACAATGGATTCCAGAAACAGACTATGTAATGCCTAAGTCAATTAATGTGGTGGGGGGTAGAAGATTTTCAATAAATTGCTAAAGGACTAATTGATTACATGCAGGAAATAAATTTGATCCTTATCTTATACCATATACAAACTATATTCCACATAGATGAAAAATCAACCAGGAAAAAATTTACCAGGAAGAAAACAAAATATTACTTATATTATCTCAAAGAACAGAAGTCAAAGTAAGATTTAAAACCAAAAGTCATAGAAGAAAGATAAAAATTGGCTACACAAATTAAAAGTTTCTATGCAGAAAACAATTACAAACTGGAAAAAACATTTATAACATATAAAAGATTAATATCTATGATCTTTAAACTCTTGAAAAATGGGTTAAAAAGAAAATAATTCATAAAAAAAAAAATCAGCCAAGGTCATGGGCAATTGACAAAAGAAGTGAATGACCAACAAACATATGAAAAGATGTTCAAGTTCTGCAGTAATCAAATGAATGAAGTTTATTAAAACAAAAACTGAGCAATTAGAAAAGCACCATTTTGTGATACCTATAAAATAACCGACCCATGCAATGGAGTCATTAAAGAAAGGCTTAAAGAGAAATTTTCCACTTAGAGAACAGACTGTTACATCAATATCAATCTTAGTATCACCAGAGGAGGGGAAAAAAAAAAATCAGATGCTATGAAGCTGCTGAAGTACACAGCGCCATTTACAAAGAGTTTTACCAAACAAGTTGAACCTAAATGACACTAGAACTAAGTAGTGAAGTCTCTAGAGCTAAGAGATAAAGAAACAAGTTAAATGACACCATAAGAAAGCAAATAGAAAAATCATGAAAGTAGAACATTATATAGGACAAATGACTCCACTGCAGCTGATCACTGCAACCTGTCAGTGGCTGAGAGAAAAAGGAGGAAGAAGGAGCACCAGCTAAAGAGCCTGAAAGACCCAGTGGCCAAATGTAACACGCGAACGGATTCTAACCTAAACCAACTTGAAAAAGGCATGTTTTAGAAAACAGAAGTCCAATTAAGAACTGAGTACTAGTTTGTTAAAAATTTTATTAGGTAAGATGATTGCACTGTGGTTATATAAGAAAATGTTCATGGATATTTAACAGTAATGAGGAATTAACTTTGTTTAGGTATGACAACAGCATTGTGGTTATCACTGAATAGAACAGTCTTGTCTTCTAGATTTCTCTATATAACTGTTTATGAATAAAATGCTACAGTGTATGAGACTAGCTTCAAAATAATTTGGTTGTGTAAAGGAAAATAAGTAGGAGTATACCACACCTAGCTTGAGTTGTTAACTATAGAAACTGGGAGACTGATAAGGGGTTTTGTTATATTATACTTATTGAGCAGAATGTGGGCCAATGTCAAAGCCAATAAAGTACCACCACTTTCAGATTTTTTAAGAAATCAAGAAAAAAGAATGTAGTTTTAATTGGTCCTTAACAAAACATCACCAAAGGAGTTTTTTCCTAATAAAATACTGTATCAACTAAGTTACACTCATTGCTTTTATTTATTTATTTATTTATTTATTATTTAAATTTTTACTTTACAATTCTGTATTGGTTTTTCCATACATTGACATGAATCCACCACAGGCGTACATGCGTTCCCAAACATGAACCCCCCTCCCACCCCCCTCCCCACAACATCTCTCTGGGTCATCCCCGCGCACCAGCCCCAAGCGTGCCATATCCTGCATCAGACATAGACTGGCAATTCGATTCTTACATGATATTATACATGTTTCAATGCCATTCTCCCAAATCATCACACCCTCTCCCTCTCCCTCTCCCTCTGAGTCCAAAAGTCCGCTATACACATCTGTGTCTTTTTTGCTGTCCTGCATACAGGGTCATCATTGCCATCTTTCTAAATTCCTTATATATGTGTTAGTATACTGTATTGGTGTTTTTCTTTCTGGCTCACTTCGCTCTGTATAATCGGCTCCAGTTTCATCCATCTCATCAGAACTGATTCAAATGTATTCTTTTTAATGGCTGAGTAATACTCCATTGTGTATATGTACCACAGCTTTCTTATCCATTCATCTGCTGATGGACATCTAGGTTGTTTCCATGTCCTGGCTATTATAAACAGTGCTGCGATGAACATTGGGGTACATGTGTCTCTTTCAATTCTGGTTTCCTCCGTGTGTATGCCCAGCAGTGGGATTGCTGGGTCATAAGGCAGTTCTATTTGCAATTTTTAAAGGAATCTCCACACTGTTCTCCATAGGGGCTGTACTAGTTTGCATTCCCACCAACAGTGTAGGAGGCTTCCCTTCTCTCCACACCCTCTCCAGCATTTATTGCTTGCAGATTTTTGGATCGCAGCCATTCTGACTGGTGTGACGTGGTACCTCATTGTGGTTTTGATTTGCATTTCTCTAATAATGAGTGATGTTGAGCATCTTTTCATGTGTTTGTTAGCCATCCGTATGTCTTCTTTGGAGAAATGTCTATTTAGTTCTTTGGCCCATTTTTTGATTTTTTATTTTTCTGGAATTGAGTTTCAGGAGTTGCTTGTATATTTTTGAGATTAGTTGTTTGTCAGTTGCTTCATTTGCTATTATTTTCTCCCATTCGGAAGGCTGTCTTTTCACTTTGCTTATATTTTCCTTTGTTGTGCAGAAGCTTTTAATTTTAATTAGATCCCATTTGTTTATTTTTGCTTTTATTTCCAGAATTCTGGGAGGTGGATCATAGAGGATCCTGCTGTGGTTTATGTCGGAGAGTGTTTTGCCTATGTTCTCCTCTAAGAGTTTTATAGTTTCTGGTCTTACATTTAGATCTTTAATCCATTTTGAGTTTATCTTTGTGTGCGGTGTTAGAAAGTGATCTAGTTTCATTCTTTTACAAGTGGTTGACCAGTTTTCCCAGCACCACTTGTTAAAGAGATTGTCTTTACTCCATTGTATATTCTTGCCTCCTTTGTCAAAGATAAGGTGTCCATATGTGTGTGGATTTATCTCTGGGCTTTCTATTTTGTTCCACTGATCTATATTTCTGTCTTTGTGCCAATACCATACTGTCTTGATGACTGTGGCTTTGTAGTAGAGCCTGAAGTCAGGCAGGTTGATTCCTCCAGTTCCATTCTTCTTTCTCAAGATTGCTTTGGCTATTCGTGGTTTTGTGTATTTCCATACAAATCTTGAAATTATTTGTTCTAGTTCTGTGAAAAATATCGCCGGTATCTTGATAGGGATTGCATTGAATCTGTAAATTGCTGTGGGTAATATACTCATTTTCACTATATTGATTCTTCCGATCCATGAGCATGGTATATTTCTCCATCTATTAGTGTCCTCTTTGATTTCTTTCATCAGTGTTTTATAGTTTTCTGTATATAGGTCTTTAGTTTCTTTAGGTAGATATATTCCTAAGTATTTTATTCTTTTTGTTGCAATGGTGAATGGAATTGTTTCCTTAATTTCTTCTACTTTCTCATTATTAGTGTATAGGAATGCAAGGGATTTCTGTGTGTTGATTTTATATCCTGCAACTTTACTATATTCATTAATTAGCTCTAGTAATTTTCTGGTAGAGTCTTTAGGGTTTTCTATGTAGAGGATCATGTCATCTGCAAACAGTGATAGTTTTACGTCTTCTTTTCCAATTTGGATTCCTTTTATTTCTTTTTCTGCTCTGATTGCTGTGGCTAAAACTTCCAGAACTATGTTGAATAGTAGTGGTGAAAGTGGGCACCCTTGTCTTGTTCCTGACTTAAGGGGAAATGCTTTCAATTTTTCACCACTGAGGATAATGTTTGCTGTGGGTTTGTCATATATAGCTTTTATTATGTTGAGGTATGTTCCTTCTATTCCTGCTTTCTGGAGAGTTTTTATCATAAATGGATGTTGAATTTTGTCAAAGGCCTTCTCTGCATCTATTGAGATAATCATATGGTTTTTATTTTTCAATTTGTTAATGTGGTGAATTACATTGATTGATTTGTGGATGTTGAAGAATCCTTGCATCCCTGGGATAAAGCCCACTTGGTCATGGTGTATGATCTTTTTAATGTGTTGCTGGATTTTGGTTGCTAGAATTTTGTTGAGGATTTTTGCATCTATGTTCATCAGTGATATTGGCCTGTAGTTTTCTTTTTTTGTAGTATCTTTGTCAGGTTTTGGTATTAGGGTGATGGTGGCCTCATAAAATGAGTTTGGAAGTTTCCCTTCCTCTGCAATTTTCTGGAAGAGTTTGAGTAGGATAGGTGTTAACTCTTCTCGAAATTTTTGGTAGAATTCAGCTGTGAAGCCGTCTGGACCTGGGCTTTTGTTTGCTGGAAGACTTCTGATTACAGTTTCAATATCCATGCTTGTGATGGGTCTGTTAAGATTATCTATTTCTTCCTGGTTCAGTTTTGGAAAATTGTATTTTTCTAAGAATTTGTCCATTTCTTCCACGTTGTCCATTTTATTGGCATATAATTGCTGATAGTAGTCTCTTATGATCCTTTGTATTTCTGTGTTGTCTGTTGTGATCTCTCCATTTTCATTTCTAATTTTATTGATTTGATTTTTCTCTCTTTGCTTCTTGATGAGTCTGGCTAATGGTCTGTCAATTTTATTTATCCTTTCAAAGAACCAGCTTTTGGCTTTGTTGATTTTTGCTATGGTCTCTTTTGTTTCTTTTGCATTTATTTCTGCCCTAATTTTTAAGATTTCTTTCCTTCTGCTAACTCTGGGGTTCTCCAATTCTTCCTTTTCTAGTTGTTTTAGGTGTAGAGTTAGGTTATTTATTTGACTTTTTTCTTGTTTCTTGAGGTATGCCTGTATTGCTATGAACTTTCCTCTTAGCACTGCTTTTATAGTGTCCCACAGGTTTTGGGTTGTTGTGTTTTCATTTTCATTAGTTTCTATGCATATTTTGATTTCTTTTTTGATTTCTTCTGTGATTTGTTGGTTATTCAGAAGCGTGTTGTTCAGCCTCCATATGCTGGAATTTTTAATAGGTTTCCTCCTGTAATTGAGATCTAATCTTAGTGCATTATGGTCAGAAAAGATGCTTGGAATGATTTTGATTTTTTTGAATTTATCAAGGTTATATTTATGGCCCAGGATGTGATCTATCCTGGAGAAGGTTCCATGAGCACTTGAGAAAAAGGTGAAATTCATTGTTTTGGGGTGAAATGTCCTATAGATATCAATTAGGTCGAACTGGTCTAATGTATCATTTAAAGTTTGCGTTTCTTTGTTAATTTTCTGTTTAGTTGATCTGTCCATATGTGTGAGTGGGGTATTAAAGTCTCCCACTATTATTGTGTTGTTGTTAATTTCCCCTTTCATACTTGTTAGCATTTGTCCTACATATTGTGGTGCTCCTATATTGGGTGCATATATATTTATAATTGTTATATCTTTTTCTTGGATTGATCCTTTGATCATTATGTAGTGGCCTTCTTTGTCTCTTTTCACAGCCTTTGTTTTAAAGTCTATTTTATCGGATATGAGTATTGCCACTCCTGCTTTCTTTTGGTCTCTATTTGCATGGAATATCTTTTTCCAACCCTTCACTTTCAGTCTGTATGTGTCCCTTGTTTTGAGGTGGGTCTCTTGTAAGCAGCATATAGAGGGTTCTTGTTTTTGTATCCATTCGGCCAGTCTTTGCCTTTTGGTTGGGGCATTCAATCCATTTACGTTTAAGGTAATTATTGATAAGTATGATCCCGTTGCCATTTGTTTTATTATTTTGGGTTCGGGTTTATACTCCCTTTTTGTGTTTCCTGTCTAGAGAATATCCTTTAGAATTTGTTGGAGAGCTGGTTTGGTGGTGCTGAATTCTCTCAGCTTTTGCTTGTCTGTAAAGCTTTTGATTTCTCCTTCGTATGTGAATGAGATCCTTGCTGGGTATAGTAATCTGGGCTGTAGGTTATTTTCTTTCATCACTTTAAGTATGTCTTGCCATTCCCTCCTGGCTGTTATCCTTATGGGAATCCCCTTGTGTGTTATTTGTTGTTTTTCCCTTGTTGCTTTTAATAGTTGTTCTTTGTGTTTGATCTTTGTTAATTTGATTAATATGTGTCTTGGGGTGTTTCGCCTTGGGTTTATCCTATTTGGAACTCTCTGGGTTTCTTGGACTTGGGTGATTATTTCCTTCCCCATTTTAGGGAAGTTTTCAACTATTATCTCCTCAAGGATTTTCTCATGGTCTTTCTTTTTGTCTTCTTCTTCTGGGACTCCTATAATTCGAATGTTGGAGTGTTTCATATTGTCCTGGAGGTCTCTGAGATTGTCCTCATTTCTTTTAATTCGTTTTTCTTTTTTCCTCTCTGATTCATTTATTTCTACCATTCTATCTTCTATTTCACTAATCCTATCTTCTGCCTCCGTTATTCTATTATTTGTTGCCTCCAGAGTGTTTCTGATCTCATTTATTGCGTTATTCATTGTATATTGACTCTTTTTTATTTCTCCTAGGTCCTTGTTGAACCTTTCTTGCATCTTCTCAATCCTTGTCTCTAGGGTATTTATCTGTGATTCCATTTTGATTTCAAGATTTTGGATCATTTTCACTATCAATATTCGGAATTCTTTCTCAGGTAGATTCCCTATCTCTTCCTCTTTTGTCTGGTTTGGTGGGCATTTCTCCTGTTCCTTTACCTGTTGAGTATTCCTCTGTCTCTTCATCTTGGTTATACTGCTGCGTTTGGGATGGCCTTTTTATATTCTGGTAATTTGTGGAGTTCTCTTTATTGTGGAGCTTCCTCACTGTGGGTGGGGTTGTATCAGTGGCTTGTCAAGGTTTCCTGGTTAGGGAGGCTTGTGTTGGAGGTCTGGTGGATGGAGCTGGGTTTCTTCTCTCTGGAGTGCAGTGGAGTGACCAGTAATGGGTTATGAGACGTCTAAAGTTTTGGAGTAACTTTGAGCTGCCTGTGTATTGAAGCTCAGGGGTGTGTTCCTGTGTTGCTGGAGAATTTGTGTGATATGTCTTGCTCTGGAACTTGTTGGCCCTTGGGTGGAGCTTTGTTTCAGTGTAGGTATGGAGGCATTTGATGAGCTCCTATTGCTTAACGTTCCCTGAATTCAGGAGTTCTCTGATGTTCTCAAGCTTCAGACTTAAGCCTCCTGCTTCTGGTTTTCGGTTTTATTTTTACAGTGGTCTCTAGACTTCTCCATCTATACAGTACCAATGATATAGCATCTAGGTTAAAGATGAAAGGTTTCTCCACATTGAGGGACACCCAGAGAGGTTCACTGGGTTACATGGAGAAGAGAAGAGGGAGGGGGTAGTTAGAGGTGACTGGAATGAGATGCGGTGAGATCAAAGGAGGAGAGAGCAAGCTAGTCAATAGTCACTTCCTTATGTGCGCTCCATAGTCTGGACCTCTCAGAGGTATTCACGGAGTTATACAGGGAAGAGGAGAGAGAGGAAGAAGACAGAGGTGGCCAGGAGGGTAAGAGAGAGGAATGAAAAGGAGAGAGACAGGTCCAGCCAGTAATCAGTTCCTTAGGTGTTCTCCACCATCTAGAACACACAGAGAATCACAGAGTTGGATATAGAAGAGATGGCG